>NC_092507.1:122869268-123179624 GCF_047511675.1 Marmota flaviventris | reverse complement strand
CCGATACAGACCGTAGAGTCCATCCGAGTTCCTGGGAAGGGGAATAGAGGACATGGGCGCGAGGCTTCAAGGGTGGGCTGGTTCGACCTGAGCACATCGGGCAGCTCTTTTGACAATGGCCCCTCAAGTGCCTCTGATTTGGCATCCCTTGGGGGTGGGGGCAGCGGAGGCCTCACTGGCTTTAAAACAACACCATACAAGGAACGGGCACCCCAGTTTCAGGAGAGTGTCGGCAACTTTCGTTCCAACAGTTTCAACTCAACATTTGAGCATCATCTCCCCCCGTCCCCCTTGGAACATGGGACACCCTTCCAGAGAGAGCCAGTGGGGCCGTCATCTGCCCCACCTGCCCCTCCTAAGGATCACAGTGGTATCTTCTCTCGAGATGCGCCCGCTCACCTGCCCTCTGTGGATCTTACGAATCCCTTCACAAAGGAGGCAGCCCTGGCCCATGCTGCCCCACCGCCGCCTCCTGGGGAGCACAGCGGAGTTCCCTTCCCTGCCCCGCCCCCTCCTCCGCCCCCCGGGGAACATAGCAGCAGTGGTGGGAGTGGTGTCCCCTTTTCTACTCCGCCCCCTCCTCCACCCCCTGTTGACCACTCTGGAGTTGTACCCTTCCCAACCCCTCCACTGGCAGAGCACGGAGTGGCAGGGGCTGTGGCAGTGTTCCCCAAGGACCATAGCTCCCTCCTTCAAGGGACCCTGGCTGAGCATTTTGGGGTGCTCGCAGGACCCAGGGACCATGGGGGCCCCACCCAACGGGACCTCAACGGCCCTGGCCTTAGCCGTGTGCGGGAGAGCCTGAGCCTACCCGCCCACTCTCTGGAGCACCTGGGCCCAGCTCATGGAGGAGGTGGGGGAGGCGGCACCAGCGGCAGTGGCCCCCCCTTGGGTCCCTCACACAGAGACACCATCAACCGGAGTGGTATGATTTTACGGAGTCCCCGGCCAGACTTTCGGCCTCGGGAACCTTTTCTCGGCAGAGACCCATTCCACAGTTTAAAGAGACCCAGGCCACCTTTCGCTAGGGGCCCTCCGTTCTTTGCACCAAAACGCCCGTTCTTCCCTCCCAGGTACTGATGGAAACCAAGGGAAAGGAGCATTTTGAACAGTCTAGAGAGCATTGCAAGTAGGAGTTTGGTTTATTGCTGTTTTTATTTGTTTTCCCTCCCTTGATTTATTTTTTTTATTATGATAAAGGGCCTCCCTTCCAAATTAAAAAGTCATCTCTGCTTAAATTTTACTATTCCATCCAGTCCCTCCTCCGACAGCACTTACTTCCTTCTCCAAGCTATTTGTATTTAAGAAAGAAACACAACCAAAGCCACTTCATTTGGCTGGGGGCTTGGGGAGTGGGGAGGAAACAATCTTTATTTTATCCCATCTATTAAAGAGTATAACTACATTTGAAATAAAACTTCCATCAGTACAGATAATAACATGTGCAATGTTGGGGTGTTATTTTGGGCTTGGCTTCTGTAGTAGTGATGGAAGGATCCCTGTCCTCTTCCTTCTCCAACAAAGTAACTGCTGTAACCAGTGCGATTCCCTGTTCTTGCTCTGCCCTGCTGGCAGCCAGGAGATGTTGCAAGGGAGGAAATGTGGAAGATCTTGGGCCTGTCAGGGTTTTTTGGTTTTGGTTTTTTGTTGTTTTTTTTTTTCTGCCAGGTTTCTTTGTTTCGTTTTTAAAGGCATGTTGTTCTTTCCCCTTTTCCTAAAATCTTACTTTTTTTTTTTTTTTTTTCCCTCCAATCAGACCCTTCCTCTAAAGTACTCTCAGGCAGTAACTTTGAGGAAATAGAAAACTCATTCTATACTGGTCAAAATTTTTCTCCTTTTAGAAGGAATTAAAGGGGGCTGAATATAAGTTCCAGGTTAAAATAAGGATATATGCCTACCATACATCAAACTAGGAAGGACCCATTGAGGTGTGCTGGGACCTGACTGTCTTCTGTAAGCAAGAGGGAACAGGACACATTTCCAGGCATCTTGCACCACGCTCTTGCTTTCTGCTTTTCTTTCTTTCTTATTTTTTCCCCTCGATCTTCATTTCTATTTTAACTAGAAAGTCACTACAGTTGACAGTTGATACAAAGATGCAAATGAAATATTATCCCTGCATTTTTCTTATAGAAGTTAATTTTACTTCTCTAACATGGTGTTCATTTGGTGGTTTTCAGCAAACGTTAACTATTAGAGAAAGGTTTGTCTTCAGCTTGGTTTCCCCCCTTGCCTCAGTCCTGTATCATCCCTACTCTTGGTGACTCAGAGGAGGAGATTCAGTAGTACTTTATATTATACCTTTTTAAGTGTGTCTTGGAAACAGATGGGTGTTACTGTTCATGTCATCACAGAGAAAAAGAAAGACCTGAAAAATCCAAATTGCCCCACTCTGCAGATAGCAACCTATCACATTTCAGTGCTCAAGCTTCATCCCCACTTCTTATGCTCAACAGGAGGCAAAGAATGTTTCTGCTTTTCATTTTACATGAGAGAGGTATACTTTCCTTCTCCTCGGACTAAAAGGCTTGTTTGTGTTCTCCAACTAGTATTTGGGAGAAAGACAATCACTGTACTTTGTTTAATCTTTGTATCTAGGGACCCTGAAAAGCAAAAACTGCTTACTAATTTTTTGGGGGGGTGGGTTTTTTGTTTTTTGTTTTTTATTTTTACCCCAAGGTACTGGTAAACCTCCAGAGAGATGAGTAAAACAGTGTGTGTTGAGTTTTTGAAGGAATCCTAGCAAATTTCATATATTTTCTCCCAAGTTAGTACAGTACTAACTATGAGGAAGGATGGGAATTGCTTTGGATTTCTCCAGTTGGGTATCAAAGGTGGAGGAGAGTGAGCAGTATAGTGACAAAAGATGACTCTTTGTCTCAGAATAAACTTGCCTTTCAGAGAAAGCAGCTTAAACCAGGTCCATCATAGCTTGGGAGTTTTTATGTGATGTTTTCCCCGTTATTTATTTGGGCTCACCTTGTGTTCTGTGGTTAGCATGCGCCAGCTCATTCATCTTCCTAATGCGCGTCTGGTCTTGAGCCTGCTGTTCTTTGTTTCTTTGACCCTCAAGCCTCTTTGCCCTGTAGCTGTCTCCACAAAAATGCATGATACCTTGACCTTGTGAGTGGGATGGGGTATATAGTATAGCAAAGCAAAGGAAGCATAGTTATTTTGAGTCCTAAGGCATTTGTTTTGTGAAAAAGCATAACTGAATGGGGGTGGAGGTAAGGGAAATTCTGTCTGAGAATTGATTTTTTTTTAATTTTATTTTATTATTATTATTTTTTTTTTTTGCAGAAATTAAGTGGGATTTTTTTATTCTAGAATAAAAAAAATGTGAATTCTTTCTGCTGCTCTTGTTTAAGCTAATGTAGTGTTTACTTGAAAAGGCTCTCTGACTATTTGATTTTAGCAGAAAATGTGGGGATGTCAGGAAAGTGGCTTCCTGAGTATTGGGGCAGGGTAATTGTCCTCAAAAACATGATGGCTGATCCTTGAAAGGAAGACATTGTACAGTTCAAAGTTGGACTTTTAAGGGGTTGGGTTTTTGTGGGGTGTTTTTGTTCATTTGCCACAGAGTCCTCAGTACATTTGTTTCAGGATGGAAATGAGGATTTGTATGAGACTGTCAGCTATTAATTTTAAGGAAATCGCTACAGCAGTAAATGAAGTCAACAATGTATATATGTGATATAGTGAAACAAAAAAAGACACTTCTGGTATTCATAAACATGAAACAAAGGGGTTTTATTCTTTCTGTGTCTGTGATTTAAAACTCCAAGACCATGCTCTGACTTTTGTATTTCAACCTGAGTTTAAAAAATAAACAAGATATTTTTTAAAGAAAGTAACATACTGTGTCTTAGCAAGGACATGACTCATATGAAAGCAGAATATGAGAAATTATTACTAAGGTCCTGGTGCTCACTGTAAAATCACAGACAAAGAATTCTAGTGAATACACTAGTACCACTTTAGTGATACGTATCAGAAGTAGGGTCCTTAAGTATTTTGTAAGGGTTCACTCTTCAGCCAGCTAACATGAGAGCTCCCTCCCTGCTTCCCTCTGCCTGCCCAAGAGTCAAGGTAAATAGAATTTTGTTGATTCCAGGGAAGGTTGATTCCAAAGTAGGATTTTTATCCTGATACAGGAAAACAATGTGGTATATATGGTACAGCAAACCTATCTAGATAATGTGAATATGCTAAACTTCCCAATTGCAGAATATTCACTATCAGTCCTGAAGTTACCTGTTCACACAGTTAAGCTTCAGCCGTTACTGTTTTGAAGCCGCTGTAAATTACTGCTTCCCTTCTTCCCTCCCCCCCTTTTTTTTAAATTGGTGGGGGTGCCTGTTAAGATTAAAATTAGATATGTTGGTGATATTCTCACGTGTTCAGTGTGGAAAACAAAATAAGTACATGCTTTAGAGGCAACAACAATGAAATCCTTTTGAAATGTGTATTGATATCATTTAATAAAATAACTAGTTCTAAAGGTTTGACATTTTTCTTTGAGATTGGGGCTTTGTTCAAGGGCCCCTGGCTTCTCTGGTGAGTCCAAATAGGAGGGAACTTCTCCAGGAGCTGAAACTGCTGCTTTGAGGAGCAAACCTGTGGTTGGAAAATCAAAATTTTCTCCAGCAAAGATCCAACATGACTGTTCAGGGCTGAAGGTGAAACCAGCTACAGAATACAGAAAGAAAATCCTGGATGTATCTCTGAAGATGCAGTTGTATTGGCTTTTGGTCTAAGGGTATGTGGGGAAGGGGGAGTGAGTGGCCTGTATGCTCACACATTTCTGAGGCACCACAGAGTGGCCACAGACCATCCGACTCATTCCTTCCTTATGACCACTTACACTTTCTTCTAACCATTCCTTTAAAAAAAAAAAATCTTTGTCCCCAATATTTTATTTTCCAGTTTAATAAAATATAGCTTTCTTTGTTGTGTGGTTGACTTTTCCCCTCACATTGATCTTGTCCAGCTGTCCCCTTTGACTTCTGTGGTTATTATCCCTAAAGGCTATCTGAGCCTCAGATCTTCATGGCCTTGTGAGTTTTGTTTGATCCTTGGTATAATTGTGTAATGGGTGGGGTGAGACCAAGATGTTCAGGAAGTGGTTGGTGATGAAGTGGGATATATACTGTTTAGATATTGTGTGTCTTCCAAAAGTTGTACAATTGTGAGCCAAGAAGTATTTTAAAGCAGGCATAGAATTGTGGGGAGGGTGTGGTAAGGATCCTTCTGGCCAATTCTTTCCCCACGTCTACCCTTGTTGCGTATTGGCAACCTGTCACGCAGAATCCTAACTTAACCCTCCTCTCTTACCCCATCCCTTCTTATAACCCAGTGAGGCTTAATAATGGAATGTTGGCTTTAAGGGGTGGTGAAGAGGGCTGGTCACTGCATATGGGTCAGGCCTGGGTCACTGGCCGGGTAGAAGGCTCTAAATAGCAGGCTTGATTACGTGAACCTACATATATGTGCCCCAAGACACTTCTGAAATAGCAACAGCCTAGGCACACACCCAGCAAGTACAGTGCACCTCTGTGCTGGCTGCCTCTGGAATGTAGCTCACCCCTTCTTCCTATGCCTTCCTGGAAACTGGTCTTGCCCACCTTATTTTCTCTGTCCCTTAAGAAAGTCACAGCCTTGAGACTTCCTCATGGCCTTTCTGGGTACATTGTTGAAAGCTCGTAACTTCCTCCCCCTAAATCACTATAGGTAAGCCTATCCTGCGCAGAAGGGATGAGTTACCGTGTGTAGTCATAAGCCACCATCAGGTGGGTATTGGGGTGTCTCATACTTGCTTATGAGTAACTGTGCAGCCGAGCCTGATCAGCTGCTGTCCACAGTTGCTGAGTAATAACTCACTGAGGCTGCGCCAACAAGGCTGCTAGAGGGTCACCAGTAGGACAGATACTTTTCTTTAAAAGGCATTTTTTAGTTGTCAGTGTATATTTATATGTGGTGCTGAGAATTGAACTCACGCATGCCAGGCCAGTGCTCTACCCCCCAGCCCCAGCCCTGAGGGGCGCCTTTGCTGTGAAGGAAAAGAGTAGGTGTGATGTGAACTGGAGACCTACTTCTGATGGTGCCAAGGGAGCGGACAACTCCCTTGCTTAGTCCAAGTTTGTGGAAAGGAGGAAAGGATGAGATCCATATAGAGATTGGTGGTCAGTTCCCGTAGGTGGTTTGGTTTTGTTGTTGCTGAGGATTGAGCCCAGGAGGATCTCATCCTTGCTAAGCTCTTGTTCTACCACTAAGCTATATCCCTAGCTCCTCCATTTTTTTCCCAATATTTTGTTTTTTAGTTGTAGTTGGACACAATACCTTTTTTTTATGTGTGGTGCTGAGGATCGAACCCAGGGCCACACACCAGGTCAGCGCTCTGCCACTGAGCCACAATGCCAGCCCTCCTCCATTTTTTCCCCAGAACTTTCTCTTTGTTCTCACCTAAACAAGAGTCGAAAGTTGAGAATACAGGTGTGGGTGGAGGGGCTAGTGAGTTCTGCTGTGCCAACTGAGAAACAAATAGGTAGTACTTTTTTGTGTGTTTGACTCAAAAGGGTGTTGGCTAAACCAGTTTATCCTGGATGTGCGTAGGTTCATAGAAAATTAAATATTCCAGCAAATTGACTTCCTTATCCCCAGTGTATCTCCTTATGTTTGGGAAATACTCCAGTCCTTTGCCAAATAATTTGCAGAAAAGAGAAGACTTGACACCAATACATTTTTCTTGGGATAGTTAATATAGAATGGATAGGAAAATATGGACAGCACCCAGTAGAGATTAGTGAAGGGTTGTTTTGAAATTTTACAGAAAAGTGGGGCTTAGTTGTACATAGGGGCCTATAGATTCCCTAAGACCTTTAAGAGTATTTTTGCTCCTGTCCCCTACCCTAAAATGACACATCCCTATACTGGCTCCTGAATTCAGAGTGTTTCTATTCCCACTCACCCACCCTCCCCCCCCCAACACACACACACTCTGGCCTCCACCTGACAAACCAGTGTTAAAGAGGCCAGGGGTGAGGGGTGTCTGTTTTCTCCTTTCTCTTCTACAGAGAAGAGATGTCTCTGGGAAGGGAAATTTGTGAGGATTTTAGGTGAGCCCGAACCTTCGTTTTTCAAAGCCGAAGTTCAGTTTATCTCCATGCCCCTGGCAAGAAGCTTAGGACACCACATCTTTGTATGTGGTGCTGAGGATCGAACCCAGGCCACATGCATGCCAGGTGAGCGCGCTACCGCTTGAGCCACACCCCCAGCCCGGGAGGTCTATTCTAAAAGCTGAGAATTTCCTAGAATTTGACTAAGGGCCTAGGATGGCTTCTACTTAAGATTCCCCTTCCCCTACACTTGTATGGAAATCTTAAGATTTCCTCCATGCTTCTTTCTTCCTTAACTTCAATCTGATAGAGAAAAGTTGGACAATACCTCTGCACCCTATTTAGGACTTGGCCATAAGTATCTGCATAGAGAAAAGTGAAGCATTCTGGTCCAAGAGATAAAGTGGACAACCCAAGTTGTGGAGTCGGAGAGAAAGCTTGATTTTTCTGAGGACAATTTTCCATGTTTTAAAGGGAGCATAGGAATACTACCCGGCAAATGAGACAGCGAAAGCATAGCACTTGGCACAACACAGATGTTCAGGGGTATTCTGGCAGGTAGGGGTAGAGTGGACAAAAAGTTTCAGGATGTTCCCCAGAGACTTAATGGGTCAAAATTCCCTAAGGCTGAGGCATCTACTAGTTAGAAGTTATAGAAGAACCAATAATTAATGAATTGACCTTTGCTGACATTGTGCTTGCTTGCTACGAAGGGTGGGATGGCATAACTCTTGACATACCTTTCCCCACTGCAACACCAGTTATAAAGGTGATGATGTGGTAGTTGATTGATAGCATCACCTCAGCACCCAAATCAGTTCACTGCACACAATATTAAGCAGTCAGTTAATGTTTGAGGGATGAGTATAAGGAGATGCCATCCCAGGATAGCCTACTTTATTCCTACAATCCTAACAAAAGAGGGCAAGATAAAATGATTAAAGAAATTGTGTCAGTGTACATATCGTTTGGTGCTTCAAGTCAATTCAGTAATTGGTACAATAATCATCAAGCGCTTACCATTTTATTGCCTGCAATATAACACTCCCTTGGTCCTTTTAGAGCAAAACTGCAAGAAAAGTTCTGCCTGTTGTCACCATTTCTGAATGCCATTTAAAAATTCTTACTACTGGCCAGGTATGGTGGTGCTCACTCGCCTGTAATCCCAGTGGCTTGGGAGGCTGGAATAGGAGGATAGATAGAGAGTTCAAAGCCAGCCTCAGCAACAGCAAAGTGCTAAGCAACTCAGTGAGACCCTGCCTCTAAATGGAATGCAAAACAGGGCTGAGGATGTGGCTCAGTGGTTGAGTGCCCCTGAGTTCAATCCCCAGTACAAAACAAAACAAACTTACTATCTTCTGACTGTGCTGCCCCTACACACACACACAAGTAATCATCTTCTCCCGCAGTCAGTCTCTCTCCTCTCTCTCTCCTCCCCCCCCCCTCTCTTTTTCAGGGTGTCTAACATACCAGAAGATGGAGCCAAGATCCAGAGTGGTGCAAGAATTTCCTGAGTTTCTGGAAAACTAGATTAAACAGCTTTCTCTGACAACCCTTGATTCCATCACCAATGAAACTGGAGAACCAACTCTAACCATCCCTACTCCCAGGTGAGGGGACTAAATGGGAATTACTGAGAGGCTCAGTCACCCACAAGCTCATTTCCCTTCATCCTTTGCTACAAATCCAACCATGTTTCTATTTTTACTGTGTAAACTAATCAAATGTGGGGTTATCCTGTATCACAGATATAACAATGGAAAGGGAGAGAAGAGATAAAGGAAGTTGGGAGCTGGGGTGGGAGGGAGCAGAGGCAGGAGGCAGCTACCTCCCCCAAGGCGGTGGGGAAGTGCGTGGGAGTAGAGTGTACTAGTGAAGAAAGCCTGAGTGGGCAGGTCCTGGACTCCGAAGCCAGCAGGGCTCAGATCAAGAGGTATCTAAGGTCCCTCTTAAGTACCATGGTACGAAGGGACTCTGAGGGTGACCAGCCTTAAAGCTGTTATGTCCATTTATTATAATAACTTCTTGTTGCTGTTGCTCTTTACCATATACCAAGCCCTCTGTCAGACCATTTATATAAAATTTACCCGAACATTTGAGAGTGATACTAATATTCTTATCTATAAATATGAAAATTTAGGCTTAGAGAAATTAAGTAGTTCGGAAAAAAAAAGTTAATGGTAGGTCCGGGATTTATCCTCGGTTTGTCCAAAGTCAAGCTCTTAGTTTCCATCCTGCCTTAAGGATCATGTATAAGAAAATTTATGGTTAAAGGGAAATAGTTGCCATTTCCGGTCATTTCTGTCCCACTCTTGCTCTGGAGAACTCTGCCCTGTTCTCGAAGGCGCTGGACCATTGTTGCTGCTTGGGGCTTGGGCTGAAACGCCGCGGGTTTCTCAGTTTCAGGTGTGTGTAACAGTTTCCTTCTTCCGGGTCACCGGAACCACTCTCACAGCGGCTGGTGCTGCCTGGGGGGTGTGCCTCTTGGGAGCTCCGGGAGGTGGTTCCCGGACGGAGTGACAGCTCTGATAACCTATAGGCAGGGACATTGTTGGGGTAGAGCCAATCAGGAATCTGGTGAAAGAGCCGGCGTTAACCTGAGGACGCAGGCGCTGGCTGGAGGGAACATGGGCTGGTACCCGGGGTGGCGACGGCTTCGGCTCCCCGAGTTACCGGCCCGCAAGCTACATACGGTGCGTGAGGTATCCCGAATTCCCCAGCCGTCGGGCCACGTATTTCGGGACCGGGCCACCCTGCCCTAAAACTAGCCATCTCTTCCTCCTCAGAGGCCCGGGGAGGGTAGAGGCCCGTAGGACCTCAGCCTGAGGCCCTGTGTCACCCAGTCCTCTTCTACACCAAGGGTTAGGGTCAGGGCCACCCCAGTGCCCAGTGATGGGACCTGCTTACCCCTAACCTCTTCCCTCAGGCCTCCGTGCCGGCCCCTGCGCCCTGGTTGGTAGAACGGCTCGGTCTCTTTGAGGAGCTATGGGCTGCTCAGGTAAAGCGGTTAGCCAGCAAGGCACACAGGGAACCCCGGCCCATCACAGTGACCCTTCCTGGAGGCCAGAAGGTGGAGGCAGTGGCGTGGAGCACGACCCCTTACCAGCTAGCCCGGCGGATCAGGTATCGGGCCCGTCCTGTTCTGTCACCAAGCACCTCTGCCCTTTTCTTACTGTGCACCTGATCAGGGAAGGAAAACTGGGTCTGCGTACTTCTGTGTCATCCCCATTGAGACAGCCTTTCCTGAGTTTTTTGTTTTTATTACTGTCTTTTGTACTGCGAGATTGAACCCAGGGGCGCTTACCACTTAGCCACATCCCCAGCCCTTTTAATTTTTTAATTTGAGACAGGGTCTCAAATTGCTTAGGGCCTGGCTAGATTGCTGAGGTTGGACTGGGACTTGTGATTCTCCTGCCTCACCCTCCTAAGTGGCTGGAATTACAGGCATGGGCCACCATAGGCAGCTCCTAAGAAATTTTATCTGCATTAGTTTGAGAGTTTCTGCCCTTACTCTGTTATCTGCTGGGGATGTAGCTCAGTAGTAGAGCACTTAGCATTCATGAGGCAAGATAGGTTTCATTGCTCTACAAACTCATTTCCCCTTTGTAGATTGAGAGCTGCCAAGAGATTAGCTCCTCCTTCCCCTGTAGATTGTAACCTGGGCTTTTCTTCATCCCCATTCTCCACTGCTGAAGTTTAACACTAGCGGATACAGCAGTGGCTGCGCAAGTGAATGGAGAACCTTATGATCTGGAGCGACCCTTGGAGACAGATTCTGATCTCAGATTTCTGACATTTGATTCTCCAGAAGGGAAAGCGGTAAGTTTCTTCCATATGGTGAGTACAGTGCTTAGCAAAATAAGAGGCAATTAAGTAGGAGACTCTAACACTTGTTTTGCCTCATTTTCTCCATTTGCAATTGGGATGGAGACTTGTCAGACACTATTAACTGCCTGATTTTTTTTTTTTTTTTTTTTGGTACCAGGGATTGAACCCAGGAGTGTCTAACCACTGAACCACATCTCCAGCCCATGTTATTTTTTATGTTGAGACAGGGTCTCGCTAAGTTGCTCAGGACCTCACTAAGTTATTGAATTTGGCTTTGAACTTGTGATCTTCCTACCGCATCCTCCCATGTGGCTTGGATTTCAGGCATGTGCCACTACACCTGGTTTTGATGAAAGGTTTTACTTGGTCTTAGTCTATTAAGCAAACATCACTTGTGCTAGCAAAAGGAAGAAATAATAAGTTGAAAAGCAGAATTATAATAGGCCTGTTCAACCTCCTTAACTCTTGAACACATACATTGTAAGTCATCCATGGTATACAGTTCTAATATGGCTTTCACAACTGAGTAAACAGCCTGGTCCCCTCCCACTTTGTTCTCTTCATGTCAGCTCAGAAAACATAGACCTTGTCAATGATCCAGAAAAATGCGGTTCTTATGTCATCTTTGTATGGACAGTGACCAAATCCTAGAAATGTAGCTGCATTGCACTAGATTCCTGAGCTTGAAAAAAGTAGAACCAAAAGACCAAACAAGGCTGGAATGTAGTTCAGTGGTAGAATGCTTGCCGAGCTGCATGCACAAGGCCCTGGATTCAGTCCCCAACTCCAAAAAAGAAGACTGACTGGCTTCCTGCTTCTATACTGTAGGACTGGGAAGCACCAAGGATTTAGGAGTGGAGTTGTGGCTTCTGTGTACTGAAAAAAATAAAGGATACTGGCTTTCTGCTTTTCTTTTTTTTCTTTATTTATTTTCTAACTTGTTAGTATTTAGTGGTCACCTCCAAAGTCAGTTCTCCATTTTGTGATATTTATTCTTAAATGAACCATATTGATTTTCCTATCAGCTTCTCTGAGGAAAGGATCAAAGATCTAGGGGTTAAGAGAAATTTATGAACTCACGAATTCTTTTCTTATAAACCTAGGTATTCTGGCACTCTAGCACCCATGTCCTGGGGGCAGCAGCTGAACAATTTCTAGGTGCTATTCTATGCCGAGGTCCAAGTACACAATGTGGCTTTTACCATGATTTCTTCCTGGGAAAAGAGCGGTAAGTTCCATAAGGAAGAATGATTCTGGAATGGTTTCTAAAACCTCAGGAGTGTTCAGTTTGGAAGAGAAATCTGGGTGAGGGCCTCTCAAGTCCTCAACTGTGATACTGGCATCAACATCACCATTAGGTCACATCCCTCTTCATTTAACTCTGCTTAAAACTTACCTCCTGTAGTCTTCATGAATTCTTCAAATTTTACTTCATCTCCTTATTACTATTGTCCTAATTTTGCCCTTCCAGAGTCCCTACACTTAAATTTTATTTATTTATTTATTTATTAGTACTAAGGATTGAAAAGGGGTACTTTATCACAAAGCTACCTCCCCAACCTCATTTATTTACTTATACATACATACATACTAGGGATTGAACCCAGGGATGCTTAACTACTGAGTCGTATCCCCATCCCTTTTTATTTTTTATTTTGGGACAGGGTCTCACTGATTTGCTTAGGGCCTGGCTAAATTGCTGAAGCTGGCTTTGAACTTCTGATCCTCCTGCCTCAGCCTTATGAGCTGCTGGGATTATAGGTAATGCCTAGATCCCTATGTCTAGCTCAACTTAAATTTATTTTTTTTTTTTCAATTTTTTTTAGTTTTCAGCGGACATAACATCTTTGTTTGTATGTGGTGCTGAGGATCGAACCCGGGCCGCACGCACGCCAGGCGAGCACGCTACCACTTGAGCCACATCCCCAGCCCTCAACTTAAATTTAAGCATAGAAATTTTCTTCCATTGTGGCTCAAGTGGTAGCGCGCTGACCTGGCATGCGCAAGTCACTGGGTTCAATCCTCAACACCACATAAAAATATTTAAAAAAAAAAAAATACACCATATTTATTTTAAAAAAGAAAGAAAAAGAAATTTTCTTCCAAAATTAACCTTGGGCTGGGGTTATACAGCCCAGTGGTAGAGTGCTTGCCTAACATGCACAAGGCCCTGGGTTTGATCACCAGCATCACAGTGGGTAGAGGAGCTGTACCTTATTTCCTATTTATTTTCTTCTTGTTTGTCTGTCTTTGCCCATAATTCTAGGTTTTTTGTTTTTTGGGATTTTTTTGTTATTGTTGTTTTTTGGTACCAGGGATTGAACTCAGGGGCACTTAACCACTGAACCACATCCCCAACCTTTTCTGTATTTTATTTAGAGACAGGGTCTCACTGAGTTGGTTAGGGTCTTGCTAAATTGCTGAGGCTGGCTTTGAACTCACAATCCTTCTGCTTCAGCCTTTCAAGCCACTGGGATTACAGGCATGTGCCACCACACCCATCTTAGATTCTTTTTTCTTTGAAGAGCAAAATTTTACCCCCTGGCCAACTGGTGTGTCATCCAGGTGATGCATCTTAGAGGAAGCAAGCCAACCAACTCTCCTCTTTACAGGACAGTGCGGGGCACAGATCTGCCTGTTTTGGAGAGGATTTGCCAGGAGATTACAGCTGCTGCACAACCCTTCCGGAGACTGGAGGCTTCCCAGGATCAGCTTCGTCAGCTCTTCAAGGTGGGGTAATAAAGCATATTTTTAGGAGGAAGCCTGAGGCTTGAGGGAATGGGTAGCTCTTTCCCAGGACGTCTTTGTGGGAATAAAGACTCTGCATTACTCTTCCCTTCTGCCTCCTTCTAGGATAACCCCTTTAAGCTTCATCTGATTGAGGAGAAAGTGACTGGCCCAACAGCAACAGTGTATGGGTGAGTGCTGTCAAATTAAAGAAAACAGGGAGAGGGCTGGGACGGAGGTGGGTAGAGTGCTTGCCTAGCTGGCATGTCCAAGGCTCTCAGTTTGATCCCTAGCATGTTTTTAAAAAAAAAAAAGAAGAAGAAGAGAAAACAGAGCAAGGTGGGGAAGTAGTGAAGAAGGTCAGAAATAGGATAAGGGAAGGAAGATAAAAGATGATATATTACTCCTGGAAGAGAAATGGGAAGAAGAATTGACTTTTATCTGCCATTGCTCTGTCTGTGGAATAGTTCCTTCCTGTTCATTTTTTTCAGTCAACTAATGGCCATGAAAAGGAGAAAATTAGGCACTTTAGAATCTGGAAAGCACTAACTGGCTTCTTTCTCCCAGGTGTGGCATGTTGGTTGATCTTTGCCAGGGGCCCCACCTTCGGCACACTGGACAGATTGGAAAACTGAAGCTGCTAACGGTCAGTTGTGAAGGTATAGTTAGGTTGAGATTCCTGTTTTCACAGGAGTGAGCAAGAGAATGTAAAGATGATCTTCTTTCCTAGCCTCTTCTCTGTTCTTGTGGCTAAGGAGGGAACCCAGAAGGAGAAAGATACTTAGTCCCTGCACTCAAAAATCTCCTGGTTTGATGGCAGATTCTGCATATCCTGCCAGAGCCCAGAAACCAATTCAATGCCCCCTTCTCCAATCCCCAGGACTGGGGATTGAATCCAAGGGTACTCTACCCCTGAAGAGCATCCCTAGCCCTTTTTATTTTGAGATAGGGTCTCAGTAAGTTGCCCAGCTGGCATTGAACTTACAATCCTCCTGCCTCAGCTTCCTGAGTTAGCTGGGATTATAGGCATGTGCCACTATACCTAGCCAGAAGTCAATTTAAATTTGAGCCAGGTACGGTGGTGCATGCCTGTAATTCCAGCAGCTACAAGGCTGAGGCAGTTCAATTTCAAGACTAGCCTTGACAATTTAACAAGACCCTACCTTAAAATAGAAAAATCCTCACTGAGCTGGGTGGTATAATGCTTCTGGGTTCGATCCCCAATACTGAAAAAAATAAAATCCTGATCTGGGGCTGGGGCTCAGAGGTAGAGCACTCGCCTAGCATACGTGAGGCACTGGGTTCGATCCTCAGCACCACATAAAGTAAAATAAAGACATTGTGTCCACCTATAACTAAAAAATAAATAATTTTAAAAAATAATAATAAAAAAAATAAAATCCTTAGTCTGACATCAATGTTAAGGAAGATGGAGCAGGAGAGTGAGCAGGCTAGACGGGGAAGAAGCCTGAAGAGAGAGGGTGCATGGGCCAGGAGGATGGATGATTACCATTTGACAGGCACAGGGAAAATAACCTCAGACAAGGGCATACCTTCTATGAAAATGTTGTTCCTGGATGAGGCAAGTTGCTAGAGCAGGGAGCAAAGGGACAGGCAGAAATACAGAACAAAAGCCCTGCATTGAAAACTTAGCCCTTTGCATTACTCTTCACTCTGCCTCTAATGAGATGTGTGGCTTTGGGTAAGCCTCCTTACCCATTTCCCTGTCTACAAAATGAGGCTATTCCGGTACTATGGGTAAATTAATATCATAGAAACAATGAAAATGAACAGACACAGGAGAAAGTATATGAGGAAATGTGCTATGAAATGTAGCATGTTTCAAGCTGGGCACAGTGGTGCCCATAATCCCAGTGGCTGGGGAAGCTGAGACAGGAGGATCATGAGTTCAAAGCCAGCCTCAGTAACAGTGAGGTGCTAAGCAATTTAGTGAGACCTTGTCTCTAAATAAAATACACAATAGGGCTGGGGATGTGGCTCAGTTTTTGAGTGCCCCTGAGTTCAATCCCCAGTACCCCGCCAAAAAAGAAGGATGTTTCAGGGCTGAAGATGTAGATCAGTGGTGGAGTGCTTGCCTAGCATGCATGAAGCCTTCACTTCTGTCCCCAGTATTAGGGGAGAAAAGTAGGCTCTGATAGTATCTTTAAAGAAAAGAGAAAGCCAGGCATGGTGGCACACACCTATAATCCCAGCTGCTTAGGAGGCTGAGGCAGGAAGATTGTGAGTTCAAAGCCAGCCTCAGCAACTTAGCAAGGCCCTAAGCAACTTAGTGAGACCGTGTCTCAAAAATAAAAAGGCTGGGGCTGTAGCTCAGTGGTAGAGTGCTTTTGTTTGATCCTCAGCACCACATAAAAATGAACAAATAAAAATAAAGTTATTGGAGCTGGAGTTGTGGCTTAGTGGTAGAGTGCTTGCCTAGCATGCACAAGGCACTGGGTTTGATCCTCAGCATCCCATAAATGTAAAATAAAGATATTATGTCCACCTAGAACTAAAAAATAAATATTTTTTAAAAATAAATAAAGTTATTAAAGATAAATAAATAAATGAAAAGTATGGGGATGTGGTTCAGTGATTAAATGCTCCTGGATTGAGCTCCTAGTACTAAAAAAAGAAAGAATTTCACTTGACAGTAATAGATTGGAGTATGAAAGGTTGATTACTTTTCTAACAGGGGATAGACAGACGGACATTTGACTGGAATTTAGTTACTCCCCTATGCAGTTACTGACTGGAAGAGGAAGGAATTAAGCACATGGGTAATGGTTGGGCAGTGAGAATGGGGAGAAAAAGTAGTGCCTGATAAGGTCAGATTTGACAAGGACGTGTGCAGGAATCAAGTCAGCCAAGGCTGTGAATGTGGCCAGGGAGTCAAGAGGATGGAGGGGCCACCCTGCTGTTGATGATGGTAGAAAAGGTGATGAGGGAGATGAGGTGGGATCGTTGTCAAAGGACATACCTGTGACGTTGACACTGAGAGTATCATGAGGCTTAAAAGAGGTAGGTGCACTCTGTCCTCATCGTACACACCCCTTTGTTTGTGTGGTGCTTGGAATTGAGCACAGGGCCTCACTGTGCTAGCCAAGTGCTCTATCACTGAACTGTTTCCAACTCTTTTTCAGTTTTTATTTTGAGTCAGGGTCTTGCTAAGTTATCTTAAGGTGTACTTGAACTTGTAATACTTCTGCCTTAGTCTCCAGAGTCTCTAGGATTGTAGGTGTGCATAACATAATCCTAGCAACTCCAGAGGCAAAGTGCCCCTGGGTTCCATCCCCAGTACTGAGGGGGGAAAAAAGGCTTGTGTCATCTTGCCTGGCCTCATCTTGCCTTTGATTTCCTCTGTCCTCCTACAGAACTCATCATCCTTGTGGAGGACTTCAGGGGCTCCAGAAGCACTGCAGAGAGTATCAGGGATTTCCTTCCCTACAGCAGAGTTGCTGAGGGCCTGGGAAGCACAGAAGGAGGAAGCGGAGTTGCGGGACCACAGACGTGTTGGAAAGGTACCAACCTTTTTTTTTGGTATTGGGTATTGAACCCAGGAGTGGTATTACCCCTGAGGTATATCTCTAGTCTTTTATTTTGAGACAAAGTCTCTCTAAATTGCTGAGGGCCACACTAAGTTGCCGAGGCTGGCTTCCAACTTGAGATCCTTCTGCCTCAGCCTCCCAGGTCACTGGGATTACAAGCCTGCACCACCACACCCATACAGGATCCAGATTGCAGAAACAGGATAGAGTCTGCTGGGTTTCTGTTCTCGCTACTAAAAGGCTCAGAGGTCACTCCAGTTGAACTGGGCTGACTGGGCTGCACGAAATAACCCCACAAGAGACACAAATACCTTTCTCTTTGGGGTTGCTGTGACGGCTCCTCTGACCTTAAGGGTCCGCAGGAAGAGAGAGTGAGCACACACTGACCCCTTTTATTGAGGAGAAGCTATTCAAATGAGGCAAGGGGTCAGGTTTCAGGGGGCTGAGTCTATCTTCATGATGTCCACTGTCAGCAGGTTGACTGACACCTGGGTAGGCCACACCCAAGGGCACAGTAAGAGAAGGGGACACACACAAGGCACTTCCATGGAAGATTCTATCCTAAACAGGGCAAGGGGTTATATTACAAAGGAACAGATGAGCGTAGCTTCACCCATGGGGCTGTAGCAAGACACACCCATGCACGAGACACCGACCCTCGCACCCAAGAAGGGTGGGGAAAGCTCTGCCACATTTCTGTGACTGAGCGCCTCAGCACCCAGCCTGGGAGTGTGACTTAGTCACGCGTAAGGTTGGTCTCCCGCAGAGTCAGTCAAACAAACTGAACTACTCTGCCGGTTGTTTCCTGTGGTTCTAAAGCCCTCCCTTCTCCTTTGTAACAATTACCGTTCTGTCCCCAGGAACAGGAGCTTTTCTTCTTCCATGAACTGAGCCCTGGGAGCTGTTTCTTCCTGCCGCGAGGGACAAGGGTGTATAATGCGCTGGTGGCTTTTATCAGAGTAAGGGGAACCAAAGTTCAGGGAAGACCAGGGAGGGTTGGGGAAGAAGCCAAGATATTTGAGTTTTAAAAGAGGGATCAGGCAGGGAGCATGGTGCACATCCATAATCCCAGTGACTCAGGAGGTTGAGGCAGGAGGTTTACAAGTTTCAGGCCAGTCTCAGCAAAAGGTTGGGAATAAAATTCAGTGAAAGTACCCTTGTGTTCAATCCCCAGTACCAAAAAAAAAAAAAAAGTGGGATCAGAAGCATAAACATAAATATTATAAAGTGCTACAAACCTTTAGCAAGGTGCTGTAGTTGTAGGTGTGCAGTAGGGGAGCATGCACACCGTACGTAGGACATGGTATTTAATAGCTTATGGCTACCAGCTAGAATGATCTGAGAGCCCAGGAGTATCAACCAAGTCCTTCCCTGCCTCTCCTTTCACAGTTACACTGACCTCCCATGTCTGTACCCTCCTGTCCAGGCTGAGTACGCCCGCCGTGGTTTCTCAGAGGTGAAAACCCCCACAATGTTTTCTACAAAACTCTGGGAACAGTCAGGGCACTGGGAGCATTATAGGGAAGACATGTTTGCTCTGAAGCCCCCAGGCTCTGACAGGTCCACCAGCTCCCAGAGGGACGGCTCTGCCAAGCATCCCACAAATACATTCGCCCTCAAGCCCATGAACTGCCCTGCACACTGGTAAGCTGGGAGCCAGGAGGCCTGGGTCATTCCCCTCTCACCCCCGCCCCTGGGCTGGGGTTATAACTGCTAAATGTAAAGTCATAGAAAGCACCTTGGAATGAGTACTAAGACACCTAATTTGAATCTTGATGTGAAATTGAAAAAATTGTTCTACCTCTTGGGTCTTGGTCTCCTTAAAAGTAACATCAAGGCTGTACCCGTCACAAACAGAAGCACAGTAAATGATGCCTGTTACTAAGTGACAGAAATTCACTTTTGAATCAGGATGGCTCAGACAGGACTTAGTGAAAGCACATGCCAAGGTGGAGAAGGTGGTAGTTGATGATGCGAGAAAATAAGCAGATTAAGGCCAGGAGGAGCAGTCTTCAAGGGCTAGTTCTCCCTGTAGCCCTGACCCCCTCCCCACCCCAATCTCAGCTTGATATTCGCCCATCGGCCCAGATCCTGGCGAGAGCTGCCCATGCGACTGGCTGACTTTGGAGCCCTGCACCGAGCCGAGGCCTCTGGCAGTCTGGGGGGACTGACCCGGCTATGGCGCTTCCAACAGGATGACGCTCACATCTTCTGTGCACCAGATCAGGTAGCCCTTCCTGAGCTCCACCAAAGGGTCTTTTGAATCATCTTTCATTCTCCGACCTCCAACATCCCATTCTTTCAGTTGCCCTCTAGATATACTACAAGTTGCCTACCTGTCGCCCCCAGCTTTCTTCTGCTATCTATGTCTTTGCCCCTGTTTTCCCCAAACTACCATCACCCCAGATCACCAACTGGCACACAGCTCACCCATTCAGTCTCTCTTTTTTTTTTTTAAATAAATATTTAGTTGTAGATGGACACAATACCTTTATTTTATTTATTTTTATGTGGTGCTGAGGATCAAACCCAGTGTCCCACACATGCCAGGCAGGCGCTGTACCACTGAGCCCCAGCCCCACAGCTCACCCATTCTTATTTCCTACCTCTAGCTGGAAACAGAGATCCGAAGCTGTCTTGATTTCCTCCGCTCTGTCTATGCTGTTCTTGGCTTCTCCTTCCGCCTGGCACTGTCCACCCGGCCATCCGGCTTCCTTGGAGAACCTTGCCTTTGGGATCAGGCTGAGCAGGTGAGCAGCAGATAGGGAAGCGGAGACAGATGGATCACTCTCCAGTGGAAAGGGAGGGAATACGACAACCAAGTTCCTCAGATAGAGGAATATGCTGAGGATGTCATTAGTTGGACTGGAGGTGTGTCTTGCTCAGATGAAGTGAAGTCTCAGATGATGTTTTCTTTTCTTGTCGCATGCCCTCTAAAGGTCCTTCAACAGGCCTTGGAGGATTTTGGAGAACCCTGGGACCTCAACCCTGGAGATGGTGCCTTCTATGGACCTAAGGTAAACTAGGGATTCTGCTTAGAATTTTACTTATTCAAATTTTGGTTTGTTTTTTTTAAAATATTTAGTGACACAAAGAAATATTTTTAAACTTAACGTAGGATGTAAAGAAGAGCAGTACAAGCCGGGCCTAGTGGTACACGCCTATAATCCCAGGGGCTCAAGTAGCTGAGGCAGGAGGATTGCTAGTCCAAAGCCAGCCTCAGCAGCTTAGCAAAGCCCTAAGCAACTCAGCAAGATCCTGTCTCTAAATAAAATGCAAGAAAAGGGGCTGGGAATGTGGCTCAGTTGTTAAGCACCCCTGGGTTCAATCCCTGATACCAAAAAAAAAAGCAGTACATTTCTTGCTTCCATGGAACTTGGCATAGTTGTGAAAGATAAATAGGAGACATCAACACCATGGATCAGTGCTGTGTAGCTATTAAGGGGGCACAACAGGGGGGTTATCATGGCTCAGGGGACAGGAAAGGCTTCCTGAAGGGATCACTCTCCAGTCTAAATGTATTTATAGACCAAGTAAAGATCTGTTTCTGGCCCAGGCACCATGGTACATACCTGAAATCCTAACAACTTGGGAGGATGAGGCAGGAGGATCACAAGTTTGAGGCCAGTCTTGCCAACAGACCCTGACCAAAAATAAAAAGGACAGGGGATACAGCTTAGTGGTAAAGCATCCCTGGGTTCAGTCCTCCCCTCACCCCTGACCAAACCCCTGCCCCCGCAAAAGAAATGTTTCTGGAGGAACAGTGTACGTAGAGACCAGAGCTAGGGATGAGAACTCATGGCAAGTTGGAAAAAAAGCCAGGCGTGGTGGCGCACACCTGTAACCCAGCAACTTGGGAGACAGAAGCAGGAGGATCACAAGTTCAAAGCCAGCCTCAGCAACTTAATGAGGCCCTAAACAACTTACTAGGCCCTGCATCAAGATAGAAAGGACTGGGGATGTAAAGTGCCCCTGGGTTCAGTCACTGGTATGAAGGAAGGAAGTGGGGAGGGGAGAGAAGAGAGGAAGAAAAAAATACATAAATGTAAAGAAAGAAAATCAGTGGAAAAAATAATATAAATGTTGCCTAAATTCAGTAAAAAGGCTGTTAGGAGTTCAGTGCAGGGGCCTGGAATGTGGCCTATAGTCCTAGCTACTCAGGAAGCTGAGGCAAGAGAGTCACTTCAGCCTGGGAATATGAAGCCAACCTGGGGACACAACCCTACCTCAAAAACAAAACAAAACCACCACACACATGCCCAGAGGACTGGAGATGTAGCTCAGAGAGACAGCACTCCCCTGGCATGCCTACAGCCCCTGGGTTCAGTTCCCAGCACTGCAAAGGAACAAGCAAAAAAAAACAGACAAAAATGCAAAAGGCTATTAGGTGCTCCTTTTGGTTTTGTTTTGCAGTACTGGGGACTGAACCCAGGACTGTTCATATAAGGCGAACACTCTACTATTTAAGGTACATCCTTAGCCCTTTTGATATTTATTTTCAGACAGGGTCTCACTAAGTTTCTTTATTTTTCAGGGGCCGGGGTGGGGGGCGGTTACCAGGAATTAAATTCAAGTGCACTCAACCACTGAGCCACATTCCCAGCCCTATTTTGTATTTTATTTAGAAACAGGGTCTCACTGAGTTGCTTAGGGCCTCGACATTGCTGAGGCTGAATTTGAACTCGAGATCTTCCTGCCCCAGTCTTCTGAGCTGCTGGGTTACAGGCGTGCACCACTGCACCTAGCTCACTAACCCTCTAAAGCTAGCCTCACACTTTCAGTCCTCCTGCTCAGTCTCACAAGTAGTGGCGATTATAGGTGTGTGCTGCCATACCTGGTGGCTATTAGATTTTGAAGGACTGTTTTCCAGTGGGGATGGAGTCAGACAGAAGTGAATGAGTGAACATAATTCTTTCAAGAATTTTGGCTCTTTTAAAGGCAGAAAGGGATCTGAATAGTCAAAAATTTTTATGAAGGGAGAGATTTGAGAATGTTTAAGTGCTGTGATGAGAAGGGGACTTGTTTATGGGGTGTCAAAGTAAACAAAGTGAATTATAAGAAAAAAGATTGCAGAAGAGGGAAGTAGAAAATTCCTGGGGAGGCTTGAGGTGGGATCAGGAGCCCTGTGCAGAAGAGACCACCTTGCCAGTGTGCCCAGGGCAAGAGGAAAGGCTGGGGATAGATGCAAGGAGGTGTATGTGTGGTGAAAGAAGTTGAGTTATTTTCCTATCCCACAGTATCAGTTGTCTGAATTCTTCATGAGATAGACGCAGAATCATTTGCTGAGATGGGAGTGGAAGAGAGGAGAATTGTTAGTGAGGGGGTTGAAGATATGAAGAGAAAGGGGACACAAAAACTATAGTATGAGCCGGGCATAGTGGCACACACCTGTAATTCCAGCAACTCAGGAGGCTGAAGCAGGAAGATCCAAAGTTCAAAATGAACCTCAGCAACTTTGTAAGACTCTAGGCAACTTAGTGAGACTGTCTCAAAATTAAAAAAAAAAAATTTACAAAGGGCTGGAGATATAGCTCAGTGGTAAAGCACTCCTGGGTTCAATCCCCAGTACAAAAAAAAAAGAAAAAACCTAATATGAACTATGCAGCTAAATAAAATCTTTTTAGTGTTTATTAGCTACTGTGGGATGTGCTGGTATTGTTCAGTAACATACATACTATTATTTTTTAAAATATTACTCCTTAGTACAACTATTGTAAATTCTTTAAACTCTTAGTATTATTTTAAAAATAAAATAATAGTATGTATGTCGAACCCCAGGCCTCAAGCATGCTAGGTAAGCACTTTACCTCTGAGCTACATTCCTGCCCTTTTTTTATTTTATTTTATTTTTGAGATAGGATCTTGCTAAATTGATGAGACTGTCCTCAAATTTGCAATCCTTCTGTCTCCACCTCCCAAGTGACTGGGATTATAGGCATGTTCCACTGCACCTGGCTCATTTTTATGTCCCAAATGTTTTGTCTAGCACAGGATATTTATTTAGCAGCTCAAAAAATAGTAAATGAAAATACTAAATAATAATGAAAATGTTTTATTGATTGATTTCATTAATAAAACAAGGCAATAAAATATCTGTTACTTTAAAAAGTTCAGAAAGGTTAAACAGTGTGCTCAAGGCTAGAGATAATAGTTTATTTATTTATTTTTTTAAATATTTATTTATTTATTTTTCGGTGGACACAACATCTTTGCTTGTATGTGGTGCTGAGGATCGAACCCGGGCCGCAAGCATGCCAGGCGAGTGCGCTACCACTTGAGCCATATCCCCAGCCCCATTTTTTTTTTTTTTTTAATTTTTTAAATATATTTTTTAGTTGTCAATGGACCTTTTATTTTATTTATATGCAGTGCTAGGGACCGAACTCAGGGACTCACACATGCCAAGCAAGCGCTCTACCACTGAGCCACTACTCCAGCCCCGAGATAATAGTTTAAAAGAGACAGAGAAGCCAGGCCTGATAGCGCACTCCTGTAATCCCAACAGCTACAGAGGATGAGGCAGGAGGATCGTGAGTTCAAAGCCAGCCTTGGCAATAGCAAGGCACTAAGCAACTCAGTGAGACCCTGTCTCTAAATAAATTTAAACACAAAATAGGGCTGGGGGTGTGGCTCAGTGGTCCAGTGCCCCTGAGTTCAATCCCCAGTCCCCCAAAAAAGAGGAAAAAAAGCTTGAAAATCTCTGAGCACAACAGGATAGCCAAAGAATTGCTGGCAGCAGCAAGGGACCAGTTGAGTCCTGAAACTGTGACTTCCATGGTGGCATTAATCTCTGCTTTTGCATCTGTGTGTTCTGTGACAAGTTGGCAGCACAGAGCATTTCTATTGCAGAGTCAAGGCAATGGGAGGTTAAGGTGGTGCCATGATGGCATTTTGCCACATGGAAGTAACAGAAGAACAATGAATCGTACAAGGAACTAAAAAACTGTTACAGCTGCATGGGGAAAGAAACAGAAGGACTCTGGATGGGGAGAATAAAGAGGAATAAAGGAACTGAAGAGTTGAAGAGCCAGTAGTAGTAGTAATTGTCAGAGTAGGTGTTGGAGGCCCTGCAGGGTTGCCCATGCCTGCAGTCTGAAGTGGCTACTCACTAGGCCCAGGCAAGAGCACCACACATTTGAGGCCATCCTGGGCAATTGAGTGAGACCCTCTCTCAAAATAAACTAAAAGGTTAGGAATATAGGTTGGTAGTAAAGTACTTGGCTAGCATGCCACCCTGGATATAGTCCCCAGTACCACACCACATACACACACAGAAACAAACAGAGTGGGTGTGTGGGCACTGTTCAGAAGCATAGCCACTGGGGTCGGGAGAGGGGCACTGAGGACCAATAGTTAGCTGTAGTGTGCATGGGGCTGCAGGTCTCTGTGAGGAGGAACCCAGAGGAGCTAGGGTGTGGATAAGAGCATCATTAATGGGAGAGAGCCACTTTGCCATAGTGAGATGGAGTACCGTAGAGAGGGGGATTACAGTGGATGACGTGATTCTCCAAATAGCCCTGACATGTGTAGGTGAGAGAGCACATGGTGCAGGTAATGGAAGATACTGCTTCTGCTTTCTCTCATGTCCTCCTGTCCATCTCCTACAGATCGATGTGCACCTCCATGACGCCCTGGGTCGGCCCCATCAGTGTGGAACAATTCAGCTTGACTTCCAGCTGCCCCTGAGATTCAACCTCCAGTACAAGGGGTACAAAAGCTTTTCCCATCCCCCTTTCCCTTGACAGCCGATGGTGAGCCAGCAACTCCCACTCCTATTTTCACCCTAGAAACTGAATCAGACCTCCACATCTTCCCCTGCTAGGACTGTGCACCTAGAAGGTGATCTTATGTGCATAGTTTGTGATACTTTCACTCTTTTTCCTTCCAAGGCAGGCGGGGGCCCTGGAGCGGCCAGTCCTCATTCACAGAGCAGTGCTTGGTTCTGTGGAAAGGCTGTTGGGAGTGCTGGCAGAAAGCTGTGGGGGAAAATGGTGAGCTATCTGATGCTGGCCTTCACGACAGGGAGTTTATATTCCAGCTCCTGTCTCACTTCATGTCCCAGATCTGCTTCCTGCAGCTACACTTCTGGCCAGAGCCGAAATAAATACTTTGCCACCCTGTTTCCTCCCATCCAGGCCACTGTGGCTGTCCCCATTCCAGGTAGTGGTCATCCCTGTGGGAACGGAGCAAGAGGAATATGCCAGAGAGGTGAGGAGTTGGACTCAAGGAAGGGGCAGAAAGGGACAGTAGGGAGTCTGGTGCCAGCACTGGGTACGAAGAGGCTACACCAGCTAGTGGGAAGGGCACAGCCCTTAGAGCCACCAGACTGCACCTGAGTGGCAGCTCTCCTTTATGCTCTAAATTCTCTCCAAAAAGTAAAACCTGCTTT
Organism: Marmota flaviventris; assembly: GCF_047511675.1. NCBI lineage: Eukaryota > Metazoa > Chordata > Mammalia > Rodentia > Sciuridae > Marmota > Marmota flaviventris. Next base: position 123,154,017 of record NC_092507.1, on the reverse strand, counting down.
GTGCTCTCTGTATGTATAATGTATGTATATTAGAATAAACAAATAACTTACTGTTTGAGACCTGCTGGGCATGGTGATACACACCTATGATCCCAGTGACCTGGGAAGCTGAGGCAAGATGAGGCAGGAGGACTGAAAGTTCAAGGTCAGCCTAGGTAACTTAGCAAGATCCTGCCAGAAAATAAAAAATCAAAATGAACATCTGGGGTTGTAGTTCAGTGGTGAGGTGTACACAAATGGATCTTGGGTAAAGCTGGTTTTATTTTTCCTTTCTAAAGAGAATCGAGAATATGGGTGGTCCCTACCAGAGGTGAGGGCGAGCAGCAGGCAAAGTCCAGGGGATAATGGAGGGCTTTCTCCAGTGAGAGTCGACACAGATGCTGTGGGTTGGGGATGGAGAGGAGGCCTCAGTATAGCAATGAGATGAGGAAAAAGATAATTTTTGTTATGGGGAGCACTGAGGCAGGGGATGAGGGATAGGAAGTGGGGCAGACCAAGGAAGAAGGATGTTTGACTGTCCTAGCTCCTCAGTCTTCCATTGAATTTATTTCTTGTCACCAAACGTGTCCCAGATTCAACAGAATCTGCAGGCTGCAGGCCTTGTCAGCGACCTGGATGCTGATTCTGGAGTGACTCTCAGCCGGAGAGTGCGCCGGGCTCAGCTCGCCCACTACAATTTCCAGTTTGGTAAGAGAGAGGCAGCCCAGAACCTCGGAGCTGGGTCTCTCATTCTTCTTTAAGTTCCTTTACCCTGTGCCTCCTCACAACCACTTCTGTCCCTCAGAACAGTTTTCCTCTTATTAACCCCACCCTAGAGGGGTTCTTTGGGATTAATTGACAAAGGAAATATCAAAGAGAAAGGGGACCTGAAGGGTTAGTGAGGCATTAATTAATTAGCCTTGTTTATTCTGCACATGAATGGAGTCAGCCCTAAGGATTAAGGAGAAAGCCTTAAGGAGAAAAGTCTAGCACTGCCTTGCTCTCTTCACTCTCCACAGTTCAGAGCTCTTGAAGATAAGGAACAGAAATTCCTCCACCTGATTCTCTAGTTTGGCGTACGCCCCTCACCTACCAGCACCTGGAGCAAGCCACCCCACAGTCCATGGACTTGCAAACACATGTGTCCCAGTCCTGCTGTCTTCCCCTTCCTCTACCTCTGCCTCCCACCCCACTGCTTGCCCCACATTTCTCAGTCCCACATACCATTTCTCTGTGTCTAGTTCTTGGTCTGTTTGGCTCTCTCTGGCTGACTCTAGTATCTCTGACCCTGGGGCTCCTGACCAGAAATGATAATAATGTTCCAGGCTCCGCATTCCTTATCTTCTCAGGATGAGCAGTGAACTGGAGAGAAGGCACAGCTAAATATATTCTTTAAACCATATCTAGACTCTGCTTCCACCCTTCCTAAAGATTTAAGTCTGCAAAGTTTCTGCAAAGCAAAAGGAAATATCCCATGTCGGTGACTTTATCCTGAGATTCCCAAACCTCCCTTCCTCTTCCTGCAGTGGTTGGCCAGCAAGAGCAGAGTAAGAGAACAGTGAACATACGGACTCGCAGTAATCGCCGACTTGGGGAGTGGGACTTGACCAAGGCTGTGCAACGGCTGCTGGAGCTACAGGATACCAGGGTCCCCAATGCTGAGGAAATCTTCTGAGCTTTGTTCATACATGAGACAGAGACCTGCAAGAGCCGTCAGCCTCCCTGATAAACCCGAGCCCTACTAACAGCCTGGAATTGCATGTGTCTGCTCTCCTGAAAAGACTTGGGGGCTGGGGAGGCAGTTCAGTGGCAGAGCACTTGCCTAGCAAGCATGAGGTCCTGGGTTCTATTCCCAGCAATGCAAAAAGAGACTTGGTTTGGGGACCGCACAGCGGGAGGGAAGATATGGTATTTGGATGTGAGGAGAATGAAATGGAAAAAATAAACTTGAAGCTGCTATATTTGTGTCTGATCTCTGACTCCTGAAAGGAGGACAAAAGGGAGTTCCACACTGGCTGGGAATGGGAGCTCGGGAGGCTGAGCAGGAGAATCACAAATTCAAAGCCCCAGCCTCAACAACTTAGGGTCTCACTATCTCAAAAGGGCTGCTGGGCACACGCCTGTAATCCCAGCGGCTCGGGAGGCTGAGGCAGGAGGATGAGTTCAAAGCCAGCCTCAGCAAAAAGCAATGCGCTGAGCAACTCAGTGAGACCCTGTCTCTAAATAAATAACAAAAATGGGCTGGGGATGTGGCTCAGTGGTCGGGTGCCCCTGAGTTCAATCCATGGGAGTTCCACTTTGTTACCCTTGCCCAGAGTTGGGGACAACTCTCAGTGGTAGGGAGCTACCTTAGGCAGCTATCCTGTTCCCAGTGTTAGTTCCTTAGTGCCCTGGTTCCCTAGACCCAGTTCCATAGGTTGTCAGGTCCCTGTTCCGCAGGAGGCAGCATGCAGACATAAAAGTGAGGCATGAACTAAGGGCCCAGATGTCTGCTGCTCCGAGATCTGAACGGGTTTCTCTTAGGGTCCTAGGATTACTTCCTCCCATCACCTCCATTCTTCTCAGTCCTCTGAGGAGGCTTCAGGATGAGTTTGGGAGGAGTGGCTGCTAAAGGAGGAGCAGCTGCACTGAGTCATGGCAGGAAGCTGAAGGGGGCGGGAGATAACAACAGGCAACATATAAAAGGGAGCCAGAGTTGGCCCTGAAGTTCACAATAGCAGTAGCAGCAGCCGGAGCAGCAGGGTTCCTGCAGCACAGCCCTTCCTTCACATCCAGGTCTGCCTGAGACAACCCAGCTTTTAGGTGGCCGGTGACCAGTCCTTGTTCCAGGATGGGGACCATGGCCAGAGTAGCCTTGGTCTTGGCCTATTTGGCTGTCGCCTCTGCCACTTCTGAGGGAGGTGAGTAGGGGTGGGGTCAGCACTAGAGAAGGGCTCTGGCTAGGCAGCTCATCACCAGCAGGATGACTTGGCCTCCCTCTTCTGAGCAGGCCCAAGGTTGGCCTGGCCAACTGGACCTTTTAACCAGGGAGGCAGGGGCAGACAGAGAGGAGTTCCTAGAGGTTACTGCTAAGAAATAAAATTGGATTCAAGTAGGCAACTGAGCGGGTAAGTGGATTCACAGAGGGAAGGGAACTCAGCCTGGGGAGGAGGTATGTGGTGGAGGGACTCCCTCCGAGGCAGGTGAAGCAGGGAAAGGGGCCCCCAGGCTGCTCAAAACCGGTTTGCTGACCCAGAGAGCCTTGCCTGACTCACTGTCTAGTTAGAGGAAGAGTTAAGGGGTTGTCCACTCAGTCTCACCCACTGCTGGGCATAAACACACTCTGCTTTGATGCCTCAACGAAACGGAACTCTGGAGGGAAACTGCCCAGAAGGGCAAGAGAGCTAGTGTGTAAAGCCCTACTCGCTATCATCCCTCCCAGTTCCTAACTTCTTTTTTTCCTGCACATCAGTCACCAGAGATTCCCTTCTCTATGCCTGTCCCATCCTGCAGGTCCTAAATTTGAGACCTAAATTGAGGAGGAGCTGAGACTAGCTAAAGTGAGGCACCTACTCTCCTGGCTGGAGTTCCTTCTCAGGAGGCCTAAAGAGGGTTAAAGGGCCTGGCATAGGAGATTGGTGGAGGAGGTGGGCAGGTGAGGGCTCAACCAGCTCAGGTTCGGCTTCTTCCTCTAAAGCCAGAGGGGCACCACAGCAGAGCAGCTACAGGAAGGGCAGCCACAACCCCTGAGGTAGAGACACTGACAGGAGAAATCAGAACCTCCCTCCCAACCTTCAGACTCAGTCTCTGAGCCAGGCAGAATATCCAGGCTTTCTCAGAACCCTGTCAATAATATCCAGGTGTTTGTGGGGGTGATGAGGGGACATGGGACAAGTATATTATAGAGGTAATTGCCACGTCTTGTCATCTTCCTACACTCTTGACTTCCACAGTCTCCCCATTCCTTGCTCAGAGCCAGAAAGGGCCCCTTAAAACCACCGCCGATTTCCTCTCTCCAGGTCACGAGGCTCCAGGGCAGAAGGAGCTGAGATCAGAGTACCTTCAGGAAGGTAAGAGTTCGGGGACCAGGTGTGGTGGCCCTCTTCTGTAATCCCAGCACCTAGGGAACCTGAGTCAGGAGAATCACAAATTCAAGGCCAGCCTCTGCAATTTATCAGGATCCTGCCTCTTTTTTAAAGAGGTAGGGGTATGACTCGGGGGTTGAGTGCCCTTAAATTCAATCCACACTGTGCAAGCAAAGAAAGAAGTTTAGAAGAGCAACTATGGAACTGAGAGTCCAGGAGGAGCAGGGGGACTCAGAGTTTCTCCTCTTGTCTCTAGCTGGCTACGCAGCACCTCCCTCCCCACCACAGGCCCGAGGCTTCCCCGTGTATCACCTTGACCCTTCCCAGCATGACCTTCCTTTTGAGGGACAGAGGGAAGGTAAGGCCCCACGTGCCCTTCTTAGTTACCCCCTCAAGTCTCTAATCTGAGATGCTCTGGCTCTCAACACGGGAAGGAGGGAAGCAGCTCCACCCCTCTCCCCACTGGCTAGCAGGGGTGAGCTGCTCATACACTCCTCCTTCTATAGTACAGTCCCCTCCCTCTCCAGAAGCCATACCTGTCCAAGAAGAGCTGCCCCCTCCCCACCTCTCTAATGGAAAGAAAGGTGAGTGCTTGCCCACTTTCCTACCTCCCACTAAGATCTTGCTGACGTTGGTCTGCAGTCCTCCCTCCCCTCTGTCTTGCAGTGGATCCGCCTCTTCCTCCGGAAGCCATCCCCCTCCAAGAAGAGTTGCCCCCTCCCCACCCCCGTACTGAACAGAAGGAAAGTAAGCAACTCCCTCTGCACACACCACCTTCACCTAGCCTTACCCTAGAGCAAGGGCCTTGAAGGCACACAAAACAGGCACTGCCATTTCCCATTTAAGTAACCTGGCATGACTCAATTACCAAGCTTTAGTTTCTTCATGTATAAAACTGAGGAAATAATACCTGTTTGATAGTTATGATTAAATGACACAAAAATAGCATTTATTTTCACTTCTCTACTGCGTTCCTCTTTATAAATGGGGGCTAGCCAGGTGCCTATCTTCTACAAATGCCCATCCCAATGTGATATTTGCTTATACATCTCCTTCTACCCCAGTAGACCCACCTTTCCCATACCAGAAGGAGATTTTCCATTCCCAGCAGAGAGAGGGTGAGTGACAGCATCTGTCTGTCCATACCCTTGCATGACTACTCAAGACTCCAGGGAGAGGAGCAGGGAAACAGCACAGGGAGCAGAAACGTGGGAGGAAGGGACAACTCTGAGGGTGACACATTTCATGCTTCAATTCTCTTTTCCTTTCAGTCAGTCAATCCGAAGGTAAGAACCACAGATTAATTTCTTCATTTTCCCTTACCCTCCTAACCCTTTCTCCTTAACCCCCAGTTCTTTCAATCCTCCCAGTTCACTCAGCCTTTGTCAGTTCCTCCCATCCTCTCTCTTCCCCCTCTGTTCCCCATTCTAGAAAAGCCAGCTCCCCCCATGCGCCAGGATCCCCCAGAGCCTCACTCTTGGAATCCAGCCCAGCACTGCCAACAGGGCCGGTTCCGGGGGGGCTGGGGATACCGGCTGGATGGCTTCCCCCCTGGGCGGCCTTCTCCAGACAATCTGAACCAAATCTGTCTTCCTGAACGTCAACATGTGGTGTACGGCCCCTGGAACCTGCCACAGTCTGGCTACTCCCACCTCAGTCGCCAGGGTGAGACCCTCAATTTGCTGGAGACTGGATACTCCCGCTGCTGTCGCTGCCGCAGCCGCACCAACCGCCTGGACTGTGCAAGGCTTGTGGTAAGATGCTGGGGGTGTCCGTAAGCCCCCAGACAGCATGTGTGTGTTTTAAGGGGTAGACACCTAGGCCTGGGAATGGAGGAACCTCAGGTCCCGTTGCTGGCCCTACCTTGGACCTCTCCAGTAGGAAAGGTAGAGGGCAGCCACTGCTGTTTTCTTCTCCACCTGTCCGGGGTCCTTTCCTGCAGCCTGGGAGGAAGGCAAGGAATATGGACAATGAGTTACTGGGCCTGACCCACCTTCTCACTCTAGTGGGAGGATGCAATGACCCGGTTCTGTGAGGCCGAGTTCTCAGTCAAGACCCGACCCCACTGGTGCTGCAGACAGCAAGGGGAGGCTCGATACTCCTGCTTCCAGGAGGCAGCTCCTCAGCCACACTACCAGCTCCGGGCCTGCCCCACCCACCAGCCTGGTATTTCCTTGGGCCTGGAGCTGCCTTTTCCCCCTGGGATGCCCACATTGGACAATTTCAAGAATGTCTGCCACCTGAGACGCTTCCGCTCCGTGCCACGCAACCTCCCAGCCACTGATCCCATCCAAAGGCAGCTACATGCTCTGACTCAGCTGGAAATGGAGTTCCAGCGCTGCTGTCGCCAGGGAAACAACCTTACCTGTGTATGGAAGGCCGTAAGTGGGCATCCCAGGCCCCTGAGAGCCTGTCTGCATCTCCGACCTCTGCATCCAACGGTCCATCCATGTACTCCCTGTTGTGAGCACGTCCACGTTCGTCTGCTTGTGACTGTCCGTCCACCCGTTGTGTCCATCATCTGAATCTGTGCATCTTGAGCCTTTATATTACGTCCTGGTCTCATCTAACCATGACCCCCCCACACGTCCACCTGTCTGCCACCCGTCCATCCAGCTCTGGCCTCACCTGATCACCTACTGATCACATACTGTTCCAGCTCGTCTCCCGTGGCCAACGCAACCTCCTCTGTGCTTCCTCCCTTCCACCTTCCCAGCCCACCCATCCATAGCTGTCTCCTCACCCGCTGGCTCTTTGCCCTCCCTTTGACCCCTTGGGTTGGAGTCCCTCATTTCAGAACTGGGGGTGATAAGGGGAGTAGATGGTGAGGAGAGAAGGGACCAAGTGTCCAAGCTTCTGACTTCTCTCTCTGGCCCACAGTGGGAGGATACCCTGGATGGGTACTGTGACAAGGAGCAGGCTACAAAGACCCACCACCACTCCTGTTGCCACTACCCTCCTAGCCCTGCCCGTGATGAGTGCTTTGCCCATCAAGCTCCCTATCCCAACTATGACAGGGACATTTTGACCCTTGACCTCGGCCGAGTCACTCCCAACCTCATGGGCCATCTCTGTGGAAACCGAAGAGTTCTTACCAAGCAGTGAGTCTTGCTCAGATCTTCCCCAATACTCCTCCCTTCCTTCTGGTGTGCCCTTTGAGGAAGGGGAAAAAAAAAAAAAAACATAGTCTCCCTGTACCGCTCGGGTGCCAAGAGACGCCCAGAGATCCTGATCCCTGCCTCTTTCACACCAACATAGTAAACAGATTCCTGGGCTAATCCAGAACATGACTGCCCGCTGCTGTAACCTGCCATTTCCGGAACAGGCCTGCTGTGCTGAAGAGGAGGTAAGTGTGTGAGGAAGGGGTCACAGTCTCCAGAGGAATGCAGGAGAGGGGGAGGAGGGGGCTATAACTGCAGGCTGCCCCTTTTCTTTAGTACCTCAAATCAGCCCACAGAAACAATGAGGACTTGAGGAAGAGGTCTTTTTTTCCTTGGTTCTAGAGTCTTCATTCCTGATCTGGTCTGCTCCCCACTCCTAAGTTCCTATTATGCCTTCTCTGGGCGTCAGAGCTTCCTGGCATTTGCAGATGTGCACATCTGTCAGCCACAAGGAATCCAGCTGTGCAAGGCAGGCATGCACTATCTCTGGGTTCCAGGAAGGGATCCCAGGGGTGAGCAGTACAAGCTGGCCAGAGGAGGACTTTGGGCACCCAAGTAGCCACACTGGATCTCTGACATTTCCCCACCCCCATCATCTCTGCTTTTCTCCTTTTTTTAATATTTATTTTTTAGTTTTAGTTGGACACTATATCTTTGTTTTATTTTTAAGTGGTGCTGAGCATTGAACCCAGTGGCTCATGCATGCTAGGCAAGCGCTCTACCACTGAGCCACAGCCACAGCCCCTGCTTTTCTCCTTTTGTTCATCAGAAATCAGCCTTCGTGGATGATCTGTGTGGTCCCCGACGGAACTTCTGGAGAGATTCTGCCTTCTGCTGTGATCTGAGTCCTGGGGATGAACAGACCAACTGTTTCAACATCAATTATTTGAGGAATGTGGCTCTAGTGGCTGGAGACACTGGGGATGCCAGGGGTCAGGGGGAGCAGGTCCCAACAGGGGGAACAAATATCAGCCCTACCCCTGAGTCCAAGGAAGAATGAGTCACTCCAGAGCTTTAAAGGATCAGATGCGGGGAACCCCACCCTCCTTGAACATTCATTATAGTAACCACCTCTTGGATTTGGTGTCCTCATTGTCTGTAACACACAAACACACCCTCTAAGCCTGCTTGGATTTCCTTCATTGGCCCCTGAGGCCTACTGCCCTGCCCTCACTAAGGAGCAGAGGATGTTCCACAGGCTGTGGTGAGACCATAACTAAATGACTTAACTTTACTACTTGTCATTTTGAACTGATTCACACATTTTAAAGGGAGTACAGGGGCTGGGGATGTGGCTCAAGCGGTAGCGTGCTTGCCTGGCATGCGTGGGGCTCTGGGTTCGATCCTCAGCACCACATAAAAATAAAATAAAGACATCGTATCCACCGAAAACTAAAAGATAAATATTTAAAAATTCTCTCTCTCTCTCTCTCTTAAAAAAAAAAATCATGTGATTCTTTCTTTAAAAAAATAAATAAATAAAGGGAGTGCAACCTTTTTTAGTTAGCTGTCCAATTTCAAGGTGAAAAAAATGCTTCATGCCTATATTTGGGTGTTTTTCTCTTGCTGTTAAAAGTTTTAGCATCATCTCCAATAATTTTATATGGGAGCCAACAGAATTTATGTTTAGTAATGTACTCCTTGAGCCTCAAAGAAAAACAAAGGAAATTGTCTAATAAAAAAATAAACACTAAAAAAAGAGTAGTTCACGTCCTTGATGAGTTCCCAAAATGCCACCACTCAGCCTGACATTTTACTTAATTTTGTGGTATTGGGACTCAAACACAGTGCCTCACAGTGAACTCTATCCCCAAACCAGCTCAGCCTTTTTTTTTTTTTTTTTCTTTTTTGTACTAGGTGTTCAGCTCAGAGCCTCACCCATGGCCTCTGCCACTGAGCTACACCCTAGCCCTCAGACTGACATTTTAAAATCCCCATTTTTAATCTTTGAAGTTCATGCACTGATTTGTTCAACATCCATTTAGTGGACCCCTGTCTGTGTACTGTGAAAGAATCCCAATTAGCTAGGATTTACGGGCATGCACCACGGTGCCCCGCTGCCCTGGAGTTATATTATCAGTCCATGAACCTGTTTGCGGGCATAACAATGTCGTGCTCTAGGCTGCCCCGATGCAAGTGTGTTCTGAGCAGGACAGGACTAGGGCAGGGTGAGCGTGGGCTTAGTGGCAGCAGGGTGTAGTGAGGATGGCCTCTCGAGGCGGGGTGCCAGACCTCCTGACCACCAGGCGCAGTATCGGGCAGAAGGATGCCTCTTGCAGAAGCATCAGGCTGGCGTCTTCCTCTCGGTGCTGCTGAACGTGACTCAGTCGGAGGACGGCCTTGGATTTGTTTCTTACAACGTCTAGCTGGCAGCGACCCCAAGCAGGAGCCCAGGAGGCCAGTTCCGAGGGTCGTGCCCATTCCCAGGGAAGTGGGGCTACAATCCCCAGGCATAAATTAGACCAGAAAAGGGGCGGTGACAGTGACTCTCAAGCCCTACGAAGCTGCCCCCAGCAAACCTGTAGCCTCAGGCTGGAGCTGAAAAAATGGCCCCTGGACCCCAGACGGCGCTGGGCCGCAGGGCGGGCCTGTGGAACCCCCTGCCCAGACGCCGCGCGGCGGGACCAGATCTCCTCACCCGTCAGGGCGGGGGGCCAAGAAGGACGGTGCCGCCCCAGCCTGGGCGAACTGCTCTCCAGTAGCTCCAGGCGACACCCGCCACTTCCCTTCCCTCCACAGTCTTTCGTTTTTTCACTCGTTTTCTGACCAGACGGTCTTCAGCCAGCCTGCGCCGGCAGGTCTCCCTACCTCGTCAGCACGAGAGTCAGCGAGCGGGAAACCCTTCAGCCTCCCACGCCGGCGAGATTGCGCCTGCGCAGCGTGGGGCGAGAGGCGCCTGCGCGGACGACGGGCGAGGCGCCTGCGCGGCTGGGAGGAGGGGCGGGGCGAGACGAGTGCTCGGCGGGCTCCGCGGGTGTCCGCCGCCGCCTGCGTCCTGGCCGGGTCCGAGCGGGCCTCGGGCATCCGGTTGCGTTCTGGCCGGGGGCACCCGACCCCGGACGGGAGGTCCCGCCCACAGAGACAGCTGTTTTCGCTGGCTGCGCCCGGAGACTTTCTCGCGCCCCCGGCGTGGAGCCCAGCGCTGCAGCGGAGCTCTTCTGAGCTCTGGCCACGCACTGGGTCGGGAGGGGAGGAAAGGAACCCCACTCGGTGACGGGGTGGCTGTGAAGCCCAGTGCTGGGAGTTAACACCAACGCCTGGGCACCAGCCAACATTTTTTTTTTTTTTTTTTTTGGTATTTTCTTTTGCATTTAATTTGTTCATCTCCATTATACGGAATGATGGATTTCATTGCGGTGCAGTAGCACAATGTAGTATATATAAAAATACAGTTTGATCAATTACATTTTTCTGTACCCCCCCCCCCCCAGCTCCCCCTGCCCCTCCTCTACATTAATGGTCATGCTTCTACTTCGTGGTGTCTCTTTTTTCCCTTTTAGCTTCCACATATGAGGGAAAACATAACTTTTGTCTATGAATTTGGCTTATTTCCCCCAAAATGCTCATCTATATTTCTGCAAATTACATAATTTTGTTCTTCTTTATGGCTGAAAAAAAACTCGATTGTATATATATACTACATTTTTTTGATTCATTCATCTGTTGATGAACACCTAGGCTGATTCCATAAATTGTCGTTGTGAATTATGCTGCAGTTAACATGGATGTGCATGTATCTCTAAGGAACTATTAATGGAGGAGGTGAGTTTGGATGGAGCCTGGAAGCAAGGGTAAGATTTTTGTTAGCAAGAAAAGGTGACAGTGTTAACATTTACAGCAATTAGTTGTATAAATAAACTATTAATATGTAATTTGTTCAGTTTAGGGGTGGAAGATAAAGGAGTCAGAGCTCTCTTAACTATGTAGAGAAATGGGCAGAAGCTTTGTTGAACCACAATGTGAAGAAAGACCACCCACTCAAATTTAAACCAAATTAAAGCAAGCTTATATTGTGTACATAAGAGAGCTGATCAGGGACTGTCTCACCCAGAAAAACAGGGCCAAAGAAAAGTAGCTCGTCTGATTACAGGGAAGTTTTTATAATACAAAAAGTTACAAAAAGAGAGGTGTCTTGGGAGCTTACAGCTGACAGGGTTCTGGCAAGCATTATACAAGGGCAGACAGCAGGTAATGATCTACATTGTTTTAACATCTCAAGGTGGGCAGCAGACTCAGTCCAACATCAGAGTTAAGCAGGAGCAGCTGGAATTTCAGGGAGGGTTGTCATCTGGTCAAGGAGAGCCAGGCATGGGGAAGTTCAAAGCAAGGGCAGGAATCCCAAGCAAATTATGGTCAGGCCAAATAGAAATCTTAGTATTTTACAGTAAAACAAATGAACTTTTCATGACTTTGTGATGAAATGGCTTCCAATCTTAAGATGGCATTAGCCTGGGCTAGGGATGTGGCTCAAGCCGTAGCGCACTCGCCTGGCATGCGTGTGGCCCAGGTTCGATTCTCAGCACCACATACAAACAAAGATGTATGCCTGCCAATAACTAAAAAATAAATATTAAAAAATTCTCTCTCTCTCTCTCTTTAAAAAAAAAAAAATGGCATTAGCCTGGGTTCGGTTCATCAGCTTCACAAGGAATTCAAGCTTAAGTAGGATTTTGTTAGAAAGGAAGGGAAATGTGTGCAAAGCATTGGCTGTATATACAAAGTTCATCTAAATAAAACACAATCCTTTTTGTGTTAGGCAGAGTGCAAAATATTCTAAAAATTAAAAGGACCGAAACATCATTTTTTTTTTGAGAATTTTTAATATTTATTTATTTTTTAGTATTTGGCGGACACAACATCTTTGTTTGTATGTGGTGCTGAGGATCGAACCCGGGCTGCACGCATGCCAGGTGAGCGCGCTACCACTTGAGCCACATCCCCAGCCCCCAAAACATTATCTCAAGAATGTTAGCTCTATAGAGAGTTTAATATCCATTAACATTCAATCCCCAGCACTACACACATACACCCACAAATATATATATCTACATTAACAGAAGTAAATATTTCTTTTTTAAAAATATTTTTTAGTTGTAGATGGACACAACATCTTTATTATTTATTTTTATGTGGTGTTAAGGATTGAACCCAGGGCCTCACACCTGCAAGGCAAGCACTCTACCACCGAGCTACAGCCCCAGCCCTATAGTAGATATTTCTGAAAGAGGAAGTAATCCACTTTACAAGGAAAGTAATTGAAATACCAGTTTGCTATTTGTTCTTGTGTTGCTTCTTTCTTCAGACTTTCTTTATATAAAACCAACCTCTTCAGCTCAGCCCATAGGAATGCTCTTTTATGAAATGAAGGTTGCCTAATTCTAAGAATTGAAAATAAAGCCAGTTAATACAAGTTTGATTCTTATTTAAGCTTTTTGGACTAATACTACATATGGCACAATGTTTACTATTGACAAGATCATCTCTGAGAAGATTAAGATATAATTCTGAAGTAAAGATAATTTACTGAAGCGTCTCTGACAATCTGACTTACTAGATAGCAAGCAATATGTAATACTGAACAAGTATTTTTTATTCAGGAATGGGACATGGAAAATTTAGGTCATATAGATAATTTAACTTGAGTTCAGCCTTTTTTGTGACTTTTTTGGAAGTGCAAATAATTCTTTGGATTAAGTATAAGGTATACAAGATGCATGGTTTTTTCAAATTTAGATTTTTAAAAAGTCTATTATAAAGAATCAAATGCATAGATAAAATGTTAAGTTCACTTGGAGGTCAAAAAACTCCAAAGAAAACAAGAAGAAACCTTAAGAGAATGTAGAATTTCTATAAACACAAAGTATGCATTGAAGATCTATTTCTACCAATAAATATTAAAACAAAAAAAAAAAAAAGAAAATAAAGCCAGTTAAGATGTTTAGTTGTAATGCTGGATTTTTTTTGTTTAACAGTACTAGGGATTGAACCCATTGCCTCATATGTACTAGCCAAGCACTCTACCACCGACTTACATCCCCAGCCCTTTTTATTTTATGTCGAGACAGGGTCTGGCTAAAGTGCTCAGGCTGGGCTCCCAAGTAGCTAGGATTACAGGCATGCACCACCTCATGTGGCTTGTTTAGTTTGTTAAATGTGGTAAATTCATAAATTGACTTTCAAAAAGTTGCACTTAGCTTGCATACTAAAATAATCATAAACACACTTGGACATGATGTATCATAATTTTATTTATTGCCAGATTAAATCTCCAAATATTTTGTTTAGAATTTTTGTATAATTTCCCATGAATGGTTTCTTTTTTTAATTTTTTCTTTTTTTTTTTTTTTAGTTATAGAGGGCACACTATCTTTATTTTGTTTATTTTATTTTATTTTTAGTTTTTGGCGGACACAACATCTTTGTTTGTATGTGGTGCTGAGGATTGAACCTGGGCTGCACACATGCCAGGCGAGCGCACTACCGCTTGAGCCACATCCCCAGCCCTTGTTTATTTATTTTTATATGGCGCTGAGGATCCAACCCGGGTCTCACACATGCACGGCAAGCACTCTACCGCTGAGCCACAACCCCAGCCCGTAGTATTTTCTTATACTTTTTCTTCTCATACTTTTATCAGATTTTTTTTTTTATATATTGGGGATTTAACTCATGGATGTTAAGACTGAGCTATATCCCCAGCCCTAATTGTTATTTTTTTATTTTCAAACAGCCTCTCACTAAATTGTTAAGGGACTTTCTGAGTTGCTGAGGCTGGCTTTGAACTTGCAATCTTCCTGACTTTACCTCCTGAGTCACTGGGATTGCAGGAATGTGCCAATATGCCTCACTAGTTACATGTATTTTTAGTGTCATATCTCAGAAAACTTTCCCAAATCCAAGGTCTCAAAGATTTATCCTTGCTTGTTTTCTTCTGTTTGTTTTTGTTCATTTATGTCTTATACTTAAGTCTTTGATCCATTTTGAGTTAATTTGAATATGTACTGTGAGGTAGGGCTCCAACTTCATTCTTTTGTAGGGTTTTCATTGTGCCATATAATAAAAAATATCATGGCTGGTCTAAGTCAATCATGGTCACCCTCTTCCTTTTACCTATCTGGGGTGGGCATATGACCCACTTTCAGCCAGAAACACACAGGAAGAAGACTTCAGGGAATTTGTGGATAAATTTTTATGGACTTGTGCAAGAAGGCTGTTCAGGAACCAGAGCCTTTTATCTGTGTTCTGATTTGGGATGATGTTATGTAAGGAAGTCGCACTTGAATTTGTGGCAGTCCTCTTTAGACTGAAGGAAAAGCTAAGAAAATTGCAGAGTTGGGCTGGGGATGTGGCTCAACGCCTGGCATGCGTGCGGCCCGGGTGAGATCCTCAGCACCACATACAAACAAAGATGTTGTGTCTGCCGAAAACTAAAAAATAAATATTAAAATTCTCTCTCTCTCTCTCTTTCTCTCTCTCTCTCTCTAAAAAAAAAAAAAGAAAGAAAGAAAAAGAAAAGAAAATTGCAGAGTTGTTGACTTGTGGCTGTTGATATTATTGAGCCACTTAAAGATCCAAGAGCCCTTTGCTTTAGGCATTATGGGTAAATAATAAACATCCGTATGGTTTCACTGTTAGTCAGGGTTTCTGTTATGTGTAACTCAAAGCATTCCTAACTGACATATCATCCCTAAAGAATTAGCTATAAATGTCATTTTCTCAGGGAGATATTCCTAAAGTCCCCAAATCAATATATCCTATAATACTCTAAAGTATCTCTCATTATAATTGTAATTATTTGTTGAATGGAGGTCTTTCTGCCTCTCTGAGAGCAGGGACTATGATGGATATCAACAGTCTGGCCCAGTGCCATTCATGGTAGCCTCTAAATAAATATCTACCAAAAAAAAAAAAAAAAAAGACTGAAGGGTCAAGAGCATAGGTGAAAGGAGAAATAGTCTTGAAGGGATAAGAATGAAAATTAGTGCTTCTATCACATGAAAATTTTTAAAGCTTAATGAGTCATTAAAGAAGGATTAGAATGACCATTGTGGGAACTGGGTGTGAGCATTTGTCTGGTACAAGTAAGAGTTGCCAAGCTGTGTTAAAGACCCCACTGGGCCTAGAAACCCTAAATGCATTGGCATAAATCGGCAGAATTCTGAGATTTCCCCAGCACTGTTCAACTATCTGGGCGTGGGAGAGAAGTTGGGTAATTAGATCAGTCCAAAGGGGTCTGGCCAGACAGACTGCTTTTTTTCTTTTCACAGATTAAGTAAATGAAAATAAATGTGGAATTTTATTTCCATTGTCTCATTAAATGTAACCTTTTAGAACTTCAAGACTTTCCCTTGGCTCCAGACTCAGGACCATCCCAAGGCTGAAACACTCACCCCAGCCGTCCGTCTTCCACTGTTGCCCACTTGCCTAGTGAGGTCCTTGAAAAGGCTCAAGGGGCACCTGAGAATTTCCTAGGGTGTACAAAACTGTGTGTGTGTGTGTGTGAGAGAGAGAGAGAGAGAGAAAGAGGGAAAGAGAGAGAGAGAGAATTGCATGTTTTTTTTCCCCCCAGGGAGAGTGTCTGTAGCTTCTACCAGATTTTCAAAGGAATTTGTGATTCAGAAAAGTAACAGCCACCAACTTGGGGATAGCTGTTAGCCATGGGCCACCATTGCTATGGATCTGGACTTGACTGATGGTAGTCCCATCCGCTAATTGACTAGTGTGGGACTGTGGTGCAGAGTTTGAGGTACAAACTCAAGGCCCAGAGGCCTGAACTGGGCCACCTCAGGGAAGTTACTTTGCTCCTCAGTTTTTTCTTCTATAAAAGAGCCAGGCACAATGGCACAACAACTGGAAGGTTGAGGCAGAAGGATCACAAGTTCACCTCCTTAGCAGGAGCCTGTCTCAAAATAAAAAGGGCTGGGGGTGCTGGGGGCACTGGGGGCACTGGGGTTGTGGCTCAATGGTAGAGCACTTGCCTAGTACAGGTGAGGCACTGGGTTTGATCCTCAGCACCACATAAAACTAAAAATAATAGCAGATTGGGCTGGGGATGTGGCTCAAGCGGTAGCGCGCTCGCCTGGCATGCCTGCGGCCTGGGTTCAATCCTCAGCACTACATACAAACAAAGATGTTGTGTCTGCCGAAAACTAAAAAAATAAATATTAAAAATTCTCTCTCTCTCTCTCTCTAAAAAAAAAAAAAAGAAGAAGAAGAAGATTAAGTGAGTTGACATGTGCCAGTGCTTAGACCCTACCTGGTACTTAGCAGTGGCTGTTTTTGTATAGTGACTAATAGTGATTCAACAGGACAAACATTCAAGGACAAAGACTATTTTTGAGACATTCTTGCTATGTTGCCCAGGCTAGCTAAAACCCCCTGGGCTCTGGTGAGCCCCCAGCACTGTTCCCCCAAGCAGCTGGGACTATAGGCACTTCACCTCATGCAGCTAAAGACTTTGGGTTATTTTTGTGGTTCTGGAAATTGAACCCAGGGCCTTCTGGCAAGGGCCCTGCCACTAAGCAGTAGTCCCAGCCCAGGGCAAAAACTTGGACTGAGAAAGTAGCATTTAGGGGAGCACAGCTGCAACTAATTATGGGTAAAGCAGGGTAAGGGGTATATAGCTCAGTGGTAAAGCACCTGCCTAGCTTGGGCAAGGCACTGGGTTCAGTCCCCAGTACTACAAAAAATAAATAATTTTTGGCAGAGCACAACAATATAACCATTTTTCCCCTCTGATGCTTACCTTGTGATCCTAGGCAATTTCCTTTATCATTCTGTGCCTCAGTTTCCTCATCTGTAAAAAATGAAGATATTAATAATAACTACTTCTTAGGATTATTGTGGGGGTTCTATGAAGGCTCAAGGCAGTGACTCACACTCACTAAATGCTGGTTTTGTTACTGTCACTACCCAGTGCTGACAGTCAGTCTCCTCATCTTGATGAGACAGGCCCTCTCCATCAGGTTCCCACGGCCTTCCCTCACACTAGAACCTGCACAACACACAAAGCCCTTTCACACGTCCTGTGTGTCTCACAGATCCATGTAGACTAAGAAACTGGATGTACAAATGAATGGTGGCCGGCCCGTATTTAAAAATAGAACTCTTGGGGCTGGGGCTGGGGCTCAGTGGTAGAGTGCTTGCCTAGCATGTGCAAGGCACGGGTTTGATCCTCCGCACTACATATAAATAAATGAATAAAATAAAGATCCATCAACATCTAAAAAAAAAATAATAGAACTCTTGGGCGGGGTTGTGGCTCAAAGGTAGAGCACTCCCTAACATGTGTAAGGCACTGGGTTTGAATCTCAGCACCACATTAAAATAAAAATAAAGATATTGTGTCTACCCATAACTAAAAAATAAACATAAAAAAATTAGAACTTGGGTGTGGCTGTGGCTCAGCAGTAGCGTACTTGCCTGGCATGTGTGAGGCACTGGGTTCGATCCTCAGCACCACATATAAACAAATAAATAAAATAAAGATCTATCAACAATTTAAAAAAAAATTAGAACTCTTGGGGCTGGGGATGTGGCTCAGTGGTGAGAATATATGCTTAGCATATACAAGGCTCTGGGTTCCCCATACTGAAAATTTATAATAATAAATAAAAATAGAACCCTCACCCAGTTGTGGTGGTGTGTGCCTGTAGTCTCAGCTATGCAGGAGGATCACTTGATCCCAGGAGTTCAAGGCCAGTCCAGGCAATTTAGTGAGACCCTGTCTCAAAAGGGATGTGGACATAACTCAGGGATAGAGCACTTGCATAGCATGGGTGAGGCACAGGGTTCAATCCCCAGTACAGCCCAAAACTAACTAACTAAATAAATAAAATACAGAGGAAGTCAGACTAGAAAGAGGCCAGATTGCCAGTGAGAGTTGAGGAAGCAAAGCAATAAACTCTATAAAACAATCAGCCCCAAATGACCAGAACTTGATTAATAACTGACAGTTTCCCTAATTTGTGTCCTCCCTTGCAATTTAGGAGCAAGCAGAGAAAGCAGAAGACACACCCTTGATAATCACACAGGGATGCCTCCCTTTCTGGTAGCATGCCTGGGTCTTCCAGGCCCACAGCCTCTAATCAGGGCACACCTGAGGCCTCCCTTTTCCACCAGAAATCCTTCTCACTCCTTGAACCACCTTTGGATCTCTGCCGAAATTCAAGTGACTGTGAATTTTGTAGCAAGTGACAGCTTGCTACTGCACGCTCAGAATAAATAGCGTTACTTTTCCTATTTTGTTGGTCAGCATTTATCCCCAAGACCCTGGACTGAACAGGCCAGGAGCAGAGGCTCCCCTGGGTGGAGCTCTAGCCCTCAGACCGCAGGGTTGCTGGCTGTTTCACTGGAAACGCTGAGCAGACCTTTGGACTCAGCTGAGCTGCAGCTGCAGAGGCCAACTGACTCAGATAAAATCCCCCAGGCCTACATCACAAAAGAGTTTTTGTTAGATGCTGATTGGGAGGGAGTGGCTCCAGAGACGTGGGAAGAGGGCAGGCTAGGCAACGGAGGAATGAGGCAGGACCTCCGCCTGGGTCAGGAGCTAGGGACTGTCGTCAGCCACCTGTGGTCGGTCACAGGATTGAGATTCTCATCGGATCCCCACTAGGGTCCTTTATTCCACGGCTACTGGCTGGGTGCCCAGTGCGTGCCAGGCCCTGTCCAGGTGCTGAGATGTGGCAGGCAAGGAGGCTACTGCGCAGCATGATGCCTAACAGTGAAGATAAACCGGAAATGACTGACAATGTAAGGTATTTTCAGAAGTGGCAGGTGTCCCCAAGGGGGCAAAGTAAAAATAAAAGGGGATATTAGAAAGGGTGCTGGGGGTGGAGAGCAGCATTTTGAGGGTTAGGAATGGCCTCTCAGAGGAATGACATTTGCACTGACATCTGAATGACCCGAAGAGCCAGCAAAGCAACCGTCAGGGGAAATAGCCTTTCAGGCAGAGGGAACAAATTAAGCAATGACCCTGAGGTGGGACTGGATTTTGTTTTTGTTTGTTTGTTTGTTTGTTTTGGGTACTGGGGATTAAAAGCAGTGCTTTTCCACTGAGCCACATCCTCAGCCCTTTTTATTTTCTGAGACAGGGTCTCAGTAAGTAGCTTAGGGCCTCGCTAAACTGCTGAGGCTAGCTTGAAATTTGTGATTCTCCTGCATCAGCTTCCCCATCCCATGCCTGGGATCACAGGCCTGTGCCACCCTGCCTGGCTGGAACTGGATTTGACATGATCGATGAAGAGCAGTGATGGGCGAGGTCAGGCAGGAGGCCTTCTAGGTCATGGGAAGAACTTCAGCTGGGCGTGGTGGTATGCACTGTAGTCCCAGCTACTTGGGAAGCTGAGGCAGGAGGATCACAAGTTTGAGGCCAGCCTCAACAACTTAGCAAGAGCCTGTCTCAAAAAATTAAAAGGGCTGGGGACTTGGCTCAGTGGTAGAGCACTCCTGAGTTCAATCCCCAGTAACACAAGGAAACAAATACCAAAACAAAACCCGGGATGGGGCTGGGAGCGAAGCTCAATGACAGAGCATGTTTTTAACAAGTGAGGCCCTGGATTTGATCCCCAGCACCACAGATAAACAAACAAAAAGAATTTATGTTTTTTTTTTTTTTTTTTTAAGAGAGAGAGAATTTTTTAATATTTATTTTTTAGTTTTCGGCGGACACAACATCTTTGTATGTGGTGCTGAGGATCGAACCCGGGCCGCACGCATGCCAGGCGAGCGCGCTACCGCTTGAGCCACATCCCCAGCCCGAATTTATGTTTTATTTTATTCTAAATATAATGAAAAGCTATTGAAAGAAGGTGTTAAATAGCTGTCTCCTCACTTTAGCTGTCTTGTCAAGGACTTAAAGGAGGTGCTTGGTTGGAATCTTCTCAAGATCCCAGAGGGTAGGAGACATGGTGGGGAAGAGGGACAGGGTTTAAGGAGATCCAGTGTAGATCAGCCCCAGATGCTGCTGTAAGCCACAACCAGAATACCTTCCTGAGGAGAATAAATGAGTTATGTGTGAACCCCTGAAGCTGTCAATACTTTCACGTGGCCCTATTTCAGGGAAAGAACCCAGAGTGTTTTTTGTTTTTGTTTTCTCACAAAAATGTGGACTGCGTCACAAATTTGTGTGTCATCCTTGGGCAGGAGCCATCTAATCTCTGCATCAGAACACAGAGCTTTAATCAGCACCTCCGGGAGACTCTGTGATCCAAGAAAGGCAGAGAAAGGAGAGTACTGACACGTGAGCTGTGTGTTTGCATATGCACAGGCCGCCTCAGCAAAGTCACAAGGTGTCACCTCAGAGGAGGGGAAGGGAGGGCTGGGGGAGGGTATGCTGGAGATGTATACACACACACACACACACACACACACATATATATATATATATATATTTTTTATATGGAATTGAACCCAGGGACACTTGACCACTAAGCCACATCCCCAGCCCTTTTTATATTTTATTTAGAGACAGGGCCTTGCTAAGTTGCTGAGGCTGGCTTTAAACTTGCAATCCTCCTGCCTCTGCCTCCTGAGCCACTGGGATTACAGGCATGTGCCACTGTGCCCGGCTTGCTGGACTTATTTTGAAAAACTCTCTTCATTATAAAAGACTGATCCCGGGCAAGAACAAACGGGGAGGGCCTGTGCTGTGGAGCACCTGAGATCCTCCTGCGTCAGTGTCCCATGTCTCCTGGGTTGCAGACATGCGCTACCACACCAGCTCTTAACTGCTTTTATAAAGGGTCCATTTCCGGTGTGTTGGCTGGCTTTCACTAAAGGCTCACCTTATTCTGCCTGTTACCTGTGCCCAGCCTTCCCAGCAGACAGAAATGGAGGTAGGAATGTTCTCTTTAGTGTCTCCAGAATCTTGGCTTGGATTGGCTTTGCCTCACCATAAATAGGCTCTGGCTGGCTTTCAGGACCCACCTGTTCTCAGTCATCCGTCAGTGGGCAGCGACGAGCCCCTCTTGGTGTTCAGATCCCTAGTAATCTGGGGCCACGAGCCAGGGAATAGAGTCAGCTGCTGATGACAGGTCCCTGGCAGGCTGCAGAGCAGATGGGGTCCTCCTGGCTCCAGACTCGGAGAATGGACTTGAGGGTGGCTCAAGGTCAATTAAATCAAAGAGGCGCTCTTCTCGGGCTGTGGAACAATCCAGACTGCTCAACAGCTTCATGCTGAGACCTGAAGAATGGCTTCCTTTGAAGGGTGAGAGCATAGTTAGCCATACTTGTATAGACAAATAGTGTTTGAATGTTCAAACTCTAAATCATAGTATCTGCCACCACTTGAGGGGGACTTACTGTGGGCCAGGCACTGTTCAAGTGAGAACTTTGTGTGTATCATCTCATTTAAACCCCACAGAACACTGACCCAACAGCATGGTCCATACTTGCCGACACACATCTGGCCAGGGAGCTGAGCATTGCTGCTCATAAATAAAAACAAAGTGACTCACCAGAGGTCTCACAGACATCTGCTGATGGATCCATCCACAACCAGGCCCTGGAGAACAAAGGTCCACAGGTGGCTTAGACCACACTGCGCAGACTGAGGAGCCCACACTGCAGGGCCAGGGCTCCTCCCTCTGCGGCCACTCACTGACCCTGTGGCCTAGGGCAGCTCCTGACTTCCTGGGCTGTTTGCTTTGCGACATAAGGGGATGGCTTATGCTCCTTCATGTCCCTGCCTGCTCTGGGGAGCTGTCAGTTCCCCTGGGTAAGAGCACCCGCTCCTTCCTTAGGGTACCTGAAACCCAGCCTAACTTTCCTTCCCTCGCCCTTCCTCAGTCAGGAAAGGAGTCAGAGTCCAGAGACGACGGTTCTGGCCCCCGTTCTGCCCCCCAACGTGCCTCATTTCCTCGTGTGGTAAACGGAAGTGATGCCCACTGGCACACTCCTATTTCATGAAGTTTTAAGACTGGCAAATGACGTCGTGAATCACAAAAGCCTTTGTGGCTCAGTGGTGGAGTGCTTGCCTAGCATGTGCAAGGCCCTGGATTCCACCGCCGGCACCACAGCACAAAAGTCCTTGAAGACTGAGGTACTGGCCAGGGGTGGTGGCGCATGCCCGTAATCCCTGCAGCTTGGGAGGCTGAGGCAGGAGGATCATGAATTCAAAACCAGCCTCAGCAACTTAGTGAGGCCCTAAGCAATTTAGCAACATCCGTCTCTACATAAAATATTTTTTAAAAAGGACTGAGGATGTGGCTCAGTGGTTAAACGTCCCTGGGTTCAGTCCATGGTACAAAAACAAAAAACTGAGATGATGTACTTGAGCTGGGGAGAGAAAAGAGAAAATAATGAGTTTCAAAATGCCTGAGGCAGCTCCTGGGAGGCTGAGACAGGGAGATCTCTGCCACACTGGCCAAGACAAGGCCCCTGGGAGTGTTCAAATACTTGGCCCGTTTGGGAGCCTGGATGTGAAAAGAGTCCAGTTGAAGAGATGGGCCGAAGGCAGAGTGGGAAACCCCGAGAGCCAGGTGCATGTCTTGGCCTGAGCAGGTCCCAGTTCCCATCTCCAGAAGAGCAACTTCTTGTAACTGAAATTCTATTAGGGGGCCAGTGTCACCCAGTCAGTGTGCCTGGCCGCAGGTGGGACCTGCAGACAGTCGAGCCTGTGCCTTGGTGAGAGGGGTGAGCATGGGTCACCTCCTGTCTCAACCTGCATCTCGGCAGCAAGCCCAACCCCTAAGTTCTGATCTCCGTTGCCTGGTGTCTACTTCACCTTTCCTTCTGTGCTTGCTCCTGCCTTCAGCTACTCTAGGGACTTTCTCATTCCTTAAATTGGACACTTTCTTCTCAGTTTGTGTCCCTGGTTCACTTGGGACAATGGCCTAGGGGACATTCCTAAGCATTTTTCTCAAGTCTCCTCCTTCTGCATGTATTCCACAAGAAGTGACTAAGATCTTATCACTGTGTGTGTGTGTGTGTGTGTGTGTGTGTGGGGCACCAGCATAACAAACACAAAGCCATGCCCCCAGCACTTTTTAGTTTGAGATAGGGTCTTGCTAAGTTGCTGAGGCTGTCCGTGAACTGGCAATCCTCCTGCCTCAGCCTCCTGAGCAGCTGGGATCATAGACCTGTGCCACCGTGCTTGGCCTCAGATCTCGAATGTCAGATCCTGCTAAGGAAACCCAGACATGGGAGGCAAGGCCGTTGCTCTTAAGAAGTTATAATCCAATTATTGAAGTGGTGAGGACATGGATGCAGCCTCCCTACCGTCACACCGTGGTATGAGCGCCATGGATTCTGCAGGCTGAATACAGCTGGAAGGAAGAAGTCATGCCAGGGCCAGTCATCGGCTTCCTGGAAGAGGTGGCATTTGAGCCACTTGAGGAATGAGTAGGATGTGAGGTTAGAAAGGACAGAAGGCATTCCATGGGTGTCATGGGTAAAGTGTTAAGCTTTTGCATTGATCAATGTCATTCACACAGGAGGAGAGGAGAGCTTAGTCAGGAAGGGGACCCGCGAATATGTGAAGAAGAAACCTGTTGGCTTAAAAGACCAGGACTTCATGCCTATATGAAAGTCTGAAGCTAACCCTGTTTGCCCCGGAAGCCAAGGTGAGTCACGGCGCATCCTGGGTCCCCATTTGTTTACCTGTAAAGTGAAGGGCCTGGGTTGGAATGGTGGCACATGCCTGCAATCCCAGTGGCTCGGGATAACAAATAAATAAATAAGAGACCGGGCAGGAAGATATTTAAAGTTCTTCACTATTCTAGAATGAGGCTGGAAAGGAGTGAAAATGACTTTAAGGTTTCAAAGAACGTCTCTAGCCACAGGGAATGCGAAGCCTGGGGAGGGAGAAGGTTTGGGGAGCAGACCCCTTCACGCCCCTTCCTTCCACTGGCTCTGGTCTTCACGGTCACAGGTTGATACGTTCTAAGTCTAACAGGGGCACTCGCTGCTTCTCTCTCGCCTGAGACTGTGACCCCGGCTGTATCATGGCCAAAGTAACAAGCCTTTGCACCTGGAGAGTCCGTGGACATCCCCCTGGAGGAGCCACCTCCACCTGCACCAACGTGACCTCAATATGATGGCACTATGGAGTCACAGAGGAGGGTAGGAATCCCACAAGTCCATAGTGATTCTTTTTTTTCTTTTCTTTCTTTCTTTCCTTCCTTCCTTCCTTCCCTCCCTCCTTCCTTCCTTCCTTCCTTTCGTGTGTGTGTGTGTGTGTGTGTGTGTGTGTGTGTGTGTGTGGTGCTGGGGATTGAACCCAGGGCCTCATGCATGCGAGGCAAGCACTTTGTCAACTGAGCTAAATCCCCAGCCCCCTAAGTGATTCTTGAAATGGAAATTACTGAGAAATTGAAACGGACTTGTTCCTAGGAGCCTATATTTGAGACCCCAATTAGTACCTGGCTCATAATCCCTGAGAGGAGGGAGTGTCACTCAGGTATGCCAAAGAGGCCCCAGGGAGTTCAGGAACAAGGCCACCCAAGGGGAGGACCAGGCCCCTTACTTCACAACCTCCACAGACACTTGTCAGTCACCCCAAAGTGAGAGATTCCCTGGGGTGGACCCAACTGCCACCGGGGAGAGAGAAGGGCTCAGGCAGTGCCAGGAAGGACAGCTCCCTCAGGCTTGTGGGCCCAGCCCTTTGGGGCCTGAAACTGGAAAGCCAGGCTGCGGCCAGAGGGCAAAGGCTTTGCGAGCTGAGAGAAGAGCCCGGATCAGACCCAGAGCTGCAAGGACAGGGAAGGCCACAAGCAGGGGAGGGAGGTCTCCCCGGCTCTTCATCCCCCTCTCCATCCACCCGATGAGCCTGGGCCCGTGGGCGGAGGCCAAGCGCTTTCCCTCCTGCCTCAACTTGGGCTCCGTCGCGGGTTTCTGACTTCAAGGCCTTGGTATGTATGAAAGCCTGGCCTCTCCTTGGGCTGGCCTGCCGCCTCTGGCCACCTTTATTCCTACCCTTTTATGTCTGCCTTTCTTAGGTCCTCAGCACATTTTGTCAAGATTAATTTGACACCAAACTGGCATTCTCTGAAGTGCAAGGAAACTTCTAGGCACCAGAAAAGCTCCGTGTGGGGAAGATCACCATGGCCTCCTTGAGGCAGACCTGTGGTAGAAGCCCAGGACCCAGGGCCACCCAGCGGGGGAAGCAGCTCTGTCTTGAGGCTCAGCTGGTGGAAATAACTTGCTCAGGTTTTTTTCCTCCCTGCTCCCTCTGCTCTACTCCCTGACTCTGAAAGAAGGTCTCCTCCCCCCAAACTAGGGACAGGGCCCTGTCACTTCCAGAGCTGACTTCTCTGTGTACCTCTGCTGTACCTGGAAACTTGACATCTAGAATGAGTGGACAGGTTGGAAGCTGGGCCCTTATCACGTGGTCTATTGTATGCTCTAAGAGCTCTTGAGGGCAAAAGAGTTGGTCTCTGTCACCTTCCTCACTTAAGACAAAACGCCCTATTTTCTGCCCTTAACTCCATATCTGCAATTGATCTGGGAATTGGGCACAAGGTTATGTGTGGTCAGCACAATAAGTGCAATTCCAGATTTAGGAATGACAATAAGTTACTCTATTCTCTCAAAATGCTTCGAGCCCATAGGCCTGGCCCCTCAACTCTTCCTTCTGTCCTCACTGGGCAGTGCACACCCACCTCTCAGTCCAGAGCATTTTCCCTCAGCCGCTGCTAAGCCTCCCCCGCTCACAGCCACCTCACACTCTGGTCCTGGAGCCCCATGACACAACGATCCTGCCGTGTTGAGGCAATATCACGGAACTCAGGCCTGGTGGCACATCTGTTGCCAGATTTCTTAGCAAAGAAGACAGGTTCTGTTCAGATAGTGATGTGATTTCCCTTGACCCCCTCAGCACAGGGCTGGCCCGTTATCATCAACCCACTATGAAAAAACATGTAAGGGCTGGGTTGTGGCTCAGTGGTACAGACTTGCCTAGCATGTGTGAGGCACTAGGTTCAATTCTCAGCACCACATGTAAATTAATAAAATAAAGATCCATCAACAACTAAAAAGTATATTTAAAACACACACACACACACACACACACGTATGTACTCTGTGTCATGGGCAAATCCTGACCTGAGTTCTGATGGAATCTGAAAGCATCCTCAGCAAAGAGCTCTGGGCATCATGATGATCAGCTTTTAGTCTTCACTTAATGCAATCTTTTCCATTCCCCCCCGTTTTTTTTTTTTTTTTTTTTTGTGGTGTGGTGCTGGGGATTGAACCCAGGGCCTTGTGCATGTGAGGAAGCACTCTACCAACTGAGCTATGTCCCAGCCCTCCACCCCTCTCTTTTAATTTGCAGAATTGAAAATTGAACCCAGGACCTCACCCATGCTAGGCAAGTACTCTACCACTGAGCTACATCCCCAGCCCCTAGGCATCATTTTATCAAATCTATAAAACAGTATGTAGAGAATGCATCAAAGAATCATCTAAGAAATCTTCCCAGTTAGCAGTCAACAAACATTCTCAACTATTCTGGAGGCCTGATCAGAAGCTTAGATCATGGCTATTTCCCAATACAGATGCAAGGAGGAGTGACAGGAGTTCAAACCACTTAACATAGTTGTCGAAGTACTGATGGGTTTGTAGACCTCAATGACTGCCAAAGTCATGTCTGACCAATTTAATTCCATAATATTTACTGAGTACTTCCTGTTCTGGGAACACCAGCAGCAGACAGTCATATGGCTCAGGGCAGTACAGAGGCAAAATCTGTCACTAGGTCCCCTGGGCCTGCCTGAGAAGCACTAGTACTTGAAATATGGAAGTACCATATTTCAAGTTTTCTTGATTTTGGCTGTGGGAATTTATGACCAAATCTGACATCTAGAGAGCAGTGATTAGGTGTCCAGAACACCCTATTCATGCCTTGATCCTCGCCTTACCCAATGGTTCACATCCTGTTTCTCCATTATTTCAACACCCCAAAGCCAGTTCAGGCCAGTGGAGGGAGACAACAGCCAGAAAGTGCTGGAATGTGGCCAGAGCAGAGGCAGTGCTCAGCACACTTGCTCCTGGGTTCATCCCACAAGCATTTGTTAAATGCCTGCTATGAGTGAGGTAAGGTGGTGGATACAAAGGTAAACACCACAGGGGGTCCCCACCCTCTGGGTTCCTGGGAGAACACAGGAGGTGTCAGGGTGCTCCCATAACAGTCATGGGCAATGGGCTAACTGGGCCAAGCCAAGGCCAATAGGTCAAAAGAACAGCATTAGAGCTGGCACAGTGGCACATGCCTATTATTCCAGTTACTCAGGAGGCTGAGGCGGGAGAATCTCAAATTCCAGGCCAACTTGATCAATTTAGCAAAAGCCTGACTGGAAATGAATAAAGGGCTGGGATGTAGCTCAGTGGCAGTGAGCCCCTGGGTTCAATCCCCCAAACAAAACAAAATTGCATGGTGAGGGGCTGGGGTCGTGGCTCCGTGGTAGAGCGCTTACCCCTAGCCTGCGGGAGGCACTGGGTTCAATCCCCAGCACCACATAAAAAAGTAAAATAAAGTTATTGTGTCCATCTACAACTAAAAAAAAAAATATTTAAACAGTGTGAGACAAGGTGACAATACACTAGAACAGGGAATTCATGGCTGGAGACCAGCCTGGCATGGAGTGTCTCTTTTGGAACAAAGGAGTTCAGCAAACCATGATTCTGAGGGGGCAGAAGGGCAAACACCAGGCTTTTCAGAAATAGTTATTATGGGGCTAGGGTTGTGGCTCAGCGGTAGAGCGCTCCTCTTGCACGCACAAGGCCCTGGGTTCAATCCTCAGCACCACATAAAAATAAATAAGTGAAATAAAGGTACTGTGTCCAACTATAACAAAAAAATAAAAAATATTAAAATAAAAAGAAATAGTTATTATGACCCTACATCAAAGTTTCAGGGCCCGACCTGTACACATTGGCTTTAAAATCAGTATTAGAATAGGGACAATCTGGGCTGGGGCTGGGGCTCAGTGGTAGAGCACTTGCCTAGCATGTGTGAAGCACCGGGTTTGATTCTCAGCACCACATATGAATAAATAAAGTCTACTAGCAACTAAGAAAATATTTTAAAAAAAAAGGGACAATCTCTCACACTAGACCTTAATTTAAAACAGTGTTAATTCAACACAAAACTTTCTGAATGTATTGTCAGTTACATTTCTTAAAAATTTCACTTGTACACAACGTACCTGGATAACAGTGCCTGATTAGAAAACTGGTTCTCTCCAGCTGAGGTGGCACAAGCCTGTAGTTCCAGCAACTCTAGAGACTGAGGCAGAAGGATTGAAAGTTCACAATCAGCCTCAACAACCTACTTAATAAGACCCTGTCTCACAATAAAAAAGGGCTGGGGATGTGCTCAGTGGTAAAGCACCTCTGGGTTCAATCCCCAGCAATGGGGAAAAAAAAAGAAAGAAAAGGAAAGGAAAACTGGCTCTCTCTTTTACTAGCTATGAGATTTGGGGCAAATTCCTGGAATTTCTTCTTGTTTGCAAATCTGTAAATGATGAGACAGTCTCTGGCCTAATGAGGACAGAGGGAGATAGATGCCTAAAGCTCACATCGTCTCAGGTGCAGAATAGAACAAGTGCTATGGCATATTAGCTAGGTGATTATGATGCTGAGGATTGAAACTAGGGCCCTTCTCATGCTAAGCACAAGTTCTACCACTGAGCTACACCATTAGGCAGCTAGAGAATTCCTTTTTTTTTTCAATGCTGGGGATCAAATTGAAGGCATTGAGCATGCTCAGCAAGTGTTCTACCACTGAGCTATACCCCAAGACCTTACAAACTTCTTTTTATCCTTAAGACAATTTCCACAAACTTAATCTGATACTTCACAAGTTACTAAGGCATAGGAAAATTTCTCTCTTCTTTTTTTCTTTCATTTTTTTTTCTCTTTTAATACTGGGAATTGAACCTGGGGTGTTCTATCACTGATCAACATCCCCAGCCCTTTTTATTTTTTATTTTGAGACAGGCTCTCACTAGGTGGTTGCCTGGGCTGGTCTTGGGCTTGTGATCCTCCTGCTTCAGCCTCCTGAGTAGCTGGATTCCAGGCGTCCACCACCGTACCTGACTAGGGAAATTTCCTTATGCAACTCTTTCAGGCCACTAAACCAGGAGAGTGGCAGCTGTGGTGACAGCTCTTTGGTCACCATTTCTTAATGGAAGGGACTATTTTTGACCTTCAGTTCTCATCAGTTACAAATGTCAAAGGCAAACCTTTCCCTTGCCTCCTTCTAGATAAGTGTTAGCTGACAGGCTGTGACAGGGCAGCACTGAAAGCTCCCTAACCTAAAATATCTCCCTTGGCCTCCCAGGAGGCGTTTGGTCTGCATTGTACTCTGAGAACTGGGCAAAGGGGCTTCCCCTCAGAACCCAGAACTATAAATATGCCTCTGGGTTGGGACTGGGTAGCACCAGGAGTCCCTGATAAACCACCCTGCTGGGAGTGGGTCATTAACCAGTTTCTTCGCAAGCCCTTTGGGAAAAAGGAAGACCAGAACCCAAGTACCTTTTGAGAGGCACCAATAAAGGCCTGCAGTAAATGTGGCCCGCAGTCCTATTTGTGATGTGCTTCCTGTTTGAAGTTTGCTTTTAGTAATTTGTCATATTACTAACCAGAGTATCTTGAAAAATAAAAACCCCGGGAAGCTAGGCATGGTGGTGCACACCCGTAATCCCAATGACTGGCGGGGGGGCAGGTGTAGAGGGGGTTGCTGAGGTAGAAGGATGGCAAGTTCCAGGCCGGCCTCAGCAATTTAGCAAGACCCTGTCTCATAATCATAAAAAGATCTGGGAGCGTAGCTCAGTGGTAGAACACCCCTGGGTTCAATCCCTAGTGCCACAAAAACAAAAAAACAAACCCAGTTGAGGCAGTAGGATAGCAAGTTCAAGGTCAGGCTTGGTATTTATCAAGACACTGTATTAAAAAAATAAAAAAGAAGTGCTAGGGGTATTGCTCTGTTTTGGAGTTTTATTCCTAATACTGCAAAATGAGTAAAATAAAAGCTGTTCTTTTGCTGGGGATCAAACAGAGGAACTTGCTCTGCCACTGAGCTATATCCCCACCCTAAAAGCATTTTATATTTTCACCCATCATATTCTTAGACCTAATATCTGCTTCTGCCGAGCCCAGGATTAACTGACCTCCAAGCCACTTTTATTTTATTTTATTTTTAACCTTTTTTATTATCAGAGATTTAACCCAGGGTTCTTTCCCACTGAGCCACATCCTTTTTAAATTGCTGAGGCTGGCCTGGAGTTTTCAATCTTCCTGCTTCAGCCTCTCAAGTTACTGGGTTACAGGTATGTCCCACCATGCTGGTTCCAAATCACATTTATTTATTTAGTTTTGATACCTGGCATTGAATTCAGGGGAGCTTAATCACTGAGCTGCATCCTTAACCCTTTTATATACATACCTATATATTTAAATTTAGAGACAAGTTCTTACTGGTTACTTAGGGCCTTGGGGGGGGGTGTAGAGGGGGTTGTAGAGGCTGGCTTTAAATTTGCCATCTGGTATTACAGGCAAGCGTGTTCAAGTCACTTACAAATAAGCAGTTACACTGCCTGCAGTGGTACATGGCCTATAAACCCAGCTACTTGGGAGGCTGATGCAGGAGGATTGCAAATTAGAAGCCAGCCTAGGCAATTTAGTGACCCCCTGATTCAAAATAAAAATAAAAAGGGTGAGGAATGTAGCTCAGTGGCAGAGAGACTGTAGGTTTAATCCCCAGTGCCAAGGAGAAAATAAAATAAAAGCAGCTTTAAAGCACTGAATAGATTTAACAAAACTGGACTCATGAGTAAATGGCAAATAAAAATGTAAAGGTAGGGCTGGGGATGTGGCTCTGCGGCAGAGCAGTCACCTAGCACTTGTGAGGCCCTGGGTTCGATCCTCAGTACCTCATAAAAATAATACGGGCGGTGGCACCTGCCCGTAATCCCATCTGCTCAGGAGGATGGCTAGTGCAAAGCCAGCCTCAGCAATTTAGCGAGGCCCTAAGCAACTCAATGAGACCCTATCTCAAAATAAAAAATAAAAAGGGCTGGAGCTCAGTGATAAAGCACCCCTGGGTTCAATCCTTAGTATCAAAAAACATAAAATTTAAAAAAAAAAATAGTAACCATTTATCATCTCCACTATGCCCGCCGTTTTACATATATTACTTATTTTTAACCTGAATACATTGACAATGCATGTGGTTAAAAAATCCAAACGTACAGAGTAAAATGGGAAAGCCTTTTCGACGGCTCTCCAAACCTGCACCTCTCCCTGATGTCGCCAACACTTCTGAGCTTGGGTGCATTCTTGCAAACATAAGTGGATCCTATCTTCAAGTCTATCTACGTCAAGTTAGCCCCACTTTAGGGATGAGAAAACTGCGGCAGAGAGGTTGTCGTATTCACTAAGATCGCAGGACCGACCCCCGGTTCACGGCGGACGTTCACGGTGGGGTCGGTCCGCCTCGTCATTAGCTCACATTCCTCGCGCTACTGCCTGGGTGCCACGCGGTGTGGATGGAGAAACGAGGCTCGCAGAGGTCCTCAGCACTCGGAACCGCACGGGGGACAGAGCTGGCTGGGCTTGCAGGGGAGGCCGTGGGGAGGACAGGGCTTTGACCCGGGTGGATCTGTGGTCGCGCGGGGCCAACTCGGTCTGAGGCCAGCGTTCCGCTCTGGGGCCAGCGGCTTGCCCAGGCCACCGGCACAGAGGCCCCGGGGCCCTGCGGCCCTCGAGGCCGCCGAGCCTGGGAAGGCACGGTGCTCCCACCACAGTCAGTCCCGGAGGCTGGCGGTGTTGGGGCGCCGAGCTCCAGGCGGTGCGGGGACCTCCAAACCCACGGCGCCTCCCAGTCCGGCCGTCGGGGGCGCCCGGCACTGAGGGCGACCGCCCGCGGCCTCGGCTGGGTGGCCTGGCGGGCGCGGGCGCGGGCGCGGGCGCAGGTCGGGGGTCCCCACCCCCGGGCCGGGGGGCGCGGGCCCCGGCGCGTGGCGGGCGGGGCGCCGTGGGGCGGGGCGCGGGGCGGAGCCTCGGCCGGAGGAGGCCGTGTCCCCAGACCGGCCCGGGGCCGCAGTGGCCGCCGCCGAGCCAGGCTGCTCAGAGCGCCCGGGCGCAGACGGGTCCGCGGGCCGACGGGGCGCGCAGAGCAGGTAGAGCCTCCCCTGTCCCCACCCGTCCCGCGACTAGACCGCCAGCCCGCGCCGCCGCCGCTCCCCGAGCTGAGCGGTCGCGCCCCCACCACGACCCCGGACCGTCCTCCAGCCCCTGGGGTTGAATTCCTGGGGAGGGGGTCTGATCCGCCGGTACTCTGGCCCCATCCTCCGGGCGGCCAATGAGCCAAACTTCCTACAAGGCACATAGTAAAGTTGGAAAACATACCCAAGACCTCCCTGCACGCGCTGGCGCCTCTGCCTCCCTCCTCCAGGGGGATGCTTTTCGAAGACATGTCCTCCCTCCCCACCCCCAACAGACACTTTCACTCCTGGAATTGAGGGACAGGGTCGCCGACAGGGATGCAGGTGAGTGCCTTTGATACAGCTCAACCTGATGACGCAGGAGGTTGACCCAAAGGAAAGACACCTGTTGGATAGTCCTCCAGGCCCCAGGAGAGGGCCGGATGAGGAAGAAGGAATTCTGACTCAGGACAGGGACTCTCCATGGCCAGCCCAGAACCACACTATCTAGCCCCCACCCACCAGCAGTGGCCCATTTCCTAGAGTCCCTTGGGTCAACGTTGGAGAAGGGATTAGCTCTGCTCCAGTCGCTCTCCTTGATCTCTACTGTCCAGAGTGGGAGGTGTGGCCAGAAGGAGCCCAGGTTTGTCCTGACCAGGGTCCAGCCTGGCACCAGAGTGACCAGTTCTGACCTCTACTTTCCTCACCTTGGTCAGAGAGAGACACCAGATGAGGGACATGAAAAGGAGTGAAAGCACAAATGTGTGTCTGTTTCCACAGAGCAGAGGGTATCGGCCCCCTGCCCAGCTGTGCAGGGGAGGGTGGGGTGAGACTTTTCCAGAGAGGGAGCCAGGCCTGGCCCCACCCCAGGAGCTCACGTCACCCCCACCCCTCACTTCTCCAGGGAACTGCCAAAGCCAGCTCAGGACAGGATTATGTGTACTGGGTAGACCCGTGAAGAGAAGCAGCAAGAATAGACCCGGGGAGTCGAGGGGAGCCCAGGAGAGGGGAGTGGAGCAGGCAGTGACCATCACCCTGTCTCTGCTTCCCTTCATCCCCAAGTAACATCCAGGCAGAGGGCTGAGAGTTGGTTTGGAATGTGGGTCCTTCTCTGGAACCCTATCTCCCCCTCCCATCAGGGCAGAGTTGCTGACCTCAGTGGCCAGCCCAGCCAGGGGAAAGAGAGGCCACCATCAACCCCCTCTCCAACTCCAAGCAGCTGAGGTGGCCCTGCCCTGTGGCTCGGCCACTTTGATCCCTCCCTCCAACTCTGAGTCCTGGGGTCCAACAGAGAGGCTGGAGCTGAGTGGTGCTACCCCCAAGCGCATTCCTACCCTTCCCTCTGCGTTTTCCTGCCCCTAAGCTGGCTCGGCCTCCTTGGATTCTTCAACGGGTGCCTTTCAGATCCAACAGAAACAGTGCTTTTTTTTCCTGGAAAGCAGAACTAAGACGGGATGGGGATGGGGGTGGGAAGGGTTCATAGTGAGAAGGAAGGGACTGGAGGGCATGGGTGGGTGAGTCAGGCTTTGACCAAGCCCCACTTCCCCAGTTTTCAGAGCTAGACTCCAGAATAGACTTCCCAGCATTCCAGAATGAAAGGGCTGTGACTGGGCAGCAAGGGCAGCTCTGGCTGCATGGCTGTCCTTCCCAGGTTTCCCCAGCCATTACAGCTGTGCCCCAAGAGAAAAATAACTGCATGAATAAGGCCCCCCAGAGCCCATGCTGAATGGATGCTGGCATGGAGGGGAGTTAAATCACCCTCTTCTCTAGAGATGAAGCCATCAACCCACTTAGTTTATTCCTTGGCCAAAAGCGTCAGAGACAGGCTGGGATGGGCCTGTTCCATCCATAAAGCAGCTTGGCTAAGGGAAGAAAAGGCCGGAGTCAGGTAGGAAACAGAGGGGGTGTCTGACGTCCTGCCCAGCCTGCTGCCCACCTTCCCAAGGAGCCCCGGAGGGCAGGAGCCGGCCAGATAAAACCCTGAGGACGAGCAGCTTCTGGGCCTGCGCTGCCCCCCCCCAGCCCCTCCTCCGGACTTAGGGAGGAGCTGAGAAGTCCCTACAGGGCCAAGGGGAGGGGACCAAGCTGAGTTGGGAGGCTGAGGTCAGACCCCCACCCTGTAGCTTCAGCAGATGGAGAAGGCCGCATTCCTTCCTGCTCCCACCCTCAGATCATAAAGGGTTGGACTCGTCCCCCCACCCCTGCTCCCGAGATGTCCTTCTGAGGAGTCCCCTCTCTCAGCCCTCCAGCTTGCTGAAGAGGTAACCACCGGCTTCTGTCCCTGCAGAGCGCAGTCTCCACGCCCTGATGCCTGAGTAGGGATCCTGGCCGTCCCCTCCTCCCTTGCCCAGGGGCAGTGCAGGGCGGAGAGATGGAGAAGTGGGTGGGCAGGTAAGAGGAGGGGCAGCCAGCGAGGAGGGAAGGCTCATCCATGGATGTGGGTGGAAGGGTCACTGGGAGGGTCCAGGAAAGTGAGGAGAAACTTCTGCTTTCTGAGAAGTTGGCAGAAGTGGGAGTCGCTGGGGGGGAGGGGCGGGCGGTGTCGCAACACCTCTGGCTCCGCTGGTGCATCCTGGCCTTTGGTTTGCAGGCCCCGCCTGTGTCTTCTGCTGCTTCTGTCCCTCCCTCAGCTCTGCCTGGACCAGGAGGTGAGCCCTGGGCAAGTGGGCGGCCACCAGCCCCTGCCTGGGGTCTTTCCGTCTCCCCTAGCCTCCCAGGCTGCCTCCCCAGGCCAAGTCTCCATTTCCCACACCTTCTGCTGAGCTGCGGTCCCCTTCCCTCATGCTTGGCCCCCTCAACTCCCTTGCTAACTCCCTAATGCTTGACAAGGACACCGAAGGCTGAGGTCGCCTCTGATGTTGACCTTCAGCCAGTAGCAACTGGCCAGCTCCAGGCCTGGACTAGGTACCTGGAGGGTCCCCCTCAGGTCACTCTAATTCTGTCTGCCCTTTTTCTCTATGTAGGTGTTGTCTGAACAGTCTCCTCAGACACCCCCAGAGGAGGGCCGGGGCCCTGAGGGTGTCTGGGGATCTTGGGACCAGTGGGCCTCTTGCTCCCAGCCCTGTGGGGTGGGGGTGCAGCGCAGAAGCCGGACATGTCAACTCCGCCCAGGCCTGCCCTTCCCTCCCAGACCCCCAAGACATCCAGAAGCCCTTCGACCCCGGGGTCAAGGCCCTAGACCTCAGACTTCCCGAGAAACCCACTCCCTGTACAGGCCACTGCCTCAGGGAAGGGGTGGCCCCCTTCGAGGTCCTGCTTCCCAACTAGGGAAAGAAGAGACCCAGGAAGCTCAGGGGCCACAGAGGTAAGGCTATGAGGACAGGGGTGGGCCTTGGGTAAAGGGGTTGGGGCTTGGTGTAGAAAAGGGTAGTAAAGGACACTGTGGTCTAGGAAGTTGGTCTTTGGTGCCAAGAAGTAGGCTGGAGAGACAGGTCAGTGATGGCCAGAGCTATGACCCCATGTCTGCAACACCTCTTCAGGTCCCGGGTTCGAGACCCCATCAAGCCAGGAATGTTCGGCTATGGAAGAGTGCCCTTTGCCTTGCCACTGCATAGGAGCCGCAGGCACCCCCGGAGGTCGTCCAGATCTGAACTTCCCCAGACCTCTTCTGGAAGGGAAGGACACTTTCCAACCCTGAGTCCCAGAGCAGAGCCATCCTCTGCAAACCACGGCTCCCAGACTCAGCTCCCTCCTCCAGAACCATCTGCCCATATCCCATCCCTCCCAGAAGAACCCCCAAAGTCTGAAGCTGCTCAGAACGAGGTGCCCCCAAGAACCAGTCCTGTCCCCACACAGCCTCACCCCATAGCCCAAGCCTCTAGCACAGGGTCTCCCTCACCTTCCCTTTCCTTGGGAGAAAGTGGCTCTTTCCACATGTCTTCTCAACCAAGAATGCCAAATTCTCAGGGTTGGGCCAGTCCCTGGGTAGCACGAAGCCGCCTTGACCCTTTCCCTTCTGTCCCTCGGGGACAAGGTCAGCAGAGACAAAGGCACTGGAGACCTGGGGGAAACCCTTATGGGTCCCGCATGGAGCCTGCCCCTCATCCACCAGATGGCTGGTTGCCTCTGCTGAATGCTGGACCCCACTCCAGCTCCCTCTGGAGCCTCTTTGCTCCTAGCAGCCCTGTCCCAAGATGCTCTGGGGAGACTGAGCAGCTGAGAGCCTGCAGCCAAGGGGTGAGTCCTTCCCTGGGCCTTGTCTCCCTAGCCCAGAATTCCAATCTGGTTCCCTAACACTGAGTCTGGGTCCTTGTCTGACCTGGACCTAAGGGAGAAGGGTTCTGGCATCTGATCTCAGGGTGGGGGTTAGGTGCTCTTTCATAGACCTGACCCTCCCCAACTCCCCAGGTCCAGCCCTGGCCCACACCCAAGTATCCCTTCCCGGTTCTCTTTTGTGTCCCCCCACCTCAGCCCTGCCCACCTGAGCAGCCAGATCCCCGGGCCCTACAGTGCGCAGCCTTTGACTCCCAGGAATTCATGGGTCAGCTGTACCAGTGGGAGCCCTTCACTGAAGGTGAGGTGCTAGCTGCGGGAGAGCAGGTGAGCGTGATGGAGGGAGGGCCCCGTGTTTCCCCACGCAGGCCTTCTCTTTCTCTTCTGTCATACCTTCTTACTCCCCTGAGCTGGGCCAGAGAGATTTAGCCCAGCTCTGGAAAGGGGAGGGGACTTTAGATGTCAGATGGTGACACGTGGTCAGCAAAGGCGTCAGGCTGGGAGAGGGAGCTATCCAGAAGTGTCCTTTGGTTAGCTTCCTCTGGGAACATGTCCATCCTAAGAGGTGGGAAGTTGATGTGACACGGGAGGTCCTGTCCAGACGGCACAGTAGGAGCAGAGGTGCCACGGGTCCTGGTGGTTTCAGTTGCACCAAGACAACCCTTATAAGCTTTGAACTTATGTAATCATAGGTGGTAGAAGTCCCTTAATGGCCAGGGGCAGTGACAAGCACCTGTAGTCCCAGCTACTTGGAAGGCAGAGGCAGGAGGATGACTTAAGCTCAGGACTTTGAGACCATCCTGAACAATAGAGAAACTCCATTTCAAACAAAAAGCAAACCTTGATGGTCTCATGGCCTCTACTGACCTGATCAACATTTCTTCTTTTTTTTTCTTTCTTCTGTTTTTGGTACCAAGGGTGCTAAGCCACTGAGCCACATCAACAGTCTTTTTTTTTTTTTTTTTAATTTTGAGACAGGTCTCACTGGGTTCTTACAGCGTTGCTGAGTTGCTGGGGCTGGCTTCAAAGCTGCGATTCTCTTGCCTCACCTCCTGACATGCCAGGCTCTCACCAGTCTTTCTTTCTTTTCTTTTTTTTTGGTGGTGCTGGGGATTGAACCCAGGGCCTTGTGCATGCAGGGCAAGCACTCTACCAACTGAGCTATGTCCCCAGCCCTCTCACCCGTCTTTCAATGTGTGGGACTGTTATGTTTCCTTCAGTCACACCAATTCACGTAACCTCAAGATGTCCCAAGGTGATATCAGTAAAGCTGCTGTCAGGACTCGGGGCTCTTTCACTCTTGGTCTCTCACCAGGGACCCTGGCTAACCAACCTTCTACCTTGTCTTCTAGTTCAGGGATCCCAACGCTGTGAGCTGAACTGCCGTCCCCGCGGCTTCCGTTTCTACGTCCGTCACACTGAAAAGGTCCAGGATGGGACCCTGTGTCAGCCTGGAGCCCCCGACATCTGTGTGGCTGGACGCTGTCTGGTGAGGGAGGACAGGGTGTGCATGTGCACCCAGAGTCTCTTTCAGTCATCGTTACAACCACAAAGTAACAGACTCCCCCAGGGGAAGCTCTGGCCTGCCACGCTGAGGAGGGCTCCCGTCAGGCTCCCCACATCCCGAGCGTGGCCAGGGCGCTGGGGCTGGTGAAGAGCACCACAGCAAGGCTGGTGATGAGCTGAGGGCCCCGCGTGGACCAGGGTGAGTAAGGGGGCATCTGGTTTCCATGTGACCCTGCCTCACCTCACTCTTCCCAGAGCCCTGGCTGTGATGGCATCCTCGGGTCTGGCAAGCGTCCAGACGGCTGTGGAGTCTGTGGGGGTGACGGTTCTACCTGTCGCCTCATTTCGGGGAACCTCACGGACCGAGGGGGCCCTCTGGGCTATCAGAAGATCCTCTGGATTCCCGCTGGCGCCTCCCAGCTTCAGATTGCCCAGCACCGGCCCAGCTCCAACTACCTGGGTGAGCACCTGGCCCCCGTCCTGTCCCACCTCCCTCTGCTCTCGGTTCTGCTTCCCAGGCTCCTGTTCAGCACGACACACAAGCCAAACAGGGAGAAGTTCCCCCTCTTTCTGGGGAAATGAGGAAGCCGAGATGGCTTAGGGTATCTTAAGCGCTGGGTGGGATGCACGGAAGGGTCAGGAAGTAGTGGGGAGGAGGACAGAATGACTAACCTCCAAGTTCCGGATCTCTCCCTTTCAGCTCTTCGTGGCCCTGGGGGCAGGTCCATCATCAATGGGAACTGGGCTGTGGATCCCCCTGGGTCCTACACAGCTGGTGGAACTGTCTTCCAGTATAACCGTCCTCCTCGGGAGGAGGGAAAGGCAGAGAGTCTGTCAGCTGACGGCCCCACAACCCAGCCTGTGGATGTCTATGTGAGCCGGGGGCTGAGAGGAAGGCCTGTCCTCTAAGAGCAGAGCCACAGGGGTCCCGTGGGAGGACCCCACCCCCCCCTGATCACCTCCTCTCTCCCCCAGATGATCTTTCAGGAGGATAACCCTGGGGTCTTTTATCAGTATGTCCTCGCTTCACCACCTCCAGTCCCCCAGAGCGCCACTGCGGAGTCTCCCATCCATCAGGTTCAGCCTGGTAAGACTCCATTGACCCCCAGACCCAGGAGGAGCGGAGAAGCCGAGAGGAGCTCCAGGTGGTAGGAGGCGTCTGATCTGCCTTCTCAACTCCCCTGCACAGAGAGGCTGAGGGGGGAGCCCCCAGCTGCTTCAGCACCCCGCCCAGTCCGGACCCCAGGCACCCTCCAGCGCCAGGTACGGATCCCCCAGATGCCTGCCCCTGCCCATCTCAGGACACCCCTGGGGTCTCCAGCTGGATACTGGAAACAAGTGGGACACTCCAAGTGCTCAGCGTCCTGTGGAGAAGGTGACTTCAGACCTATGTTCCTGACATTTCAGTCCAGATGCCCAACTCGACACTCCCAACTACGTATCCTAGATCGTGGGTCCACACCTTGACCTGGGACCCCATGGAAACTGGGGTTTAAACCATCCTGCTTCCCCTGACTACCCTTTCCTCCCCTTCAGGTGTTTGGCGCCCCATTTTCCTGTGCATTTCTCGAGAGTCAGGAGAGGAGCTGGACAAACACAACTGTGCCATGGGTGCCAGGCCTCCAACCAACCCTGAACCCTGCCACAACCCCCCGTGTCCTCCATAGTGAGTAGAGCCCACAAAGAGGGTCAGGATACTAGAAACACACAAATTGCTCCTGGATTTGCTCCTCACTCACAGGATCTTACCTGGACTGTGCATTCAACTTGACATTTCCTGGCTGCAAAGAGACAATCAATACTAGATTAGAATGGTTGAGATAACTGGGGATGTGGCTCAGTGGTAGAGCACTTGCTTAGCCTGGGTAAGGCCCTAGGTTTGATCACCAGCAGCAAGGGGAAAAAAGAAAAAACAGAAATCGAAAGAGGCAAGAGAAATTAACTGGGAAACATCCAATTCCTTTTGCCAAATGGGGTGGCACATGCCTATAATTCCAATGATGAGAGGCTGAAGAAGAAGGATCACAAGTTCAAGGCCAGCCTCAGCACTTAGTGAGACCCTAAGCAACTTAGCAAGACCCTGTCCCTGC
The DNA here is from genome assembly GCF_047511675.1 of Marmota flaviventris. Lineage (NCBI taxonomy): Eukaryota > Metazoa > Chordata > Mammalia > Rodentia > Sciuridae > Marmota > Marmota flaviventris. The sequence goes on along the minus strand of NC_092507.1, from coordinate 123,113,863 downwards.
CGTAAAAAATAAAAAGGGCTAAGGATGTAGCTCAATGGTAAAGCCCTCTGGATTCAATCCCCATACCCAAAAAAGGAAAAGAAAAGATTGGGGCTGGGGCTCAGTGGTAGAGCATTTGCCTAGCATGAGTGAGGCACTGGGTTTGATCCTCAGCACCACATAAAAATAAATAAAATAAAGGTCCATCAACAACTAAAAAAATATTCAAAAAAAAAAGAAAGAAAGAAAAGATTAGAATGACTGACACCCCATAGACAGCAAGAAAACCCCGGCAGTGGCAGTCTAAGTTGCCACAAGGAACCAGACTCCAAATGCTAGAGGTGCCCACTCTCCTCCATGGGGCCCCATGCCCAGTATGTTTCTTCTCCTTGCACACGGCAACCCCACACATCTGGTCCCTGTCTCTCCCTCTCCCCTGCCCTGCCTGTGCCCACAGTTGGGAGACTGGTGAGTGGACATCCTGTAGTCGCTCCTGTGGCCCAGGCACCCAGCACCGCCAGCTGCACTGCCGGCAAGAGTTTGGGGCAGGTGGCTCCTCTGTGCCTCCGGAACGTTGTGCACATCTTCCCAGGCCCAACGTGACCCAGCCCTGTCAGTTGCGCCTCTGTGGCCATTGGGAGGTGGGCTCTGCCTGGAGCCAGGTAAGTGGGCCTTTGCAAGGAGGACCCCAGAGAATTGGACATCAATGAACTAGATTAGTATTTTTTCCACTTCCTTCTTCGTCTACAGAAACTTTTTACAAACAGGATCTCATATGAAATCCTAATATATGTCATATAAGAGAAGAACCAGAGACTGGAGGCCTGGAGCCCCATGCTCAACCTCCTCCTCAACCCACAAAAGCTTGTACCCACTGGGTAGGGGTGGCTATCAAAGGCAGATCCTGGTTGATGGATTCCCCCTCACCCCCTCAAGTGTTCTGTCCGGTGTGGCCGAGGTCAGAGGAGCAGGCAAGTTCGCTGTGTTGGAAACAACGGCAAGGAAGTGCATGAGCAGGAGTGTGCTTCGGGCCCCCCCCAGCCCCCCAGCAGAGAGGCCTGTGACATGGGGCCCTGTACCACAGCCTGGTTCCACAGTGAATGGAGTTCCAAGGTGGGCCCCTCAGCCCCTTAACCAAGTCCTGTATCCCTGGTGACCCCACTCAGTCCATCCTATCAGTCTTCTCAACACAGCTCAAAATGCATTTATTGAAAAAATACCTATTATGTGCTTTATACTGGGAACTCAGAAATAAGTGAGGAAAAACTTATGTCAGAGTTCTGGACATGCAACTGTCATTACCCTTGCCCATCTGGTACCTCTGGGGCATTGCCAAACCTCTGGGAACAGGACCCAGGATGCTTCCATCCCAAAGCCCCCTCTTCCTGTTCCAGTCACCAGCAGCCTCCCTTCATACAGGACACTCTACTTCTCAACAGTGCTCAGCTGAGTGTGGGACAGGGATCCAGAGACGTTCTGTGGTCTGTCTCAGGAGTGGGGAGATGCTTAGGGCAGGGCCAGAGGAAGCAGGAACAGGAACCAGTGAGCAGAGCTGCCCACCAGGAAGCCGCCCTCCTGACATGCGTGCCTGCAGCTTGGGGCCCTGTGAGATCACAAGGTGTTGGTACACAGGGCCCTGGGGGGAGGTGAGCTGAGGGTCTGGGAGGGGGACAGAGCGGGGATTCCAGTCCCAGCAGGAGTTCACATCCCCAGTTGGGAATGATTTCTGTTTTCCCTTTCCCTATATCAGTGCTCCTCAGAATGTGGCTCTGGCACACAGCGTAGAGATGTCATCTGTGTGTCCAAACTGGGGACTGAGTTCAATGTGACTTCTCCTAGCAACTGTTCCCACCTGCCCAGGCCCCCTGCTCTGCAGCCCTGTCAGGGTCAGCCTTGCCAGGACCAATGGTTTGCTACTCCCTGGAGTCCGGTGAGTGCCTGGTTCCCTGCCCTGCTCAGCCTGGGCCTCCAGAGAAGGGGGAGTGCTCATCACACCCCAAGTCTCTGAGCCCCAGGACAAGCCCAGCTGAGGTTTCACATTGTCCTATTTTCTATAGACTTGGAGAACAGGTGGGCCTTTTCTCCACTTGGGGTTTCATAATGTCCCCAGATAATGTGCCATCACTACCTTTCAGAGAAGGAGGTGGTAGCCTGGGGTTAGAGAGGAACCCTGGGGTCAGCAAAAGTTTGATATGATAGCTGTGTTCTTCCTAGTGTTCTCGCTCCTGCCAGGGGGGCACACAGACAAGAGAGATCCAGTGCCTGAGTGCCAACCAGACCCTCAGCACTCGATGCCCTCCACACCTGCGACCCTCCAGGAAACGACCCTGTAACAGCCAACCCTGCAACCAGCGCCCTGGTAAAATGCCCCCTCTCCCCAACCCCCAACAGAGTGGAGTTAGCTGAAGTCTGGGTGGAGGAGAGAGAGGACCAGTGGGAGGGGAGTACAGCTCTGGATGGATGAACCATTGTACCTGTTGGCCTCCTCTGTCCTCAGATGATCAGTGCAAGGACAGCTCTCCACATTGCCCCCTGGTGGTACAGGCTCGGCTCTGCGTCTACCCCTACTACACAGCCACCTGTTGCCGCTCTTGTGCGCATGTCCTGGAGCGGAGCCCCCCGGAGCCTGCGTGAAATGGTTCCAGGACACTCTCTCCTTATGTTTTCTTATGCCATCACTGGTCTCATCAGTCAACCCACTTTGTACTCCCTGGTTCTCCAGACTGCCTCAGTCTCACCAGGGTGTCCTCCAGGATGACTACAGGGGCAAAGTGACTGAAGGGGACTATCAAGATGTGTGATTGGGTCTGTATATGTGGTATGATGGTGTGTGTGCACAGATGTCCCCAGATGTGTATCTGGGCCTGCAGGGGTGTGCACCCCCTTACATGTGTGTCACTTCCCAAAAAGAAATTATTTAAATTGATAAGGAGTGGGGGGGGGGGGCAATACTTGTTTCCCTGAGACTTTTCTAAGCTGAGAGAAAAGCAAGTTTGCAGTTCCTTACTAATCTGAGCTACTTAAAAAGTGTGGCTTCTCCATCAAATACAATTTTGTGCCCTAAACCTCATTTCTTATGTTCAGGCCTCACATCTTCTAAACCATCCTTTTGGACTGGGGGCTGGAGCTCAGTTGTAGGGCACTTGCCTAGCATGCCCAAGACAAGTACTAGGTTCCATCCCCAGTACTCCAAAAATTAAAAATGAACCACCCTTTTGTCTTTGATCCCATTTCCCCTTACCCAGACTCTATTTCTTTCTCCCTACTTAGCTAAGGGTGGGAGGTCAGCCATATCAATCCTGCTTTACCCACAAAAGACTGCCTCTTGGAACAGGGACCAGTTGGGCAGAAGGTGGAAAAAAGAAATGTTACCATAAGACACTCTAGCCTCTGTCCCCACTTCCCACCTCCTAAAATAGTTCCTTCCCCAGAACTAATTTATTTTTTATTAAAGTTGATTATGACAAGTAAGAAATATGCCTTTCATTGTCCTTGTGGGAACACAGCCATCTGAGCCACCTAAGCAGTGTGAGGTCAGAATTGAAGGTAGGAAGGGTACTCAGGTTCCATCCTCAGCACCACTTAAAAATAAATAAAGGTAAAAAAAAATGCGTAAAGGGCTGGGGATGTGGCTCAAGCGGTAGCGCGCTCGCCTGGCATGCGTGCGGCCCGGGTTCGATCCTCAGCTCCACATACAAAGATGTTGTGTCCGCCAAATACTAAAAAATAAATATTAAAATAGTCTCTCTCTCTCTTTAAAAAAAAAAATGCGTAAAAAGCGGAGGGCTGCTGGGGATGTGGCTCAGTGGTTAAGCACCCCTGGGTTCAATCCCCAATATCAAAACAAAAACAAAAAACGTGCCTGGGTCAAAGGGAGAGGATCCTGGCCAGCCTCAGTCTTGCAGGTCACTCACTGGCCACTAGGAGTCACCACTTCTCCCAGTTTAGATGTGAAGTTGGGATCTTGGATCCTGAGCTATGGGGGTTCTTGGGAGGCTCTCTCTGTAAAGTCTGGGAACACAGTAGTACTTTTTTCAATAGAGGCTGAGCTGAATGGCTGCTGGCCTTCTGGAGCTGTTTTCCTCTTCTCTTTGGCCCTATCTTTCTGCCTCCTCTTCTTTTCTGTTATTAGCAATTTTCCTGTTAAGCTCTTGGTTTATTGCTTTTTGTGGGGGTGGGGGCATGATTTCTGGCCCCCAGTCCCTTGAAGAGGAAATGATTAGAGGAGGAGGAGCCTGGCCTGCCTTTAAGGGCCTTGGGGCTGGGTGAGGGAGCGCCCGCAGTACTGAATGTCCTGCCAAGGACACATTCTTCAGAAGTGTCTCACCCTAGTCTCCTCCCTCTGCTCCCCCACCCCGTCCATTTTTTTTTCTCAAGGTAAATAACTTTCTGAGGTGGTGTGACCCTGCAGTTCTGACACCCGAGTTCCTTACTTATGGAGACCAGATTTCCCAAGGGGTGACAGGAGTAGTTGCCCCTCCATTGAGGCAACCTTCCCATATCTGCCTCCCCTCTGCCGGCTGGCTAAGACCATTGCTAAAGGGCCTGAAGAAACAGTCTAACCCCATGACTGGGTCCAGTGAAGGACACCAGAGCTGCCTGGGGGACAGGGTTTCTCTAGCAGTCTTCCTCCCCTCACAGTGCTACCCTGGGACTCAGGCCTTCCCTGGGCTGGATGTGGCTGAGAAGGAAGAATTTGGGCATCTTGGAAGGAGACTGGATGAGGAAGGAGGCAAAAAGAGTGACGGAAGGGAAGGAAAATGAAACAGACTTCAGCCAGCGCAGGAGTGAGGAAAAGGGTCAAGGAAAGGGAAAGTCCAGCCTTGATGTCACAGTCCCATCTAAAGAGATGTCAGGTGGGTTCCCCAAGGACCTCCTGTAAGGGGAGTCAAACAGGCGAGGAACCAAGGAAATGGGACCTACGCCAGTCTGCAGACGCCGGAGGCTGAAAGTGGAGTCCGGAGGGGAGGAGGTGCAGTGCAGAACCCCAGCGCTCCCCACAGTTCCTGGAAACAGGCTGCAAGCTGGGTGGAGGCGCAGCTCAGCTGACAGGCCAGCCCTTCCCCTCCCTCTTTCGCCTCTTAAGGCTGTTGCTGGGCAGGTTTGGAGTATTGGTCTGAGTCTGAGAACCAATCACAGGTGGAGAAGGAAGCCATTTCTCCTTGTGGGGTTCCCCAGCCTCCAACACCCCTTTTCTCTTTCCCAGAACCCCTGGAGTCCCCTCACTGTCTCCAACTCTCATTTCTCAAGTGGCTCTCATCTGGGGTTTGTTTTTTCCTCTCACTTGAAAGCTAGGACTCAGTGCAGCCCCTAGGGACTCCTTCCTCTAGACAATGTGGAAGTTCTTAGGAAGGGGAACCTGACCCCAAGCAACCCCTTTTCCTGGCCCCCAAGACAGGGGTTGTGTGGCCAGACACCTCTGAAACTCTACGGAGGGTCTGAGAGAGGAAGCTGCCACCCAAAGGGCAGAGAGATGTGGTGGAGGAGCCCCTGGTTTTGGTGTGGGAGGGGGAATTTAGGGAAGAGTTCAGAGGAACTAGACCCCTGAGAATCAAAATGGGAGTGTGGTGGTGATAGGGACAAATTTGACACGTACAGAGATCAGGCATGTAGATGGACAATGCATGTCCAGGACTCCTCATTTTCAAATATTTGCTGGGGGACCAGAAGGTGGTTTTAGTCCAGGTGTATTTAGGGGTAAACTATGAGGTCTCAGAAGTTCAGCTGGAAGCTGAGGGTGTAGCTCAGTGGCAGATCATGCTTAGTATGTGATGCCCTGGGTTCATCCCCAGCCGCCCCCCCTAAAAAAAAAGAAAAAAGAAAAAGAAACAAAAATTCATTTGGGTCAGGATTCCTCTCCCTTCCCCCTGCCAGCGGGTAAATACCCACCCAATTTAAGCTGCAGACTTTGGACTAAATTTAGCTCCTAGACTTCCCCAACCCCCTAGTCTTGCCTCCCTTGTAAGCAGGTGCTCACAGCTGCAGGGGTGGCCCGATTCCCTTCCCCTCCACTCTTTTAGGTTCGGCCTCTCTGATAACTGGGAGTGAAAAGCACAAGAACCAGGCTGCTGGCCCAGTTAGTTCAAGAGTGTCTCAGTCTTAAGTCATGTTTTTTCTTTCAGAAAACACGTATGAGAAGTAAGGTTGAGGATCTAGGTAGACATTGCCAGCCAAGGGCCAGAGAACAAAATGCAGATCCTCTCCAGCAGATTCTTTTTAATTTCTGGCTTTCCCCTTCTCCCCAGTGTAACAGATTCCATCTTAACATCCTCTCCCACCAGAGTAAATTGAACCATGGAGCATCTTGCTAGAGTAGATTATGGTTTGGGGCGATAAGATGTAGTAGGTATAGGCTTCTTATTTCCTCTCTTCCCAAAATACCCCTCAAACAGGGGGCACTGGCACACGCCTGTAATCCCAGCGGCTCCGGGGGCTGAGGCAGGAGTATCATGAGTTCAAAACCAGCCTCAGCAATGGTGAGGTGCTAAGCAACTTAATGAGACCCTGTCTCTAAATAAAATACAAAAATGGGGTTGGAGATGTGGCTCAGTGGTCGAGTGCCCCTGGTACCCACCCCCCAAAAAAATACCCTTCAAATCCATCATCTCTGCTGCTGAGAGGCAGCTGGGTGGGGGAAGTTAAAGCATGAGGGGTTTATTTGTCACAGGCAAGTGATGAAGAGGTGAGAGACTCCTCCTTTATACAGGAAGTAGAAAGTCTCAGGAAAGTACCTAAGCCTATGCCTGTCAACAAGAGAAACAGTTTTGAGTTAACTCAGCATAACTGGCAACAATCACCAAACTGATCTTGGGTTCCTTGACCTAGGAGGTGGGTGACAACTCAAGAGGAAGGTATTTCAGGGCTGAGGTTTAAAGGTGGGTAGATTCGAGAAGGAAATGTCCAAGGCTAATCCAAAATATGAGACATGACAATCAGCTCCTAGGGAACATGTCACCTCAATTGAAAGGGAAGTACAGAAACAAGACAGAGAGCAGTGCTGCAGTGGCCTGAGGAAGAGCCCCAGTAGTTTGAAAAAGGTCCCAAGTTGGAATTGTATGTGGTACTTTTCTGAGCCTTGCCTGAATCCCTTAAAAGAGTTCAACAGAACTTTGAGTGAAAAGGGAAAAAAGGTGGAGAAATGAGGATTGGGGTGACTATAAAAAGGAGCATACTGTTTATCCTTGAGATTCTGGGCTAACAAGCAGGTAGCCAGGGCCTGCCCACTAATGGGAGCAGAGTCCCCCTGCCCCGGGATACTGGGGATAGAACCCAGGGGCACTTAACCACTGAGCCACATCCCCAGCCCTGTTTTGTATTTTATTTAGAGACAGGGTCTCACTGAGTTGCTTAGGGCCTTGATAAACTGCTGAGGCTGACTTGGGACTTGCAATCCTCCTGCATCAGCCTCCCAAGCAGCTGGGATTACAGGTTGCCTGCCTCTTTCATCACAAAATGAGACTCCTCAGCTCTAGTTCAGGGTTGAGCAACATTTTTCTTTACAGAACTACATGGTCAATATCTTAGGCTTTACAGGTCATCTCTCTGTTGCAACTACTCTCCTCTGTTTGTTGCAGTACAAAAGTAGCCACAGATGGATGATAAGTAGACAAATAGACATGCTGGTTCCAAGCAGACTTTATTTATGACACTGAAATTTAAAAAAATATATTTTTAGTTGTAGATGGACACAATACCTTTATTTTTATTTATTTATTTTTATGTGGTACTGAGGATTGAACCCAGTGCCTCACATGTGCTAGGCAAGTGCTCTACCACTGAGCCACAACCCCAGCCTCCACACTGAAATTTTTTTTTTTAAATATTTATTTTTTAGTTTTCGGCGGACACAACATCTTTGTTTGTATGTGGTGCTAAGGATCGAAACCCGGGCTGCATGCATGCCAGGCGAGCGCGCTACCGGTTGAGCCACATCCCCAGCCCTGAAATTTTAATTTTATACCATTTCAAGGTGTCGTGAATATTCTTTAGAAAAAAAATTTTTTTTTCCAGTTTGGAGATGGAACCAGAGTACTCTACTACTGAGCTATATCCCAACCCTATTTATTTTTTCTTTTGATACAGGTTTTTGCTAAGTTGCCAAGTCCTACCTCAGCTTCCTAGATCACTGGGAATAACAGGTGTATGCCACCACACCCAACCAAACAGGATTTTGTAGACTTGTAAGGAATAAGAATTAATAAATGCACAGGTTAAGGTGGCACATTCCTATAATCTGAGATGGAAGGCTGAGGCAGGAGGATCAGTTTGAGGCCAGCAATTTATCAAGACCTCAACTTAAGTGAGACCCTGTCTAAAAAAAGGAGGAGGAGGAGGAGGAAGAGAAGGAGGGAATGAAAGAAAAAAAATCAATCCTAATTAACAGATTTTTTTTCTAGGACAAACTCAAAGTAGTGTTTATGTTGTGTACTTGAAAGCAATGCAACTGCATTTCTTCTAAAAATAATCTTTACTTGAGACTTCTTACCAAATCCTTATTCTATATTACTAGTTTATGCACTGATATGTGCTTCATAACTCATAACAGGGAAAGGAAGGTAGAAGACCTCCATCCTGTTTCAGATCTGGCTCCAACCACCAAACTTTGAGGTGGGGGTAAGGGTTAAAGCAGCAGGCAACCACGGGCTCCTCATCACTATTACCAAGCTCCTGTGTAGTACTGTTTGTTGTCTCTTACAACTGACAACAAGGGCTGGGGGTGTGGCTCAACGGGAGAGTATGTGCTTGGCATGCACAAGGTCATGAGTCCAATCTCCAGCAACACAAAACAAACCGAAAGCAAGCTGTATCATTTCAAAACATGCACTTGTGTGCGCATGCGTGTGCACACACACACACACACACACACAAAAAATGCATTTCAACACAAAGTTGTTTCCCCGTTTCTCTTCTCTGCCTCATGAGGGATTTCTGAGAAATGAGAAATTTCTCACTTCTCACAGCCTTTGCAGTTTTTTTTTTTTTTTTTAATCATGAAGAGGAGTGGGGGGAGAGGAAAGGAGTTTTCTACTTAAGCATATAGTATGATTCCAAAACTTCACAGAGTAAGAAAACACCCTTACAATATCTCTTCACCTGAGGTGTGCCCCACCTTTCCTTAGATCTGGGCTCTCAGGGTCAACAGGAAATAAACAAGATATCTTGCCCTCAGGAAATTTCAGTAACAAAGCAGTGAAACTCCGCAGCTGCTCCAGTACAGCAGCCCAGCTGTCTGCTCTCCTCCCATTTCCACCAAGGACAGGAGATGGGTGGGAACTGCTCCAAGCAACCAAAGGAATGGAAAATGCAGGATAGTCAGGCATAGAAGATTCAAAAATAAAATGCACAGGAAAGCAATGTTTCCGAGGGAAACTCTCTTTTTGTCTCCTAGATCAAAATATCTAAGAGTCAAAACCAGCTCAGTACATTACAAAATGTATGGCAAAAATTTCAAAACCAGCTCCTCCTAGCTGGGTGTGGTGGCTTATTCTTGTAATCCCAGGACTCCAGAGGCAGCAGGATCACAAGTTAAAGGCCAGCCTCAGCAATTTAGCTAGGCCCTAAGCAACTTAGGAAGACCCTGTTTCAAAATTTTAAAAAAGGGGTGGGGGGAGGGTTGGGGATATCATTCAGTGGTTAAGTGTCCCTGGGTTTAAATAAAAAACAAAAACCTAGGGCCTTGTAAATGCTGAGCAAGTGTTCGATCTCTGAGCTATATCCTTGTATCCTTGGCCTAAATGTGTTTTTCGTTTGTTTATTTGTTTTGCTTTTTTGTTACTGGGGATTGAATCCAGGGGCCCTTTTTCCCTGACCTAGTCCTTTTTATTTTGGACAGGATCTCCCTAGTTGCTGAGGGCTTGCTAAATTGCTTAGAATGGCCTAGAACTTGGAATCTGCCTACCTCATCTGGGGTGAAAAAAGTGAGTTCTTTACCTCACTGTATGTGTGCATCTGTAGACCCAGCTATTTGGGAGGCTGAGGCAGGAGGTCAAGGCCAGCCTAGGCAACATAGGGAGACCCCATCTAAACATAAAATTAAAAAATAAATGTAATGAGAGAGTTTGAGTCCAATTTCTCCTCTTAACTGGAAGACCCCTGCCCTGCTGCCATGACCCCTTCAATTAAACTGCTTTGTTTTGTTTTTCCTCAAGACAGGGGTTTGAACCTAGGTGCATTCTACCTGAGCTATATCTCCACCCTTTTCCAGACAGGATCTTGCTAAATTGTCCATTCTGGCTTTGAACTTGTGATCCTCCGGCCTCAACCTCCCAAGGAGCTGTGATTACAGATGTGTGCCATTGTGCCTGGATGCCTTCTTTAAAAAAAATTGGAGCCAGGCGTGGTGGGGCACACCTGTAATCCCAGCAGCTCAGGATGCTGAGGGCAGTAGGATCACAAATTCAAAGCCAGCCTCAACAATTTAGCATGACCCTAAGCAACTTAGTAAGACCCTGTCTCAATATTAAAAAATAAAAAGGGCTGGGAATGTGGCTCACTGGTTAGGCACCCCAGGGTTCAATCCCTAGTACCAAAAAAGAGAAATATTTAATAATAATAATAATAAAGTGGAGGGCTGGGGATGTGGCTCAAGCGGTAGCGCGCTCGCCTGGCCTGCGGGCAGCCCGGGTTCGATCCTCAGCACCACATACAAACAAAGATGTTGTGTACGCCAAAAACTAAAAATATTAAAAAATTCTCTCTCTCTCTCTCATTCAAAAAAAAAAAAAAGATTAATAATAAAGTAGAAAATTAACCTAAGGTGAAACCTAACAGTTAAATGTTTTTTTTTCTCCTTGTCTGCTTCCTTGGCTCTCTTTCCCAGCACACCTTGTCCCTTGCTAACTTGAATAAACATACACATGTGACCACATGAGGGCGGGGAAGAATACCAAGTGGGGGTGGTGAAATTCTGAATGGAATGCAGCCTCAGCCAGTTTGGGGGCCCTGGGCTGAGACCTCTGGCACTGGCTATGGATATATACAAGCAAAGAAGCCAAAACAATGAGCTCATGGGCAGGAATGCAGCTTGTGGGGAAGTCTGGGCGGCCAGAGCAAACTGGTTTTTTGAATCAGGGTGGGAAGAGCAATAACCAAGTCTCCCACGGGAACAAAATTAGGGAAAGTAGCAGCTACCATTCAGCATTTTGGGGGTCCAGTTAACTAACTTCCAGGGGCTGTCCCACATCAAAGTTGTTCTGCAGAGATTAGAGTATTCCCAAATCTATACTCAAAAACTTGTTTCCCTCAATTTAGCAGCAGCAACTTAGCAAGACCCTGTCTCAAAATAAATTGTGACTGTACAAATATATAGAAACAAATCTGATCATTACTTACAACTATGAAAAATGTGGAAAAAAAAGATTTAAATTTTAAAAATAAAAAGGACAAGGACTATAGTTCAGTGGTAAAGTACCCCTGAGTTCAATCCCAGGACCAAGGGGGATGGGGGTGGGGAGCAGTTCTGACCTGGCATGGAAGTATGCTTGCCAGGTGGCTGAAGCAGGAGTGGTCACTTGAGCCCAGGTGTTTATGGTCAGCCTGATGAACAGAGCAAACCAAAAAATAATCAAATCTGATTCTAAGAGGTGTTTGATACATCAGCCTAGATGCAGGTTCCCAGCCCAGATCTTTGCACATGCTTCACATAATATGGGCTGGGGAGGTAGCCCAGCAGTAAGAGCCCTCCCCTAACATGCCTCAGGCCTGGTACTGGATCCAGAGCACTGAAATAAAACATTGTAACAACTTTGCAACTAAGAGGGACAGAATTAAATTTTCAAATCTTGAAACTAAGGCCTTTGAACAGAGTGTGGGAAAATTCCAAAGGACTAAATGGATTATGCTGTGGATTACATGCCTGCAATTACTGCAACTTTGAGGGCTGAGGCAGGAGGATAGCAAATTTTTTTGAGGCCAGCCTCAGAAATTTAGTGAAACTGTCTTGGGGGGGGGGGGGTTAGGAATTGTAGCTCAGTGGTAGCCCTGGGTTAAATCCATGGTATACCCCCCATCCACCCACCCACTTCTGAAGGCATGATACAAACACTAATTTCTAAAATCACTGGATAAATCAAGCAAAAAAAAAAGTACTAGAATATTCAGCTGATCCTCTTGAATTCCAGGAATAAAATGGCCTGAGCTTTGGGCATCTGACTGGAACTATGCTACACACTAGCTATACAAGTTATTTCACTTTAATTTTTGTAAAATTCTTTACCTGTCACAATTATTTTAAAGAAAACATCTTCCCCCTTTGGGACCCAGAGATTGAAGGCAAATGCTTAGTCTACACCCTATCACTTGTGGCTCAGAGGTAGAGCACTTGCCTAGCACGTATGAGGCACTGGGTTCCATCCTCAGCACCACATAAAAATAAATAAAGGTATTGTGTCAAACTACAACTAAAAAATATTTTTAAAATTTTTTTAGTTGTTCATGGACCTTTATTTATATGTGGTAATGAGAATTGAACCCAGTGCCTCACATGTGCTACGCAAGCGCTCTACCACTGAGCCCCAGCCCCAGCCCAAGAGAAGTTTTTTGAAAGGAAACAATATAAATGAAGACATGCCTCTAAAAATCACAAAACAGGAACTGAAAGTTTGGTGGTATCAAATAAAGGGAAGTGTTGACTACTGACTCCTCTAATGATTCAGGTTGCCTAGTTACTATCTGATCAGTTTTTAAGGTGCTGTGCACACTGCATGCCTGTAATCCCAGCTGCTCAGGAGGCTGAGGCAGGAGGATCTGAGTTCAAAAGTCAGGCTCAGCAACTGTGAGGCACCCAGCAACTCTGAGACTACAAAATAGGGATGGAGATGCGGCTCAGTACCCCTCCCCCCCAGGGAAAAAAAAGTTCTGTAAGGTGTAAAACTTGTAAGACTTTTGCTACCGATTCGTATAACAATGCAAGTGGGAGCAAGAGCACTGGGCAGAACTTGACCCAGGCCAAGATTTGGAGCCTCCTATCTGTCCTTAAGTGGGTACTTTTCTCCCATCACACCTCTATGCTTGGGAGGGTCATTTGTAGAAAGCAGCTTTATAATAGAAAATTATTGCCTTCTGGTAATGAAGCTCTAGAAGGGTGCTTTTGGATCAAAAGGGATGTTAAATACACAACTAAATAGGAAAATGAATCTTTGTTTGATTAGCATTTTGTGCTCAGGGCTGAAAATCAGCATGCAAACCTCTCATTTGCACATTTCCATGGTGATTCAGCTCCCTTTCAAGATAGTTGAAAATAAGGGCTTAAGGGCTTGCTCAAGTTTTTGAAATTGACTATCATCATCATCTCCTTTTTTGGGAGATGAAGGGGAAAAAGCACTTAACAGTACCAAGAACTTCCTCAAAACTTATTCTTCTAGTTTCATTTCAAAAAGTTAAGAGGGAACATGAAATAACAGCTTTTTATTTATTTATTTTAGATGTAGATGGACACAATAACTTTATTTTTAAAATATGGTTTCAGGGATCCAACCTAGTGCCTCTCACATGCTAGGCAAGCTCCCTACTACTTACTGAGCCACCACCCCCGCCCCGTGAAACAACAACTTTAAGCAAACCCTCACCTCAGAAATATACTTGGTGACTCAAAAATCTGGACAGGGATTTTGACTTTTGTATTAAATGTATTGTAACTGAAGTACTAGAATCACTCCAAAGTGCAGTAGTAATACATTTTATTAAAGAACCAACACCTTAACTCTCTCCCTCTGGAGGTAGCCAGCATTCAACATCCACATTCCTTGCTTTACCCCAAAAGACTCTTAAGATTGCCCCTATGCTCCATTGAATATGTATCTTTCTTTCCTAAATAAACCTGTGTTTGGAGAGAAAAAAAAAAAAAAAAAAACACCCAACACCTCTAATTTAAATGAAACTCTTTGCTCTTAATTAACCTATGCATATTTGCTCAGCTGACTTCCCTAACAAGGCTTGCCTAAGAGGGGGAAGAAAAGTGTCAATAGAAAAGACCCATATCACACCTTATATTTGGGAAAAAAAAATGATTTTTTTTATTTTCTCAGGAAAAAAAAACAGAAGTTAGGGAAACACTACATTTTACAACCCACATTGATTTGTAGTTGGTCCCAATTCTTCCTGGAACAGCTGTCAAAAACACTAGCTGTTTAACCAGAACCAAAGTGTTCACCCCATAGAATGTACATGGACACCACTAGAGGACTGCGTGTTTTTCCCTGAGAGAAGCAGAAAACAAACAGAAGTCGCTGAGAAAGCCATTTCAAGCAGCTCCTCCCTTTTCCATTCTGGAGGATTTGCCTGAACTATGCAGCTAGTCAGCACTTGGACCACGTGCCTCTTCTCCCTATAAACCAATTGTTCCCCCTCTTCCCAAACCATTTGGGCTCCCTAACCCCTCAGTGTTCTGGACCCCAAATACCAACTAACATCCAGTCTACGTATGTTTCAGCAGTCACGCCTAGTGAATTGGGAAGTGGTGCTTCTAAACACCAATTTATGTCTATGCCTTATTTCCACAACTGGATATGGGGAGACAGTCCTTTTAGTCACCTAAACCAGATCTTAAGATTAATTAAAAACTACATAAAGTGCTTTTAGGTCCTTAGAGACAGACATGATATAAATAATTGGCTTATGATCAAGAACGATAAATACATAGGTAAAAATAGCTCTAGCAAGATGACCTTATGGCTCTGGAGATGGGCAGGCAAGGCAATTCTTCCCCATTACATTCTTAGTCATTTTATTCATACCTATTTTTATCTGGAGTCCACAGACTAAAGGTCATGTTTTGGAGCTGAAGCTTTCAAATGACTCTTGTTACAACAGCTTTCTTCAGTTTACCACTAGCTTTTATAAAGACTCTTTGAGGTTGTTTTAACACAGCTCACTTCTTTAGGTAAAATTCAAGTGAGCTTACTCATATACAAAGGGGACTTCAGAAAGCCAATGTAAAATGATGTTCTCCTGAAAATTCTTAAAAGGACTTTTGAAACCTTTTCCCCCACAGAACAGGTTTAAAGCAACTGAAAAGTTATCAATCCAAGAAAAAGAGACTTCCTCCCACCACCATCGACTTATTGTTCCAGCACCCATCACTACCTCTCAACAGGATAAAATCCATAAAAGATGAAGATCTGCTGACTCTTGGGGGAAGGGGGGGGGGCATTAGGGAGGAAAGGGGTCACTCAGGTGCATAGTGCTGAAAATTAACAGGTCTAGTAAAATTCAGGGATGGCAGGGTAAAGATGTAGACATTGATATAAATATCTGAAGAGGGAGCAGAACAAGCAGCATATATTTCAACAAAGGAGAGGAAGTAAATGTGTTCAATACAACATCAGGTTTGAAATCAACAGAGATGACAATGGAAAAATTCAAAACAAAGCTTGGGAATCATTAATAGAAAAGAATCAGTATTTCTTTTATTGATGTATGAGGCTTAAACCTGTGTTTGAACAAGCAAGCCCCATAATAGCACCATAGTTAAGACTCTAGCCTGCTTTTCCAAGCCATCATTTTACAACTTATTAGGCAAACAAGGGATCAAATGTCTTTCATCCACCTGATGTTATCTTTTTATAAACAATGCTAACAAGTCCCACTTGGAACAGCTGAAAATCTTTCAGTAAAAGCTTTAAAGATGAGCTCATTCACTCAGTCTAAATTTTACCAGTTAAATTAGGTCAAATGTAAGGAACTCAAATGATTAGTTGCCTAATCAGAGCCCATTATTTTTAAGTCACTAGCCTACTCCCCCCACCCCTAAAAACAACCTCTCAAAACTCCACTTAGACTCAATTATTGAAAACCCATACATAACCAAATGAAAGGATTAATTTTCATTCCACAACTTCTTAATCCCAGGTTTTCAAATAAAAACCTATCTAAGGAATACTTACCAATACCAGATTGGAAAATTAAAGCCTGCATAGTTATAAATCAGATTTGTCCCACTACAACCAGGTTGCATACAATTACAAATTGGTTCTGTATATACTCTAGAACTGAACTGGAGAAAGTTTAGAATAGAAAAGCTGTAAGAAGAAATAGATTCCTAACTACAGAAGTTACAATTTTCAAAATTTAAATTCAAGACTTTTCTCCCTTTATGTTCGCAGAAATATTTTCTCTGTAAAAATATACACATTTTTACAGACAAATACATTTACAAGCTGTTTCTGTCCTAAAAAAAAAATGAGAATATTCCACATTTGTAACTAAATGAACCTTAAGTCAAGTATTCATGGCCATTACTATGCTAATGAGACTCATTCAAATCAAGCCAAAGTAGAACAGGCATAAAAGTCCTGAACACTTGGATCTTCTATTCAAGAAAATATACCCGGGAAAGCTAATCACAGAGGAAAAGCTTCCCTTCACTGTTGCACAGTAATGAGGCTTCTAGTCATAGCTCAATTACTTGTAGCTTAAATTTTTCTTTATAGGATCACTGGCATCACTAGTACTTTTCTTTTCACACTATGGGAAATTAATGAATTTGGCGGGCATATTTAATGAATTTTATGACTAGTCTGGCTACTGACCTCTCTTCTGGTTCTAGACAAGGAAATTAAGTTTTTCCACTAAATCTAACAGTCCTCCTCTGTGGCCTCCCAGTTTGCTTGGTGCTGAAAGTGAACTTTGCTTCTTTCATACAGTGAATTCTTCAAAGGGGACTACTTTTCCCATGTATTTATTCTTGTTAGACATAATCCTCTTGCCTCTTGCTTTCTGGCTAGGTTGCTAGAGTGACACTCTTGGAGGTTACAGCCTGGGCAGCTTGAAGTCCAACTTCCATAAATACATTTGATTTCCCAGAAGTTTTGGTGGCTGGAGTTGGTTAACAGTCAACTATTGCACTTACAAGGCTATCTTATTAGATACGCCAAACCAGCTCCTACGCCAGCAACACCTGCAAAAGCCAGCAGCACATTTCTGATGCCGCCTTCTAGGTCCTCTACATGGAAGAACTCCACAAACCCATCCTAGAAAACAAAAAAGAAAAGACCATTTTCAAGTATGGGTTTCTGCCCTCTTAAAAACACCATATACACAGAAAAGATGAGTTTTAATGTCTAATAAGGCACCCCCACCAAAGCAGTGATGAACCAATTACTATTCATCTCTGGGCTGCAAAAGAGACATTTTGAGTCCTTCAGTAAATCGGCACCCATAACAGTTAAATGTCACTTTACTGTACTATTGGTCATATTATGACAACCTATAAAAAGACCACCCCACGCCAAAAATTACTACCTCAAACCCCCACCACATAAGTGCTTAAATGTGTAGATCGGTATTTCTCACTGTGGTTAAGTACCTTCTGCATCAGAACCATCTGGGTGGTATGCTGAAAACACAGGTCCCATCCAGTAAGGGGCCTCCTAGGAATGTATCTTAATGACTATACCCAGGGGACTTTTATTTCTTCAGGGTTTGAGTCCACCGGTCTGACGATTATCCGACTGAATTACAATAACCTACAGAAAACCAGGACCTCTGATACAATTCAGGACGGCCACACACTCTCCCTACAAACCCCTACTTCACCAGCGCCCGGCAGGCAGGGGTCCAGCCCGCGCCCGTGGAGCCCGGAGTTAGTCGCCGCCGCGGCAGGCCTGGCCCTCACTTACCCAGCCTCTTTGTTTGACCAGCCAGTCCCGTTTTGTCCTTACGAGCACGTCTGTGATACTTTCTGCTAAGGGTTCAATGCAGCTTTCTTGGTTTATGCTCTTCAAGTGTTTGGCCACAAAGGCACCAAAAGAAATGAGAGTCACAATCCTGCCCCAGTTTGTTACTCCGTCACTGAAAACATGGACCATCACGCGAGACAGAGACTTGACATCATCCTCGTTTTTGATGTCCAGCTTCCGAAGCATGCCTGGGGAGAAAAGCACGCACGTCCTCGTGGCCCCTTTGTCTCGGCCGGGCCGCGGTCGCCTGCCCACCCGCGGCGGGGAGGTCGCTCTACACTGACGCTACCGAGCTGGGGCGGCCCCACTCGACTGCCATCCCCCCTTCCGCGTCTCTGGACAGGACTGCACTTCCAAAAGCACCGGGCCCGGCCCGCCCGTCCGGCCGGCGGGCGCCGCCTTACCTTGGAAGGCCGTCTCGTGGTTGCGCTGCACTCCGTCGCCGACCCGCCGCAGGGTCTCCAGCGCCTTCCTGCTGGCGGCCCCCGACCCGTGCAGCGGCTTCGCGTCCTTGGCGCCGGTCGCCTGCTCGCGGAGGTACCGCGAGATGATCTCCAGCGACTGCCGGTACAGCTCGTCCTCCTCCTCCTCCGCGGGCGGCGGCGTCGAGGGCAGCGACCCGTCCGCGCCGGGGCTCTTGGCGGCTTCCCCAACCAGCTCCAGCAAGGGCAGGACCGCCGGCCGCTTCCCGAGGGGCTCGGGCTCGTAGCCGTCCAGCTCCTCTTCGGGCGACATGGCGGCGGCGGGGGCTTCCATCTTCTCAGGCGGCGACACGCAGTAGGAGGGCGCGAGGAAGAGTCGCCTCGCCGGGGTCGCGGTGACGTCGGGGACCTCGGCGCCAATGGGCACCGGCCGCGCGACCCTTCGGGCGTCCTGCGCCTGGGCGGCTGGGGAGCTTCCGCCCGAGAGCGCGCCGGCTTCCCCTCCCCCTGCCTCTCGCCGGGCCGCGGCCTCCTTCTCGGCGGCCAAGAGCTGCGCTCCCGGCGGGGTGGCGCCGCCGCTGGCCCCCAGCCCGGCGCCCCCGCAGTAGAGGTTGAGTCCGATGACCGCGTTCCTCTTAAGGCCGAACATCGCACGCCGCCACCACAGTTTCCAGTCCGTGCGAGAAGACTACGGAGGCCTCGACTCCTCTCTCGAAGGAGGCGGAAGTAAGGAGTGGGAGAGGCGCTCCTAGATCACGGTTTTAGAGCCGGTCCTACGCGCTGGCGTCAGAAAAAACCGAAAAACCATAAAAGGGGAATAGGGGCGGAAGCTTCCGGAGAGTTGCGCATGGCTCTTACCGGCCCGGGCGGGGCCGGGGCGGCGACTTCCGTTCTCCAGGCCTCCGGCTGCCCGTTACGTAACGGCGGTTCCGCGCTCTCGGGCTCGAGCGCCTTGGCACCGACTGGTGCGGTCTTGGACGTGATCAGGTGCCTCCTCCGTCCACGCGCCGACTCGCGAGCCCCCGTTTTTGTGTGCCAGAGGTTTTGTCTGTTTTTCCTCTCGGCTACTGGGGGTTCTACTCAGCGGCGCTCGGTTGAAGTTTTTGAGACAGGGTCTCCTAAAGTTCAGGAGACCAGGATATCTTGGAACTTGCCATCCTGTTTCAGCCTCCCAAGGCGCTGGGATCATAGGCGTGCGTCATCTTGCCCGGCTTGTGCCAGTTTTCTTTCTTTTTTTTTTTTTTAATATTTATTTTTAAGTTTTAGGTGGACACAGTATCTTCATTTTACATATATGTGGTGCCGAGGATCGAACCCAGTGCTTCGTGCATGCCAGGCAAGCACTCTACCACTGAGCCACAACCCCAGCCTTTTCTACATGTCGTAGATGGATACAGTACCTTTATTTTATTTATTTTTATGTGGTGCTGAGGATTTGAACCTAGGGCCTCATACATGCTAGGAGAGCGCTCTAGCGCTGAGCCACAAATAAGCCTCAATTTTTTTTTTTTTTTTTTTTTGTACCAGTGATTGAACCCAAGGGCGTTTAGCCACTGATACACATCCACAGCCCGTGTTTTGTTAATTTTTTTTTTTTTTTTTTTTTTTTTTATAAGTTTAGAGACCGGGTCCTACTAGGTTGCTTACAGCCTCACTAAGTTGCTGAGGCTGGCCT
Source organism: Marmota flaviventris (assembly GCF_047511675.1). Lineage (NCBI taxonomy): Eukaryota > Metazoa > Chordata > Mammalia > Rodentia > Sciuridae > Marmota > Marmota flaviventris. The sequence goes on along the minus strand of NC_092507.1, from coordinate 123,094,112 downwards.
CGAACCTGTGATCCTTTTGCCTCAGCCCCCTGGGCCTGTTGAGACTACAGGCGAGTGCCACCTCGGAGGTTGAGGAAAAATGGGATGAGGAGCAAGTCTTATGTGGGTTAAATAAAAGGGCAGTGTTGGGAACCTGTAACCATTTTGCACATTCTCAGCTGCTCTCAGTCCAGCCATGTTTGGAAATGGGAATAGTCCATGGACTTCCATAAAGAACCTTTTACATATAAAGTGGACTATGCAGAAGTGATCCTCCACTTTTTTCCTGTCTCCCTACTTTCTCTTCCCTCATCTCTCTTCCACTCTCTACTGCCATTTACAAATAAGCCTTACTGAATCAGCACCTCTTCTGAGCGAGCTCTTTATTTTTTGTATTGGTAATAAGGCACGTTAACTTTAGGGAGAGAACAAGAATCTTATGTTATATGCCATGTATGTCAACTTCAATTGAAGGTTAAAAGATCTCTAAAAATAATAATAGCTAAAATTTGAGAATAAGGTACTTGAGGAACATAAGCAGGATAGGTTAAACAAGGTTCATAGTCATTGAAATATGGTTTAGCAGGGTGTGAGGAACAGGACTGTCATCCCAGCTGGTTTTTTCTTTTTAAAATTATTTTAATCTTTATGTGGTGCTGAGGATCAAACCCAGTGCCTCCCATATGCTAGGCAAGCGCACTGTCACTGAGCCACAGCCCGGGCCCCTTGCTGATCTTGAACTTGAAATCTTCCTGCCTCAGCCTCCAGAGTCGCTGGGATTATAGGCATGTGCCACCAAGCCCAACCCAAAATATTATTTTATCAGGTAGTGAAGTGCAAGGAAATAGCAAAAGCAATGGCTTTTCCTTTCTCAGAGGCTGTAAAAGAAATGCAAGTTTCACTTTATAAACCAAGAAATCACGAGTCCACCAATTCTACTGCAGTTCGTTAGTTTACTCTTCTATGTTCCTAAATGTCTCTTGGAATCTCCTATCAAACTGCCAATATTTCTTCCTCCCTTCTTCACAGAAAGCTGAAGCAATCAGAAGAGAAAACTTCATTTCCCTTCACTAAATCTACTAATTTACTGCTGTTGTTCCCATCCTGTCTGCCTTTCCTGTGGTTAAAATGAATAAACCTCTGCTAAGATCAGCCTCTTCATGTGTGTGTTGAATCCCATCTCCTTTGCCTACTGACGTACTCACAGTTATCCCTTTATATTCACACATCATCCATTTATTCCTGTTTATGGAAACATTTTCATCAGTATATAAACTTAATATTCTTTCTCACAAACTTAACCAAAATTCTTTAATACTGTTTTATTTTGTTACAGGATTTCATATTGTGCAGGCTTTTCTTGAATTCTTGACTCAAGTCTCCCTCCCACCTCAAACTTCTGAGTAGACTCTAGAGCTTATTCTACCACATCCAGCTTGAGCTTCCTTTTTTTTTTTTTTTTCTTTGTACTGGGAACTGAACTCAGGAGTGCTTAATGTGACATTATGATAAGATATTATCTGTATTACACTTAACCACTGAGCCACATCCCCAGCCCTTTTTTTATATTTTATTTAGAGACAGGGTCTCACTGAGTTGCAAGTGCCTCATTAAATTGCTGAGGCTGGCTTTGAACTCCTACTTCAGCCTCCCAAGCTGCTGGAATTTTAGGCATGCACCACCAGACCCAACTTTGATGCTTCCTTGTATAGCAAAAACTTCAACCTCCTAAACTCATTTTCTCTCTTGAGCCCAGTTCAGTTAACTTTTCATTCCTACCACTCCAAAGAAACCATTCTTGTAGATATTATCACTGGTCTCAGTGATCTTTTGCAACCTTCCTTTTACCTGACTTCAAGCAGTCTTTGATGTGACTGATTAGTGCATTTGGAACACTTTATTCATGTACCTTCTAGAGTACCATATACTCCTAGTTTTTCCTTCTTCCCCACTGTCTACTCTTTAGGTTTATTAATTTCTTGATGCTATCCACTTGATGAGAACACTCACCCTGCTTCCTTTTGTAACCCTACTTATGCCTGGCTCATGGCAGATGCTCCACTGTTGAATGGATAAATTGAAATGTTAATAACAAGGTATATGTAAAGGTTAGAAAAGTGGGATGGGGCCATATTACTGAAGGGTTTGAAAGTCAAAGAGGTATTTGGGCATAAGCAGAATAGGTAAACAAGGTTCATAGTCTTTAAAATATGGTTAAGCAGGGTGTGGTGGCACAGGACTGTAATCCCAGCTGGCCTGTAATCCCACTAGGATACCATGATGTTTGCTATGATTTAACTTCATTAATTGTATTAGAATAGATTAAGAGAGAAAGGATGGGGCTGGGGATGTGGCTCAAGCGGTAGCGCGCTCGCCTGGCATGCGTGCGGCCCGGGTTCGATCCTCAGCACCACATACAGACAAAGATGTTGTGTCCGCCGAGAAATTAAAAAAAAATAAATAAATATTAAAAAAATTCTCTCTCTCTCTCTCTCTCCCTCCCTCTCTCACTCTATCTTTAAAAAAAAAAAAAAAGAGAGAGAGAGAGAAAGGATTAGAGGCAAAGAAATAAAGTAGGAGGCCACTGCAACATGACAGCCAAGAAATAATGATAAGCCAGGCATGGGCACATCCTGCAATTTCAGCAACTTGGGAGGCTGGGGCAGGAGGATCACAAGTGGGAGGCCAGCCTGGGCAACTTATTGAGACCCTGTCTCAAAATAAAAATACAAAGGGCTGAGGATATAGCTCAGTGGTACAGTGCCCTTGGCTCAATCCCAAGTACAGAAGAAAAAAAAATACTGAGTGATAGTAAAGTAGAATTAAAGAAGGTCAGTTTAAACTCTGTGGAGGCAGAGTCCATAGGACTTAATGACTAAGATGATGATAGAATGTGACATTATGATAAGATAGTTATCTGTATTACACAAGGTAAATGGGTGGCTACCTTGTAGATTCTTGGAGAATCATTACTCTCACCAGTAGGCGAAAGGGTTTGTGCAGCAGAGACAAGAACCAATATGATCTCTTGGAGGTCCTGTCCTCAGGGAATTTTTCCCCCCTTTGAGGGGGGACTCATTATGTTGCCCAGGCTGACTTCAACTGGGCTCAAGGGATATGTCTCGCTCAATCTCCTGAGTTGCACTTCAGGACTACCACTGTACCTATCTCCGCCTCTTGAGTAGCTGAGGTTATAAGCCTGTACCATTGCACCTGGCTTCTTTTTCTTTTTTAGGTCCCATATAAACTCATGCTTTGAGAGACTTTCTGTTAATGTAAATTTCCAGAACTACTGGAGTAACCTGTTCTCTTCCTCTAACCTAAGGCTAATAATCTTTTCCCCTTTAAGCTTAATGGCAAATTTATACCTTCCTTCTTTCCTCTCCTGTTCCCTTTGCCATAATCTTTCATATTGTTCCTTCTACCATCAGTTCGTCCCACCATAATCAATAATTTTTGTGTAATCATAATGATACCTAGTCTTCACAGGTATCACTGGCATATAATTAGAGTTTAGCAATCTCTCAGGTGTGACAAACATTGCTAGTTGACTTATCTGATATTCTCCCCTTCTTCCTTTCTGACATACCCCAGAGTTTTTTGTTTTTGTTTTTTTTAAGAATTACAACATGTTTAGCTTTCCAGAACATTGATAAAACTAATTGTGGTGAAGTAGCCTACTTATTTGGGAGAGAAGTATAATTATAAATGATCGTCATTCATTCAACACTCAAGTTATTAAGCTGGGGATACAAAAGTAAATAAGGCATGTCCCTTGTCTTTAGGTACATAATGAAGAATTATAAAATAGCTGGGGATGTAGTTCTGTGGTAGAGCACGTGCCTCGCATGCACCAGGTCCATCCCAGAAATTAAAAACAAAACTAGGGCCAGGATATAGCTCAGTTGGTAGAGTGCTTGCCTCACATGCACAAGACCCTGGGTTCAAATCCCAGCACCACAAAAAGCAGACAAACCAAAAAACCACTTCACTGGGTAGTGGGGAATGGTAACATACTCCTGTAATCCCAACTGCTTGGGGGCTGAGGCAGGAGAATCACAAGTTCAGAGTCAGCCTCAGAAACTTTATGAGGCCCTGAGCAAGTTAGTGAGACCCTGTCTCGAATATAAATTAACAAGGGCTGGGGATGTGGCTCAGTGATTGAGCACCCCTGGGTTCAATCCCTGGTACTGAAAGAAAACTAGCAGGGCATGTTTTCCATGTAATCCCTGTTTATAATCTGAGCAATTGGAGAGACTGAGGCAGGAGAATCGCAAATTCAAGATCAGCCTTGTCAATTTAGTGAGGCCCTAAGCAAATTAGAAAGACCCTGTCTCAAAAAAAAAAAAAAAAGCTGAGATTGTGGGTGGGCTGGGGATGTAGCTCAGTGGGTTCAATCTCTGGAAGTCCTCACCCCCACCCCCACCCTGCCCCACTGCCCCCTGCGGGGTGGAGGGGGGAATTTCAGGAGAAGGGGTAGGGGCTGGGCTCAGTGGTTAAGTGCCCCTGGATTCAATCCCCAGTACCAAAAGCAAAACAAACAAACAAACAAACCTGAATCATTATAAATCAACATGGCATTCAGTAAAATTCAAACAAGGAAGAGAACTTTAACCTTATAAATTGGATCACTGCCAACACTACAGCAGGGAGGGGAGGGAGCATGGGGGTAGGAATGACAGTAGAATGAATCGGACATTATTACCCTATGTGCATATGTGATTACATGCATGACCTGTGTAACTCTACATCGTGTACAACCAGACAGATGAGAAGTTATACTCCATATATGTATGATGTGTCAAAATGCATTCTACTGTCATGTATAACTAATCAGGCAGATAAAAAATGTTAAAAAACATTATAGCAATCTTCAATCCCATTTAGTGGTGTAGCATATTAGAAGCATTCTCTTTAAGGAAAAGAAGCCAGGCACACTGGTACATGCTTGTAATCCCAATGACTCAGGAGGCTGAGGCAGGAGGATAGCAAGTTCAAGGCCAGCCTGGGCAACTAAAAGAGACCCTGTCTCAAAATAAAAAATAAAAAGGGCCGGGGGCATAGCACAGTGGTAGAGAGTACCTGGATTCAATCCCCAGTACTGCAAATAAAATAAGGACAAGAAGGGAACTTTCTATCACTGTTTATATTTCTTGGAGTAGAGTGAAAAAGAAAAAGAAAAGGAACAAGGATAAAAAGGAAGAAACAAAACTGACAGTATTCACAGATAATAAAACTACATTTGTGTGTGTGTGTGTGTGTGTGTGTGTGTGTTGGGGATTGAACTGAGGGGTGTTTAACCACTGAGCCACGGCTCCAGTCTGTTTTTATTTTTATTTTTTGTTTTGAGACAGGATCTCATTAAATTGCTGAGGCTGGCTTTGAACTTGGCAATCCTACTGCCTCAGCCTCTCAAGCCACTGGGATTACAGGCCTGTGCCACTGTACCCAGCCAAAACTGCATCTTTTTCTTTTTTTTTTTTTGTAATTTTTTGAGACGGGGGTCTTACTGTGTTGTCTGGGCTGATCTCAAACTTGTGGGCTCAAGTGATCCTTACCAAAATTTCTTAAACAAGACATAAAAATCAGTAACTGCCTGGCACAATGATACACACCTATAACCCAGTTACTGGAGAGGCCAAGAAAGGAGGATCACAAGTTCACGGTCAGCCTAGCCAATTTAGTGAGACCCTCCCTGTCTTTTAAAAAAAAGTCACTAAAGAGAAAAAAAATGAACATATGAAAAATGAAAACAACAAGCTTAGTACCAAAATAAAACTATCAGCAAAATGCATGAGCACACAGAAGAGGAAATAATTAACTCTGCCTTGGGAGAAAATGATTTCAGATGAATATCAAGCTATGCAGAGAAAGGACAAAACATTTCAAACAGGTACATATGCAGACAGAGAGAGGCAAAATAATCTGACCTGTTCAAGGAAGTACCAGGGGTAGAATGCAGAGGGGTATGCATGAGGACACAGGCTTCAAATCAGCTCAGCCCAGCCCCACCATTCACCAACTCTGCGATTCTGGGCAAATGATTTTATCTCTGAGTGTGTTTGAGTGACAGTATTCTTACTCCATGAGGTTGTAAGGATCTAAGGCATCAGTTCTCAAAGCCTGGTAAACAGACTGAAGAGTCCCCTGATCCCTGTGGGAGGCAATCCTTGAGGTAAAAAATATTTTTACAATATTAAGATGTTATTTGCCTCCTTCACTGATTTTCACGCTGTTCATGCTAAAGCAATGAGAGTAAAACTGCTAACAAATCAGCACAAAACAATGGGCTGGGGTTATGGCTCAATGGTGAAGCACTTGCCTAGCATGTGTGGGTCACTGGGTTTGATCCCCAGCATCACATAAAAATAAACAAATTAAAGATATTGTATCCATCTACAACTCAAAATATTTAAAAAATATATAGCATAAGACAGGCAGTGGTGCCTGGTATAGTGAGCACACTTATAATCCCAGCTACTTGGAACGCTGAGGGAGGCACAAGTTTGAGGCTAGCCTCATCAACTTAGTGAGATGCTCAGCAACTCAGTGAGACCCTGTCTCAAAATAAATCGAAAAAAGATCTGGGTATGTAACTCAGTGGTAAAGTGTCCCTGGGTTTAATCTCCAGCCAATCCCCTCCAACCCCCCAAAAAGGCACTGTGGTGCACACCTTTAATCCAAGCAAGGAAGACCAAGGCAGGTGAATCACAAATTTGAGGCCAGCACTGGCAACTTAGTAGATCCTGCCAATCAATCAATCAATCAATCAATCAATAGGCTGAGGATGCAGCTTCATGGTAGAGCACCCCAAGATAAACTCCCAGTACCACAAAGTAATAATAATAATAATTTAAAAAAATTTTTTTGTGGTGCTGAGGATCAAACCCAGGGTCTCCTGCATGCTAGGCAAACACTTTACCACTGAGCCACATCCCCAGTCCCAATAATAATAATTTTTAAAAAGAAAAGAAAAAGCCAGGTACAGTGGCATGTGCCTATAATCCCAGTGGCTCTAGAGGCTGAGCTAGGAGGGTTCCGAGTTCAAAGCCAGCTTCAGCAACATAGTGAGGCCCTAAGCAAATTAGTGAGACCCTGTCTTTAAATAAAATACAGAAAAGGGCTGGGAATGTACTCAGTGGTTAAGTTCCCCCTGAGTTCAGTCCCTGGTACCAAAACAAAAAAGGCCGGGGGATAGCTTAGAGGTAGAACACATGCCTAGCATGTGTTTTGATTACCAGCACCTCAAAAAAAAAAAAGAAAGAAAGAAAGAAAAATCAATTCAGTGACACAAAACTGTACTAGTAGTCAGTTTTCACATTTTCAATGATGAAAAAGATGGATTTTACTTATGAATGACTTTGATGAAGCAATAAAAATTAATTTTAGTGAATCTCAACCCTTGAATGTGTGGCTATCTATTTATTTATTTTTTTGTACCTGGGATTGAACTCAGAGGTGATTAATCACTGAGTCACATCCCAGTCCTTTTTAGTTTTACTTTGAGACAGGATCTTGCTAAATTGCTGAGGCTGGTCTCAAACTTAAAATCCTCCTATCTCAGCCTCCTGAGCCACTGGGATTACAAGTGTGTGCACCACTCCCAGCTAATATATGGCTTTTTAATATTCTCTTGGGTAAGATAAAAAAAAGTACCAAGTAAAATACTTAGCTTTAATCAGACGCCTTGGCACACACCTGTAATCCCAGTGACTCGGGAAACTGAGGCAAGAGAATCCCAAATTCAAAGCAATTTACTGAGGTCCTGAGCACTTTAGTGAGACTCTGTCTCAAAAAAAGCAAAAAAAGGGCTGGAGCCTACTCTTCTAGGCCCTTCATTCACTTGCCCCATTCATTTAGTAAAAACATATCGAGTGCCAACAATAGTTGTAGACTCGACAGATATATCAGACATTAAAAAAAAAGGATAATGATCTCTGTCTCTGGTAAGACAGAGGGTAACCAATAAGCAGGGGATAATAAAATGAAACATTAAAAAAAAAAAAAAGAGGGCTGGAGATGTGGCTCAGTGATAAAGCACCCCTGGGCTCAACCCCCAGTACAAACAAAAAAAAAAAGTACTTTTGCTTTATATCAAAGTTTGATTTTGTCTCCAGGAAAAGCAGTGGTTCAGTTGTTTGGATTATGAGCTTAATTAACTTTTTAAATTTTTTTCTCATTACTGTGCTGGAGATTGAACCCAGGATCTATCTTGTGTACTCTAGGCAAAGTGCTGTGCCACTAAACTATACCACCAGACTTTTTTTTTTTTTTTTAATCAAACACCTTTTAACTTGAAAGGTTGACTGACATCCAAACTATAATTATTCAGGGCTGGGATATAGCTCAGGGGTAGAGTGCATATCTATCATGCATGAGGCCCTGAGTTTGATTTCTTAGTAATGCCAACAACAAGGTTATTCAGCAGGCACAGTGGTACATGCCTATAATCCTAGGCTGGCCTCGAACCTTTGATCCTTCTGTCTCAGTCTCCTGAGTTGCCAGGATTATAGGTGTATACCATTTTGCCCAACTCTTAGACTGTTATGGTTTTAATAAATGTGGTGTGTGTGTATCACATTATATATGGATAATGAAATTTTCAACATTTACAATATCTGCATAACTAAGTGAACCATTTTCCAAAGAACCAATGCATAATGTCTTAAATATGGTTGCAAAAGGCAGTAGGCAAGTGATGGGGTTGGGGAGTTGATTACTGGGAATCCACCTAGGAAGTTGTTGCAATTGTCTGGAAAGAATTTGGGGCACAGTGGTGCATGTCTGTAATCAGGGCAATTTGGGAAACTGAGCATTCTTGAAGTCCTAAATTCAATCCCAGCACCATAAAATAAACAAAAAGATAAAGGAACAATTAGCCCTGTCCTTCCACATAAGGAGAACTGAATAAAAGGTAATTCTCATGAGATAAGAAACAACTATGTGAGATGTTTCTACTCAACCCCTTTTTTTGGTGGTGCTGAGGATTAAACCCAGGGTTTCACATATGTTAGACAAGTGCTCTACCACTGAGCTACATTCCCTGCCCCATTTCTACAAAAAGGGAAAGTTAAATGTAGATTTTTTTTTTTTTTTAAGAGAGAGAGAGAATTTTTTAACATTTAATTTTTAGTTTTTTGGCGGGCACAACATCTTTGTTTGTATGTGGTGCTGAGGATCGAACCCGGATGCCAGGAGGGCGCGCTACCACCTGAGCCACATCCCCAGCCCCTTAAATGTAGATTGAAGAACTAATCTAAGCCAGTTTTTAAATGGTAGTTAGCATTCAGGTCTAATTTCAGATCCTTTCTCCTTCAGGAGACTATAGGGGAGGAGAGAAGAGGATCTAATGGGACTCTGAGGGAACACCAACATTCTATGGATGGATTAGGAAAAGAGAAATCAAAGAAGAATCAAAGATAAATCTTCTATGTCTTTGTTTATTAGAGCTGCTGTTACAAAACACCAAACTGAATGGCTTAATTTACAGAAATTTGTTTTCTTCGGAAATTAGCAATCCTAAAGTCAAGGTTTTGAAGGATGGTTTCTCCTGAGGCTACTTATAGAGAGTTATCTTTTCCCTGTGTCTTCACAGTCTTTTTTTTCTGTTCCTCACTGTGATCTAATCTCTCTTTTTCCAAAGGCATAGACAGAGGTTTATTTAAGGAAGCAGATACTTATTCAAGAAGAAGAGGCTATCTCAAGAGAGACCCTTTAGGGTAAAGTAAGGAATATGCACTGAATGCTGGCAATCTCCAGAGGCAGAAATAGCCACCTAGTTTCTTTTTATAAGGACTCCAATTGTGTTGGATTAGGGCCCACTCTCTTGATCTCTTTTAACTTAAATTACCTTTTTAAAGATCCTATTTTCAGGGGGTGTGGTGGCTCACACCTGTAATCCCAGAACCTTGGGAGGCTGAGATGTGAAGATCACAAGTTTGAGGCTGGTCTCAGCAATTTAGCAATATTTTCAGCAACTAAAAACTTTTAAAAGGTAACATTTATTTGCTGTATTATAATTCTAATATCCACAGTCTCTGTAGGCCTAATTCTGCTATTTATGATTTTGCTCATTCTCATTCATGGTCCCTTGTTTCCTGTTATTTTGTGTTTTGGGCTTTTTATTGGTGAATTCATATTTGAAGAAACTTTATCTCTAAGGATTGATTATTTTGGGCAATGCTGAACCCAGCACCCCACACACAAGGCAAGTGCTCTGCCACTGAGCTACATCCCAGCCCTGTAAGGAATTTTTTAAGATTTGAATTAAAGGTGCATTTAAAAAAAAAAAAAAGAGAGAGGATTTATGTTTATTTCTCTGAAGTGCCTGGTGATACTACCAACCTATACTTTAAATTCTGGGATCTGGGAATGTAGCTTAGTGTCCCCTGTAGAGTGGCTTCCTAGCAAGCACAAAGCCCTAGATTCAATTCCCAGTACAAAAGTGTGAAATTTTTCTTTTTATTTAAGGTAGTATGAATTTAGGCCATAAGCTCATTAAAGGACTAGCTTGTGAACTGCTAGGGAAGGCCTTTCCCCCCCTGATTCGAAGGTAATATTGACATAGGGACATTTCTTTGCTGTTTCTCTTCTCACAGTGGGTATTTTCTGGTTTATTCTTTCATTGAGAGCCTGTAGGAATCCTTCCCTTATATAGAGGTACCGCTGTTGACCGGTGACAAGTCCTTGCTTCCCCAATGTTGAAGAATAACACCAGAGAAGCACGCCGAGGCAGGGGCAGAGTAGAAATTAGAAGTTTATTAAAGGATTGCAGAAAAGACTTCTCCCAGAGGAAGAAGGGGACCCAAGAGATGGAATCCGTGGAAGTGCGGCTGTTTCCCATTTTTATAGTTCTTTCAGTGATGGCATGTAGGTGGGAAGGCCCGAGGGGTGGGACACAGGTGGGCCAAAGAAGTAATCTGGGCAGGAAGGACTTCTGAGTCAGCACCTTCAAGTTTGCTGGGGGCTGTTCATTAACACTTCTTTGGGATGGACTTTGGGCCTAGGGCTTTTCTGGGGACTTCATTAACATTCCAAGAGTTGCTCAACTTTTCCCAGAATTCATTCTCAACATGGCCTCCATTTTAGATCTCACTCGATATTAGACCGGATTTACCTAACTACACTGACTACCTAACTTTAAATCTGGCTTCAGAGGGATCCTGACTCAGCTACTTTTTACGCAGATTGTGTCCACTATCCCCTGTGAAACCGTTAAGGTTGAAGCTCTGTCACTGAGTATTTGGCAGATGTCTCTAGAATGATCACCAACATTTCAGCTTTACTTTTTTTTTTTTTTTTGGTGGTGTTGGGGATTGAACCCAGGGGCACTTTACCACTGAGCTCCATACTCAGCCCTTTTATTTTTGAGACAGGTCTCCCTAAATTGCCAAAACTGACCTTGAACTTCCTCCTGCCTTGGCCTCTGGAGTAGCTAGGATTAAAGGTGTATGATGTCATACATGCTTTATATTTTTGGCTTCATGCTTTTGTTTTTTATATAGTCGAGCTGGTGTTTTATAGTAGAGTAATTGTTTAGAGCATCTGGTCTGTTATATTTGTTACTATTCCATCACTGTAGGTTCTGTGTGAGCACAGTCTTGTCTTCACTGTTGTCTTCCCAGCACCTTGGCCCTGTGCCTGGCACACAGAAAGGAATCAATAAAAAACTTTTGAGAGCCAGACATGGTGGCCAACATCTGTAACCTCAGCAATTCAGGAGGGGGAGACAAGAGGATCACAAGTTCAAAGCCAGCCTGGGCAACTGGGTCATACCCTGTCTCAAAATAAAATAAAAAACAAGGGTGGTTGTACAGCTATAAAGCACCAATCAAAAAATATGGAAAAGAAAAAAAAAAGGAGCTGGGTATATAGCTCAGTGGTAGGGTGTTCCTGGGCTAAATTAGTAGTTCCACACACAATTTTTTTTGTTTATTTTGAATGTATGAAGGGAAGAAAGTCAGGAGTTAGAAAGGCAAGAGGTTAAAATTCAGATAAAGACTAAAAAGAAGCCATTGTATTTGGAAATTAAAATATTTTGAGGGAGATTTAATATTGAAGCAAAAAGCTGAAAGAGTCAATAGTTGAATTGAATTAGGATAGAAAGTACAACATTTTTCTTTTTTTTTTTGTAGTGGTGGGGGTTGAACCCAGGGTCTTATGCATAAAAGCACTCTACCAACTGAGCTATATCACCAGCCCAGAAAGTATAACTTTTTTTTTCAGTACTGAGGATAGAATTCAGTAACCCTTTACCACTGAGCTACATCCCCAGTCCTATTTATTTATTTATTTTATTTTATTTTGAGACAGGGTCTCCCTAAGTTGCTCAGGGTCTTGCTAAGTTGCTGAGGCTGACCCTGAACTTGCGATCCTCCTGCTTCAGCACTTATCCACTCCCCCAAAGCTGCTGAAGGGTGGTTGAGTGGAAGACTTTAGAATAAGGAGGAAAAAGGTTAAGGGATTGTAGGTTAAAGAGAATTGCCTTGTGGAATGAAAGAAATTACAAAGGAGAAGAGACAATTGATATGGTATAATACTGCAGAAGAGAGAGAAGAGCAAAGGATTGAGTTAAAAAGCCTTTGCAAAAAGATCCTTGTCTTTAGTCAGACAGGAAATTACATGTCATCAACAGATAAATGCTGGGGAATTTGGCACTTATCTATTTTCCTTTAGAGGTAGACTACAAGGTGGTCTACACAAGCCAGAGCTGGGACTAGAGAAAGATTCTTAAGGAGCACATCTGTGGGAATTTCACAAGGCATCTGTCTCCCTTCCAGTTCCCTCTGGTAGCTAACTAACCATCTCCCATAAATCAGCAGTCAACAGCCAGAGTGATGAAAACCTGTCTTTATCCTTAATACCTAGTGCCTCAGAAACATTTCCTTTTATTGTTGTTGTCTGTTGTGCATGTTAGGCAAGTGTTCTACCCCTGACCTACATCCCCGACCCTGTAAAAAAAATTTTCAAAATTATGATACAGGGTCTCTTAATTGTCCAGGTTAGCTTTGATCTTGTGATCTTCCTGCTTCAGCCTTCCACCACACCCAGCTGATAAATAGTTCTTGAATGAATAAATAAGTATAAAGGTTACTGATCTAGGACTAGGGAGTGGTGAGGGACCAAAGAACAAAGGTAATTAAGGATGGAGTAAAAGTATCTTGAGACATTGTGGACTCTAGGGTAGATAGGGGAAGAAATGAAGCCAGAAAGAATGTGGCAGAATTGTCATTGACCCAAACAGGTGATATAAGAATGAGCTGGGCATGGTGGTGCACACCTATAATCCCAGTGACTCAGGAGGCTGAGGCTAGCCTCAGCAATTTATAGAGACCCTCAGTAACTTAATGTGACCCTGTCTCTACATACAAAAAATAAAATTAAAAAAGGACTGTGGATGTAGCTCAGTGGTAAAGTGCTCCTGAGTTCACTCCCCATTACCACAAAAACAAAAACTACCTGAGACGCTAAGGTAGGAGGACCTCAAATTCCAGGCCAGTGTTGGTAATTGAGTGACATTCTGTCTCAAAAATAAAAAAGGGGTGGGCTGGGGATATATAGCTCAGTGGTAGAATATCCCTGGATTAAATCCCCAGTACTGCTTAAAAATTTTTTTTTTTTGATGATAGATAACTATATTTGTAGATAACAAGATCAAGAATGTGGAAGGATAATGAATATGTTGGATAGCAAAATCAGAATACAAGGAGATTTTAGCAAGCCAAGTCAAGATGTAGTTTAAATGGGTCAAATGAACTTTTTCTTTTTAACCTCCAGAACAAGGTTGAAAAGAAAAAAGTTCAAGAATATACATGAGATAAGGCATAATATGCTGTAAAAATTGCTTAGAAAAACCAACAGAAATATAGGCAAAGCAATTAAAACATAAAGAACATACAAGGAGCCAGGATTGTAAGTTCAAGACCAGTCTTAGCAACTTAGTGAGAACCTGTTTCAAAGTAAAAAATAAAAAGGTCTGGGGATGGGGCTGAGGTTGTAGCTCAGTGGTAGAGTACTTGCCCAGCATGTGTGAGGGCACTGAGTTTGAGCCTCAGCATCTTATAAAAATAAATAAAATAAAGGTATTGTATCTGTCTACTACTTAAAAAAAGGCTGGGGAGGGGTTGGGGCTGGGGCTCAACAGTAGCACACTTGCCTGGCATGTGTGAGGCACTGGGTTTGATTTTCAACACCACATATAAAAAAATAAAATAAAGGTCTATCAACAACTAAAAAAATGTTTAAAAAAAAACAAAAAAGCTGAGGGCTGGGACTGTGGCTCAGTGGTAGCGCACTCACCTAGCCCATGTGAGGCCCTGGGTTTGATCCTCAGCACCCATAAAAATAAATAAATAAAATAAAGGTATTGTGTCCAACTACAACTAAAAAATAAATATTAAAAAAAAAAAAAAGGCTGGGGATATGGCTCAGTGGTTTAATCCCTGGTACTAAAATTAAAAAAAAAAAAAAAAAATGCAAGTGACATATACTGCCAGGTTTCTGTTCTCGCAACTAAAAGGTTCAGGGGTCATTCCAGGTGAACCGGGCTCTGCGCAGAATAACCACACACGAGACACAAATACCTTTTTCTTTGGGGTCGCTGTGACGGCTCCTCTGACCTTAAGGGTCTGCAGGAAGAGAGAGAGCAAGAGCACGCGCTGACCCCTTTTATTGAGGAGAAGCTATTCAGATGAGGCAAGGGGTCAGGTTTCAGGGGGCTGAGTCTATTTTCATGAAGTCCACTGTTGACTGACACCTGGGTAGGCCACACCCAAGGGCACAGTAAGAGAAGGGGACACATACAAGGCACATCCATGGACCATTCTACCCTAAACACAGCAAGGGGTTATATTACAAAGGAACAGATGAGTTAGCTCCACCCATGGGGCTATAGCAAGGCACAGTCCCTTGAACCCTAGAAGAGCAGGGCAGTCTAGCAGCATGGGTGCCTGATGCCACAACGCCCAACAGGGGAGTTAACTTAGTCATGTGTGAGGTTGGTCTCCCACAATATACATAAATTTACATACATATACACACATATACATATATTTATATATAATTGTGTGTGTGCATGTGTGTATTTAGTAACTTGTTCATCTTTCATAGGAGTAAAAATTTAAAAGACTGCTAACATCAAATGTTAACAAAGGCATGGGGGAAACACCTAGGGGTATAGTCTTATAAGGTTGTTGGGAATATAAATCACTTTAGGACAATTTGTAAGTATGCATTAATTTTTTAAAAATATTTATTTAGTTGTAGATGGACGCAATATCTGTATTTATTCATTTTTATGTGGTGCTGAGGATCCAACCCAGTACCTCACATGTGCAAGGCAGGCGCTCTACCACTGAGCTATAGTCCCAGCCCATGCATTAATTTTTTTTTTAATATTTATTTTCTAGTTTTCGGCAGACATAACATCTTTGTTTGTATGTGGTGCTGAGGATCGAACCCGGGCCGCACGCATGCCAGGCGAGCGCGCTACCGCTTGAGCCACATCTTCAGCCCCCATGCATTAATTTTTTGAATGCACATTCCTTTTGACCCAGCAATTGAATCTTTCAATATTTACCCTAGAGAAATATTTCTACTTATCTGTAAGAGATATGAAGAATTTTCACTGAAACATAATAGGAAAAAGAAAGAAAACATTCTGTATATCCCAAAACAGAATGGTTAAACTGTGATACATCCCTACTATGAAATACTGTATATAATAATTATAAAGAAAAAAAGTAGCCAGACCTCATGGCGCAGGCCTATAATCCCAATCCCAGCTACTCAGGAGGCTGATGCAGGATTTTTTTTTTTTTTTTTCTTTTCCTGAGGATTTAACCTAGGGCCTAGGGTTACTTTTCTACTGAACTACATTCCCAGTCCTTTTTTATTTTTTATTTTGAGACAGGGTCTTTCTACATTGCTGAGGCTGGCCTCAAACTTGCTTCTCCCTGCCTCAGCCACTGGAGTTTCTGAGATTATATTACCTTATTTAAAAAGTTTCAGGGCTGAGACTGTAGCTCAGTGGTAGAACACTTGCCTGGCACATGTGAAGCACTGGGTTCAATTCTCAGCACCACATGAAAATAAATATAGTTTAAAAAATTTTTTTAAATGTTTCATACAACTATATACTTCTGTAAGTATATAACTTCTTTTGGTTATGTATCTTTCCATATTTTCCATATTTATTTAATAAAGATACATAACCAAAAGGAAACAGTGTTTATCTCTGGAATGAAAGAAGGAAAGAGGGATTTTGGATAATAGCAAAGAAGGCTTTGACCTCTCCTGCAGGTTTCTGTTTTTCCCAATGCTGGGTTCTGAATCAGGTCTTGCACATTCTAAGCAAGTACTCTACCAATGAGCTATGTCCTCAGCTGTATTTTTTTTTTTTTTTTTTTTTTTTTTTTTTGGTACTAGGGATTGAATTCAGGCACTTGACCACTGAGCCACATCCCTGTTAGAGTCTGTAAACAAGTCAGGATGGCGCCTGGCATTTTGCCAGAGGGAGTGGTTTGTGAAGTAATGCCAGCGAGCCATTAAGTGTGGAGATTCCTTATTGGTTGACTGATGTATCTAGTTTATGCTAATTAAGATAAGCTGTGCAAAATGTATAAATACCTCTGTTGTCCTACAATAAACGGCTCCTACTCCTGCTGTATCAATGTACACAAGTTGCTCGTCACCCCCCCCCCCCCCCAGTTATTTTGCCCAGCCAGCCGGGCTGCCGCACATCCCCAGCCCTATTTTGTCTTTTATTTAGAGACAAGTTCTCACTGAATTGCTTAGCACCTCGCACTGAGGCTGGCTTTGAATTTGGGATTATCCTGTTTTAGCCTCCCTAGCCATGGGGATTCTAGGTATGCATCACCAAGCCTGGCCATAGACCATTTTATTTTTATTTTGAGCAGGGTCTCACTAATTTGTTTAGGGCCTCACTAATTTGCTGAAGCTAGCCTCATGTGTCACCATGCCTGGTTCGTTCATATATTATTATGAAATCAAAACAATCCAAAATAATACCTATAGGCTGGGGGCAGTGGTACATAACTGTAATCCTAGCAATTTGAGAGGCTGAGACAGGAGGATATCAAGTTCAAGGAAAGCCTTGACAACTTAATAAGACCTGGTCTCAAAATTTAAAAGATATAAAAATAAAAGTGCCTATAGGTATGAAATTTCATGCCAATTTCCCCTGCACTCATGCATGTATTTCCCTCATTCTATAGGATCATGGGCCAAGGGCCTGTTGTTCAAAATATACAGCTGGGCTTTTTGCATCACAATGTTTTTTTCCCCTCTTCAGTACTAAGGATTACACATGCTAGGCAAGTGCTCTACCACTGAGCTATACCCTCAGCCCTTTTTAGTTTTGTTTTGAGTCAGAGTCCCTCTAAATTTCTCAGGCTGGGTTTAAACTTGCAATCCTCAGCATCCTGAGTAGTTGGGATTACAGGCATATGCAACTACAAGTGGCTCAAGGTTTGTATTAGTTGTCAATTTTTGTTTGTTTATTTTGTGGTGCCAGGGATCAAACCTAGGGCTTTGCACATATTAGGCAAGCATTCTACCACTGAGCAACATCCCCAGCTAGTTGTCCGTTTACAGACAGAGGTTTATTTAGGAAAGAAAACACGTATTCAAGGGAGAATTCAGGCTATCTCAAGAGTGAGAAGCCCCTCGGAGGGTTGGGGTCCAATGTTTATAGAAGGCTGTATCAGGAGCCCGGCTGGAGGTGGATCCAGGGTGGAGCTGCACAGTTTCATGCCACTTTTCCCTGTACTTGTGTATTTCCCTCAGTTTATAAGGGCATGGGTCAAGGGCCTGTTGCTCAACTGTGTTTTCTGCATCTTATTGGCTTATGAATGTTTTAAGATTCAGTATCTCTCTCTTTATCCTAAATCTCTATCTTACTACCTACCTGAAAAGTAGGTTCTTTTGTAAATGCTATCTTCACTTTTATACTCTTGAAATAGATGAGAAGGGTCAAGAGTTGTGGAACTGGTCCTTGGAAATTTGTTTTAGAATTATATCTTCCTTTGGAATTTCATATCTATTATATTTTGGTACCTTACCTGAAACATATAGTTTAAAATTTTATGTGATGCTAGGTGTGGTTATTACATGTATATAAAAAAGGGCTGGGGTGTACATGAACAAATATGGCATAATGCATCCCACTATTATGTATAATTATAATGCACCAACAGAAAAGTTTTTTTAAAAAAAGGGCTCAGGGATAGCTCAGTGGTAGAGTGCTTCCTTGGCATATGTGAGGCCCTGATTTCCATCCCCAGACTGCCAAAGTATAAATAAATAAAGCTAAAATACTATGTGTAAAATGTCTTTTCTCATCCTTTTTACACCCTTTCCCATTCCTTATTTGCAGTTTATGTGATCTAGTCATATTTCATAGACAAGTCATAGAGTAGTCATCAAATTGGTTTGAAGGAGACTGACCATGCTCTACTTAGGGATAAAAATAGCCACAGGGGCTGGGGCTGGGGCTGAGCAGTAGAGCATTTGCCTAGCATGTGAAAGGCACTGGGTTCAATCCTCAGCACCACATAAAAATAAATAAATAAAAAATAAAGGTATTGTGTTCAACTACAATAGCCACATTAAGGTCTATAGCCCACTAAAATCCATTGCTTATGACTAGGATAAACTTAATTCTCTATAAAAATTGTACATTGTGGTATGGGGGAACAGCCATGGGTTTTAGAGTCTGTCATTAATCAGTGTTTTTAGATAAATTATTTTTTCTGCCAAGCATGGTGGCTCATACCAGTAATCTAAGCTATTTATGAAGCTAAGGTAGGAGGACCTCAAGTTTGAGGTTAGCGTGGGAAACTTAGGAAGGCCCTGTCTCAAAATTTTAAAAAAGGACTGGCGTTGTAGCTCAGTAGTAGAGCATCTCTGGGCTCAAACACTAGTGTGGAGAAAAAGATATTTTCTGAGCTTCATTAAATTTTTATAAAATAGTCTTTTTGTGTGTGTATGTGGTACTAGGGATTTAACCCAGGGGTCTATATCCCCAGCCCTGCTTTTTATTTTGATTCAGGGTCTCACTAAGTTTCAAAGGCTTTCAAATTGTGATCCTCCTGCCTCAGCTTTCTGAGTCACAAGGATTCCAGATGTGTGCTACTATGCCTGGCTTTATAAAATAATATTATCTTTATATTAGAAATGTATTTATTTATTTATTTGGTACTAGGGATTGAACCCAGGGGTGCTTAACCATGAGCCCACCTCCCCAACTTTTGCTGAGGCTGGCTTTGAACTCACAATCCTCCTGACTCTGCCTCCCAAGCTGCTGGGATTACAGGTGTGAGCCACTGTGCCCAGCTGGAAATTTAATTTTTTTTTTTTTTTAGAATTTTTTCTGCAATGGACATAATACTATTTATTTATTTATCTATTTATTTATTTATTTATTTGTGGCGCTGTACCACTGTACCACTGAGCTACAACTGCGGTCCCTGGAAATTTAATTTTTAATACCATAATTATTCTAGCCAGGCACAGTGTTACATGCCTATAATCCCAACAACTCAGGAGGCTGAGACAGGAGAATTTCCAATTTGAAGCCAGCATCGGCTTTAGTGAGGCCCTAAGCAACTTAGTGAGACCTTATCTCAAAAAAAAAAAAAAAGGTCTGAGGATGTAGCTCAGCGATTAAGCGCTCCTGGGTTCAATCCCTAGTACCAAAAGGGAAAAAAAAATTAGATGGCTTTGATTACCACCATGCTTGCCCAAAATACAAGATGTTGTATTTTTATTTGTTTTTAGAGGGGGTCAGAACCCTCAAAGGGCACACATAAATTCTGCAGTAGGAACAAGCCGCAGCCTGGGGCTTGTACACCAGTGTAGTCAGCCTCTGCGACAAGGATCTACTGGAAGATGTTAGGAAAAGCCAAAGGCTACAGGGCATGGCAATGCACACCTATAATCCCAGCTGCCAGGAGGGAAGGGCTGAGACAGGAGGAGGTAAAATACACGAGTATCAACATCTATTTCTATGATAAATATGTGATGTTCTCAGACAGCAAATCTGGGCAATTTAAACTCTGTCTCCAAGTTTTAAAAAAGGCTGTTGGGTGGGGAATGTAACTCAGTGGTACAGCGCCCCTGGGTTCAATCTCCAGTACCAAAAAAGAAAAGAAAAATTGGAAAGGTTCAGAGAGCATTATGCTTCCTTCCTTCATCCTCTGCCATTTTAGCTAGGCAAGGATGATTTTGTGTCCTATATATTTTGTTCCCTGTGGTTTTCATCTCAGATTACATAGAGGACATTCTAGATTGTTTCCCTAAAACAATTTTCCAGCTTAACAGAACAAAGATAAAACAAAGCAACCAGCTTCTTGTACAATTCTGCTCTTCTGTCACTTAAATAGGATAAGGGACCCTCCTACTTTACTACTGTCAGAGAAGTATGGTCAAGATTTCTAAAATGGGAAACGCCTGTAATCCCATTCATTCCAGAGGCCGAGGAGGATTGCAAGTTTGAGGCCAGCCTCAGCAATTTAGTGAGGTTCTAAGTAATTTAGCAAGATCCTGTCTCAAAAAATAAAAAGGAGCTGGGCATAGTGGGGCACACCTGTAATCCCAATGGCTCGGTAGGTTGAGGCAGGAGGATCACAAGTTCAAAGTCGGCCTCAGTAACTCAAGCAAGGTCCTAAGCAACTTAGGGAGCCTGTCTCAAAAAAAAAAAAAAAAAAAAAGAAAGAAAGAAAGAAAAAAGAACCAAATTCTTATTAAGCATCTGCTTTGCCAGCCACAGCACATATTCCTTTTCACATATCTAGTTTCCTTCTTTCTTTCTTGGGTAGAAGATTGAAGCCAGGTGTGCTCTACCACTGAAGTACATCTCCAACCTTTTGCTTTGAGTCAGGGTATGTGCCAGGTGGGTATTAGGGACAACCCAGGAGCACTTTACCACTGAGTCATAGTCTCCTGAGTCTAGGGACCACAGGTGTGCACCACCATGCATGGCCCACATATCTAATTTCTTTACTTTTTCCGGTACTGGAGAATAAACCCAGGGGCACCTAACCACTGAGTCATATCCCTGATCCCCCATTTTTCTTTAATTATTATTTTTTATTTTGAGACAGGGTCTCATTAAGTTACTTGGAGTCTTACTAAGTTGCTGAGGCTGGCTTTTTTAAAAAAAATTGTTGTTTTTTTTTTTGCTATACATAACAGTAGAATCTGTTTCATATATTTATACAAACATGGAATATATCTTATTCTAATTAGGACCCCAGTCTTGTGGATGTACACAATATTGAGATTCACTGTGGTATATTCATATATATACATATGAAAATTATGTCAGATTTGAGGCTGGGTTTGAACTTGCAATCTTTCTGCCTTAGCCTCCTGAGCCACTTGGATTACAGGTGTGTGCCACCATGCCCAGCTAATGTATCTGATTTCATTTTTAACAAATTCTATATAAAGTTTATTTTGTCTTTATTCCCATATTACTTTTTCTTTTTTTTTTTTTTTTTTGGTACCGAGGATTGAACTCATGGGCACTTAACCACTGAGGCACATCCCCAGCCTTTTTTTGTATTTTATTTAGAGACATGGTCTCACGGAGTTGCTTAGGGCCTAGCTAAATTGCTGAGTCTGGCTTTGAACTTGTGATCCTCCTGCCTCAGCCTCCTAAGCTGCTGGGATCACGGGTGAGCACCACTGCTCCATTTATAGATGAAGGGACTGAGGCTCAAAAACTTAAATAATTCTGTTCTTAAACTGTGACTTCTGAGGCAAAGGAGATGTTTAATAGTATCATTGGTGGGTGGGAAGTGGCATCTGGGAATAGGAGTGAGACCATAAAAATGAATAGAAGAGACAGGGAAATAGAAAATTAAGAAGGAGAAAAAAAAAAAGGAAGGTCCTGGGAAGAACTGCTGTTACTTCTAACCACTCAACTAAACAACTCTAGATGTGTTTAAATCTCTATAGCAACATCTGTTTTCTGTCTTTCTATGACAACACAGCTTGCATTGTTGTTTAATTTAGGCACTGGTGAGGACGGTGAGGATGAGTGTAGGCTAAGGGAAGTAAGTGGGACCACTGAGTTAAGTACAGAAAATCCCTTGGTATGTCCTCATTTATTGCAGCCCCCAGCACACCCTCAAGGTGGGGAAAGAATTCTTTTTTTATATATATTTTTTAGTTGTAAATGGACCTTTTATTTATTATATGTGGCGCTGAGGATCCAACCCAGGGCCTCATACATGCCAGGCAACTGCTCTACCACTGAGCCACAACTCCAGCTCTTTTTATTTATTTATTTATTTATTTATTTTTTTTTTTGCAGTGCTAAAGATTGATTGCAGGGCCTCACACATGTCAAAAACTCTCCTATTGAGCACCCCAGTCCAGAAAGGGCTTTAAGGCCCCGATTCATAGCTAAGCTTTGCACATATTTTGTCTTATTTTTACCAGTTATGTAAATTCCTATCCAATTGGGGGATCCCCTTAGTGCAAGAGGGGAAGGGTAGAAGTTTTTGCTTCCCATTTTCACCCAGGTGCCACTTTCGGGGCCACTAAGGGTAGACAAAGGTTGGAGGATCCAATGCAAAGGTGCGGTAGCCCCAGGGGGAAAGGTGGGGAAGAGAAGCCAGGTACAAGGGTTCAGGAATAACAGGCAGTACTATAAGAACTAAATGGGTCCAGGCCTGAGTTAGAAGAGTCACCTTTAGGTTCTCATTCCAGGGACTTTTTGTTTGTTTTTGTCATATTAGGTATCAAACCCAGGACCTTGGCATATGCTAGGCAAGCACTTTACCACTGACCCACATCTCCAGACCTCCTAGAGATTTTTGATTGCTCCAACAAAGCAACTCATGGGTAGAAGAAGACAGAGATGGTATTAAACATTCTGAAATGCATAGCACAGCCCCCACAACGAAGAATTACCTGGTTCAGAATGAGAAACCCAGGCAGGGGCACAGGCCTATAATCCCAGTGGCTCTAGAGGTGGAGGCAGGAGGATCCCAAGTTCAAAGCCAGCCTCAGAAACTTACCAGGCTCTGAGGAACTTAGCAAGACACCCCCCCCAAAAAAAGGGGGGGGGCTGGGGATGTGGCTCAGTGGTTAAGTGCCCCGGGTTCAATCTCTGGTACCGAAAAGAAAAAGAAAGAAAGAAAGAGAAACCCTAAATTAAGAACAGACCAGGAGGTCAGGAGGCCTCTCCTTGGTCTACTGTAGAAGCACCAGTGATAAATCAGACAACAGTAAGGGGATACCAGTTGTCTACTTATTTCCCTGGCTCTGAGTTCCTCTCAGACTTCCAAAACAAGTATGAGGGTTTTAACAAAAATAATCTAAACTGGAGTCCAAATTTGCTTTGAAATTGGTTTCTACAAAGGGCCTTGGGTATAAGAAAAGCAAACTGCAGCAGATATGATTTCTAGATCTTGGTTTCACTATTTGTAAAACAAGTACATAGAACTCAATGATCTTTATGTTCCTTTAGTTACAAAACTCTGTACTTTGGGATATTTCTTTTCTTTCTTTTTTTAAGAGATAAGCCCTCCAAGTAACTGAGACTCCAGGCTTGTGCAACCATGCCCCTCGTGGATATTTTCTGTAACTAGCTGTACCTAGTATGGGTCAGTGGAAAAGGAAATGACTCAGAAATGCAATAGCAGCAGCTTGAGGATGACTCAGACTTCCCTAATTACACAAAACACTCCAGACACAGACATAAATGTCAAGCCAGGACTCATGATCACTGAATGATACCAGGACTTCCGTTTGTGATTCTGAGTAAGTGGTACAACATGGAGTGATTTTAGTAACAGTAAGTTGCTGTGCCAAAAAAATTCCCCTATAAATCTGCTGATATTTGAATTTCAAACATGAGAGTTTTGTATCTGGTTAAAAATGTAAATACTCTATAAATATTTGATGCTACTAATTGAGTTTGGGACTATACAGCAGGTAACTGGCACTACATCAAGAATGATGCTTGAGCCAGGCAGGGTGGTATATGCCTGTAATCCCAGCAGCTCAGGCGGCTGAGGCAGGAGGATCGCAAGTTCAAAGCCAGCCTCAGCAATTTAGCAAGGCCCTAAGTAACTCAAGTGAGACCCTGTCTCTAAACAAAATACAAAATAGAGGATGTGGCTCAGTGGACAAGTGCTCCTGAGTTCCATTCCTTGTACTGCCCCTACCCCCAATGAATGATGCTTGAGAGCTGGGTGTGGTGGTGCATGCCTGTAATCCCAGCAGCTCGGGAGGCTGAGACAGGAGGATCATGAGTTCAAAGCTATTCTCAGCAAAAGCAAGGTGCTAAGAAACTCAGTGAGGCCCTGTCTCTAAATAAAATACGAAACAGGGCAGGGAATGTGACTCAGTGGTTGAGTGCCCTTGAGTTCAATCCCTAGTACCCAGAAAGAAAGAAAGAATGGTGTGTGAGCTGGGTGTGGTGGCATGCCCTTGTAATCCCACTGGTTTGGGAGGCTAATACAGGAGGATCACATGTTTGAGGCCAGCCATAGCAACTTAGTGAGACCCTAAGCATCTTAGTGAGACTACCTAAAAAAAAAAGGCTGGGGATGTAGCTCAGAAATAAAGCCCCACCCAGGTTAAATCCCTAGTATAAAAGAAAGAAAGAATGATGTTTGTTGGCTGAGAGTGTGGCTCAGTGGCAGAGCACTTGATAAGCATGCACAAGTCCCTGGGCTTCCATTCCCAGCAACAACAAAAAATGAAACCCGTCTGTTCTTTAAAAACACTTTTAAAAAAGTCACTGCAGATTGAAGCTTGGGGGTGCTCTACCACTGAGCTATATTCCCAGCCCTCTTTATTTTTTTTTAATTTGTTCTAATTAGTTATATATAACAGCAGAATGCATTTTGCTTCATTGTACACAAATGGAGCACAGCTTTTCATTTCTCTAGTGGTATACAATGTAGAGTTGCACCATATGTACAGTCATACATGTACCTAGGGTAATAGTGTCCTCCTCATTCCACCATCTTTCCTATCCTCATGTCCCCTCCCCCGCTTTGCCCAATCAAAGTTCCTTTATTCTTCCCATGCCCCCCATCCTGCCCTCTTTATTTTTTGAGATAGGGTTTTGCTAAGTTGCCCAACTGGCCTTGAACTTGTGATCCTCCTACCTCAGACTTGCAAGTAACTGGGATCACAGACATGTACCACTGAATGCAGAATGATGCTTATTGATGGTGTAGTCCAGTTGTTAATATATGGATAATATGAGAAAAGTTCACACATTGTGTGAACCAAATTCTATTCAGTCCAGTATTTTCAATCTAAATATTATAATAAGTTTAATTACCAAGTTCATATTTTATTTTAATCTCTATTACCCATCCATGATAAATGTCTGAAAAGGTTTAAAAAAACTCTTACCTAAATACTAAGTGCCTCTGTCACTAAACTATAGTTCATTTATTATTATTGTTTTCTACTTAACTATCCAGTGCCTCTATCAATAAATTGAAGTTTATTCATTATTATTATTGTTTGTGGTGCCAGGGATTGAATCCAGGGCCTCATACATGCTAGGCAAGTATTCAACCACTGAGTCACACTCCCAGACCTTCATTCTTTTTTATCCCCATATTGGGGATTCAACTCAGGGGTGCTTTACCATTGAGTATATCCCCAGTCCTTTTCATTTTTTATTTTGAGACAGGGTATCTCTATGTTGCTGAGGTCTGTCTTGAACTTGGGATCCTCCTGCCTCAGTCTCCTGAGTTGGTGTGTGCCACTATTCCTGGCTACTGTATATTTAACTATAAAAAGAACATTAAAAATTATCACATGACTAATACATGGGAATATGAGACTCCTAGCTGCAATTCATACCAAAATGTTTCTTACCTGAAGAAGTCACCACCACAATGTGGTTATCAGTAGTTAATGCTGTCTCTCTTACTGTCATAATAACACTTGTTTTTTCTTTTGCAGTACTGAGGATCAAATCTAGTGCCTTGCACATGGTAGGCAAGTGTATCACTGAGCTACATCCCCAGCCCAAGAAGACATTTTAACCTCTTATAGAGAAAGCCATCCCTTGGCTGATAATGTGAGCATTTGGCTCATGTAGAAGTTTCCCAAAAGGTAGACACAGCATTGCTTGGAGAGTGACAGTCTATGTTCTCTCATTAAAGGTTTTATTTTCCTGCTTATTTATCCATTGCTGCTGCCATCCAGACCCTGTTTAAAGAAGTCAAACTTTTTTATTTTTCTTCTTTACTTGGTACTGGGGATTGAACCTGGGATGCTTTATCACTGAGCTACATCCCCAACCCCCCTACTCCATCCCACTTTTTTTGAGATAGTGTCAAGTAGCTGAGGCTGCCTTCTAACTTTAAATCATTCTGCCTCCACCTCCTAAGTCAATGGGATGATACATGTGTGCCACGGTGATTAGCAAAGTCTTTATATTTTTTGAATGTTTACATATTAATCTGAACTATAAAGTTAGTGAACAATTCATTCCTCCCATAAATATTTATTGATCACTTATGTGCCAAACACCATTCTTTCTTTCCTTTTCTTCCTTTCTATCCCTTTCTCTCTCTCTCTCTCTCTTTCTTTCTTGCATATGCCATGCAAGTACTCTACCATCAAGTGACATCTCCACTTTCTTTTGAAAAATTTGAGACAAGTCTTATCAAGTTGTCAAGGCTGGCCTCTAACTTGCAATCATCCTTCCTCAGCCTTCTGAGTAGCTAGGATTCCAGGTTTGCACCACCATACCTGGCCAAACACCATTCCTCTTGTTGCTGACAATGCCACTGTGCCTGGCCCAAATTCCCATTTTTGATGCTGGGAATTTATCAATAAATACGACAAAGTTCTTATTCTAATGAAATGTTCATTCTTGGAAGAAAGTAATGAAGAAGAAAACAATGATTGTTTACCATATAACTGCAGCAGAAAGTGAAGGGGATAGGATGATTTGATAGCATAATCAGAATGGCATCTCCAAGGAAGCGTAGAGTCCTGAAAATGGTGAAGAGGCATGAATCTAGGGGAAGCACATTACAGGTAAAGGGAACACAAAATGTAAAGGCAGTATAAAGAACAAGTTCACTTTATCTATCTATTTATTTATTTATTTATATGAGGGATTGAACTCAGGGACACTCGACCACTGAGTCAGGGTCTTATTGAGTTGCTTAGGACCTCACTTTTGCTGAGGCTCGTTTTGAACTCAAGATCCTACTGCCTCAGCCTCCCAAGCTGCTGGGATGACAGGCATGCACTACTGCATCTGGATAAGTTTCACTATATTTAAAGAGCAAGTGTGTTTTGAGCATAATGTGGCTATAGAGAAAGGAAATACAAAAAGAGCAGGGACCAAAGCACAAAAGATCTTACAGGCCATGCAAAGGAATTTATTTTCCCCAATATTTATTTATTTTTGTGTGTGTGGTTGGACATTTATTTTATTATTTATTTTTACATGGTATTGAGAATTGAACCCAGTGCCTTGCTCTACCACTGAGCTACAACCCTAGCCCCAGAAATTTGGCTTTATTTTGATTTTATCCCAAATAGACAGCCATCAGAAGGTGTTTTGTTATTGTTGTTTGGTGGTTTTTGTGGTACTGGGGATGGAATCTAGGGCCTTGAGCACACTAAAGCAAGTACTCTACCACCATTAAGTCTTTTTTTTTTTAATATTATTTTTTAGGTGTAGATGGACACAATACAATGCCTTTATTTTTATGTGGTGCTGAGAATGGAACCCGGGTCCCGCCCGTGCTAGGTGAGCGGTGGAGCGCTCCACAGCTGAGCCACAATCCCAGCCCCCCATCTTTTTTTTAATCTGTTATCTATCATCTATCTAATTTATTTATTTGCTGTACTGGGGACTGAACTTAGGAGCACTCTTCTATTCAGCTATATCCACAGCTACTCCCCAGATGCCTTTTATTTATTTATTTGGAACTGGGGGTTGAATGGACTTTGTGAATACAAAGCAGATGCTTTGCCACTGAGTTACATCCCAGACCTCTCCCTCACTTTTTTTTTTTTTTTTTTGCATTGCTGGCAATGCAAAATTGGACTTGTACATGCTAGGTAAGCACTCTGCCACTAACTATATCTCTAGACTTTTTATGTTGTTGTTGGTTAATAGTGGGGATTAAACCCAGGGGTGCTTTACCACTGAGCTATATCCCCAGTTCTTTTTGTTTTTTTTGAGACAGGATCTAAATTTGCTTAAGAATTCGCTAATTTGCTGAGGCTGGCCTCCAAACTTTAATCTCCCTGCCTCAGCCTCCTGAATCACTGGAATTATAGGTGTGTGCCATAACACCCAGCTCTCCCCCAGCCTTTTTTTTATTTTTTAGACAGACTCTTGCTAAATTGCCCAGGTTGGCCTTAAATTTGCAATCTTCCCAAGTAGCTGGGATGGCAGTGTACAACACCACACATGGCTCACTGGCAGGTTTTGATCAGGGAGTGATGTGATCTGATATATATTTATTTAACTATTATTATTATTATTGTGGTACCAGGGAATTAAGCCCAGAGCAAGTCTACTGCTGAGCTACATCTCAGCCCTTTTTATTCTTTGAGATAGGGTCTTGATAAATTGCTGATGTTGGCCTGGAAACTGCTGGCTGTCTTTGAACTTGGAGTTCTCCTGCCTCAGCCTCCCAACTCACTAGGATTATAGGCATGTGCCACCACATCCAGCTTGATGTTTTAAAAAGTACACTGTCTATGCTTAGATAATAAACTATGCTGATGCAAGAAGAAGCCGGTTAGGAGGCAACTACAGCAATTCAAGTGAGAGATAGGTAGCAATAAACAGTTCATGTTTGAGATTAAGGTTTAAATATAGAAATAAAAAAGAAGTCTTTAGTTAGACATGACAGCACACTCCTATAACCCCAGTGACTCGGGAGACTAGGGCAAGAGGATCTCAAATTCTAGGCCAGCCTCAGCTACTTAATGAGACTCTGTCTCAAAATAAAAAATAAAAATAAAAAGGATGGGGATATAGCTCAGTGATGAAGTGCTCCAGTGTTCAATCCCCAATACAAAAAAAAAAGGAAGGAAGGAAGGAAGGAGTCCATTTCTGGAAAAACTAGATATAGGGTAATGACACTGATAGAGATGAGGAAGACTGAAATAAATCAATTTGTTCAAGAAATCGTACTCACACAGGGTGTGGTGGCACACACCTGTAATCCCAGAGACTCAGGAGACTGAAGTGGGAGAAGTTTATGTTCAAGGCCAGCCTCAGCAACTCAGGGAGACCCTCAGCAACATAGCAAGACCCTGTCTCAAAAAACAAGATAAGCAGGCCATCAAGTGTATGGTGGTGGGAGATGGAGCTGTAGGTAAAACTTGCCTATTGATCAGTTATGCAACATTGCATTTCCTGGAGAGTATATCCCCACTGTTTTTTGACAACTATTCTGCCAATGTTATGGTAGATGGGAAACCAGTGAATCTGGGCTTATGGGATACAGCTGGACAAGAAGATTATGACAGATTGCGTCCCCTCTCCTATCCACAAACAGATGTTTTCATCATTTGAAAATGTCTGTGCAAAGTGGTATCCGGAAGTGCGACACCATTGTCCCAACACTCCTATCATCCTAGTGGGAACTAAACTTGATCTTAGGGATGATAAAGACACAATTGAGGAACTGAAGGAGAAGAAGCTGACTCCCATCACCTATCCACAAGAGTTAGTCATGGCTAAGGAGATTGGTGCTGTAAAATACCTGGAGTGTTCAGCACTCCCACAGCGAGGCCTCAAGACTGTTTGATGAAGCTATCCGAGCAGTTCTCTGCCCACCTCCTGTCAAGAAGAGGAAGAGAAAATGCCTGCTGCTGTAAATGTCCAAGTCCCTCGTTCTTGATCCTGCCCCTTGGAACCTTTGTATGCTTTGCTCAATAACAGTGGAGCCTTTGCACTCAATGCCAAGTTTTTGTTACAGATTAATTTTTCCATAAAACTACTTTGAACCAATCAGTAATTTTAAGGGTTTTAGTGTATGAGTTCAAACTCACATTCTATTAAAATTTAGCCCTAAAGTGAAAACAAAAACAAAAAGATAAAAACAACAAAAGAGCTGGAGATGTAGCTCAGTGGTAGAGTGCCCCTGGGTTCAATCTTAATACTACATACATAAGAAAGGATACTTTGGGGCTGGGGATGTGGCTCAAGTGGTAGCGCGCTTGCCTGGCATGCGTGCGGCCCGGGTTCGATCCTCAGCACCACATACAAACAAAGATGTTGTGTCCGCCGAAAACTAAGAAATAAATATTAAAAAAAAAAAAAAAAGAAAGAAAGGATACTTCATAGTGGGACAGGGAGAGGGAGCATGGGGTTATTAATGATGGTGGAATGTAATGATCATTATTATCCAAAGTACAGCTATGAAGACATGAATTGTGTGTGAATATACTGAGTATACAACAAAGAGATATGAAAAATTGTGCTCTAAATGTGTAATAAGAATTGTAATGCATTCCACTTTCATATATAAATTAAAAAATAAAAAAGAATGAAAGGAGGGCTGGGGATGTGGCTCAAGCGGTAGCGCGCTCACCTGGCATACTTGCAGCCTGGGTTCGATCCTCAGCACCACATACAAAGATGTTGTGTCCGCCAATAACTAAAAATAAATATTAAAATTCTCTCTCTCTCTCTCTCTCTCAAAATTCTTATTTACTTTTTTTTTTCTTTCTTTAGTTTTCTTTGTTGTTTTTTTTTTTTCCTATGTGGTGCTGAGGATAGAACCCAGGCCACACGCATGCCAGGTGAGCGCACTACGGCTTGAGCCACATCCCCAGCCCCTCTCTCAAAATTCTTTTTTTTTTTTTTTTTAATTTTTTGAGAGAGGGAGAGAGAGAGAGAGGGAATTTCAATATTTATTTTTTAGTTTTTGGCGGACACAACATCTTTGTTTGTATGTGGTGCTGAGGATCGAACCCAGGCCGCACACATGTCAGGCGAGCGCGCCACTGCTTGAGCCACATCCCCAGCCCCTCTCTCAAAATTCTTAAAAAAAAAAAAAAAAGAATCAAAGGATACTTTGGGGCTGTTTATGCTCTTGCCTAGCACATGTGAGGTACTGGGTTCAATCCTCAGTAACACATAAAAAATCGCTGCAGATAAGCCAGGTGCAGTGGCACACGTCTGTAATCCCAGTGGTTTGGGAGGCTGAGTCAGGAGGATTGAGGGTTCAAAGCCAACCTCAGCAAAAGCAAGGCACACATGTTCAATCCCAGCACCACACACACAAAAAGTGAGGTGCTTAGCAACTCAGTGAGACCCTGTTTTTAAATAAAATAACAAAATGGGGCTGGGGATGTGGCTCAGTGTTTGAATGCCCTCGAGTTCAATCCCCAGTACCAAAAATATAATAAACTTATTGTGTCCATTCTATAACTAAAACTATTTTTAAGAAAGAAAAGAAAAAGGGTACTTTGCCAAGCCTAAGATATTTGGTTGATTACATAACTTGTGAAAGCAGGCTGAACGCTACCCACTTATATAACTCTAAGGGACACTATATTCCCATTGTTCTGGAATTGTACCCTAGGGTTTCACAGACCCAAACCACACAGTGAATCCTGTCCTTGTCAGTTACATAAGCTTTAGCCTTTTGGTAAGTACAAAGGGAAGGGTTATGGGGGAGTCAGAAAATAAGGCTCTACCTAGACCTACCACCTTTCTTTCACAAGAGCAATTCTAGGTCAGTTATCTCTTTAAGGAAAGATGTAGCAAAGGACATTGTTTCCTTCCTGAAGTGAGAGGAAGAGATTATGAATGTAGAGGTCGGAAGTCATTGAAGACAGTTTGATCTATGATTGCATCTGAGCACAGGATCAGACTATAAAACCCAAGAGCAGAGGAATGTAGAATTCAAAGGCCCTTCAAAGCTATACAAAATACTTTTCTGTATGCTTTGTATTTCCTGATTTGTTGGTTTTGAGGCTTTACTCGGTTTATTGTTGAATCCAGAAAGTATCTGCTATATGATAGTTCAGTAAATGTTACATGAGTGAATGAAGGATCCTCTTCTGTTTTTATTTACTTTTCTTTGTAATCAAAAGATAATATTCTATTATCTTTTTCCTGCAGTGTCTTCTCAGAGGTGGAATCTTGACCTGTCTACCACCAGCACCCTGAGAAGTGGGCCTGATCAAACCCAAGTTTCACACATGCTAGGCAAGCAGTCTATCACTGAGCTACATCCCGAGCCCTTTTGTTTGAGACATGAGACAGGGTCTTCCTAAGTTACCCAGGCTGGCCTTGAACTTGTGTAATGTGTAATGCTTTTATCTCAGCCTCCTGAGTAGCTGGCATTATAGACATATGAGACTATGCTTAGCATTTTTTTTTTTTAACTTTATTTATTTATATGTGATGCTGAGGATTGAACCCAGGGCCTCGCATATGCTTGGTGTTATACCGCTGAGCCACAACCCTAGCACCCCCCCACCCCCCGGCTTTTTTTTTTGGAGACAGGGTCTTGCTATATTGTCCAGGCTGGTATTGAACGCCTATGCTCAAATGATCCTCCCAATCAGCTTCCTGAGTAGCTGGAACTACAGGTGCCCAGCCTAAAATTTTATTCTTAAATGTGTAAGACTCCAAGACAACACTTCTTTCTAGATGTTAAGTGGCAAAAGTTATTGTGGTAAGGAATCTAGATATTTAAATAGGAATGAAATCAAGGGTCACCATCATCTCAGGCAGAAGGAATAGCTTATTTTTTTAGTTTTGTTAATTTCAGCTGTGGCCAGGGGCACATTCCCTGTGGCCTTAAATTAATTTAGCTCTTTGAATTTCTTCTGCTTCTCTTTTTGTTTTTGCTTGAAAGAAGTATGGCAGAGGAGACAACTTTTAAACCAAAGTTGGGAAACTTAACGTTATTTTATTTCATTGCACAATTATTTTCCTTTTTTTTTTTTGTACTGGGGATTGAACCCGGGTCATTTTACCACTGAGTCACATCCCCAGCCCTTTTTATATTTTGAGAGAGGGTCTTGCTAAGCAACTTAGGGTCTTACTAAATTGCTGAGGTTGGCCTCTAACTTGCAATCCTGCCTCAGCCTCCTGAGTCACTGAGATTATAGGTGTACACCACGATGCCTGGATATCTTCCATCTTATTATTTTTGGTTCAGGGGATTGAACCCAGGGATGCTTAACCATTGAATCACATCCCCAGGCCTTTCTTATATTTTTATTTAGAGACTATGATCCAAGTTGCGTAGGGCTTCGTTAAATTGCTGAGGCTGACTCTGAATTCACGATCCTCCTGAGCTGCCAGGATTACAGGCACAAGCCACCACACCAGGCCTATCTTCCATCTTTATAATCATTGAACCGTGCCCCAAATGCAGAACTTTCCCACTCACCTATACTTTCATCCTTGGTCCCCTCATTTCTCTGATACTTACCCCTTACCCCTCAACATATTTATTCAAATTACAGTTAGGTTTCTCCTAGTACACTGATTTATTGGCTGACCTAAGGGTTCCTCCACCCCCTATACCAAAAAGTGGGAGAATTGAGATACACAGCCTCTTGGTATCATTTTCAGACCACTGTTCCTCCAATATGTTTATTTTTATATTTTGTGGCGGTAGGGATTGAACCCAAAGCCTTGCATGTGCTAGGCAAGTGCTCTACTACTGGGCTAACCCTCAGCCCTTCCAAGGGCCCTTTCTGTTTTGGAGATAATTTCATCAGGTCAAACTGTTTAGATTCTCTGCTATTTTTGGTTACTTCTTTGCCAGTATTGGCACTTGGCTTCATCTCCTACCCACTCCTGAAAATTCTGGATTCATTTAAACATCTTGATTTATTGATCCAACTCTCTAACCTCCATAATTTTTTTCTAAATCAGACTTTTATTTTCCTTTTGTAAAAAACTTCAGTTTTTAACAAGACCAGTGCAAAACCAGATATAGGAGCCACCTACCTTCACAGCTGGATATTAAGAATTCTCTTAGTAATTTAAAACTCCTACTTTACTTCAAACACCCATCTCCATTGCCCATATTATTACACTGAAGAATTCCAACTCTAAAATCATTTTTTTTTGTACTGGGAATTGAACCCAGGGTACTTTACCACTGAGCTACATCCCCAGGCCTTTTAGTTTTTGAAACAAGGTTTTATTTAGTTGTTTAGGTCCTTGATAAGTTGCTGAGGCTGCCCTTGACTTTCTGATCCTCCTGCCCCAGCCTGAGTTGCTGGGATTATAGGTGTGCACTACTGTTCCAGATCAAATCAAAATCTTTTTTGATTTTGGTCTGGGGATTGAGACCAGAGGCACTCAACCACTGAGCCACATATCCGACTTTGTTAAGTCATTGAGGCTGGCTTTGAACTCAATCCTCCTGCCTCAGCCTCCTGAGCTGCTGGGATTATAGGCATGTGCCACCATGCCCAGCTCAAAATATTAAACTCCAACTTCATTCTAACTACAATGTTCAGAGGTTCTAGCTTAATTCTAACCTCTAAATCATCTGCTCTTTGGCCTTATAGATTTTTCTTGAGCATCTTCTCACTCTTTAGCCTAGTTTCTTTCTTTCCTTTTTTTTTTAAAGATATTTTTTAGTTGTTGATGGATCTTTATTTTTTAATATTTGTATATGGTGCTGAGAATCGAACCCAGTGCCTCATGCATGCTAGGCAAACGCTTTACCACTGAGCCACAACCCCAGCCCCAAGCCTAGTGTCTTATTTAAGCTAGAATTAGGTTGTTTCCTTAAACTATCTTTCACCAGGACCTTCTTTCCCTTTTTCTCATCAGTCTACTTTTTGTGTCTACAAATCATGATTAGGAATTATGGGCTGGGGTGTGGCTCAGTGGTAGCGTGCTTGCCTAGCATGTGTGAGGCACTGGGTTCAATTCTCAGGACCACGTACAAATAAATAAAATAAATGTCCATCAACAACTAAAAAAATTTTTTTAAAAATTATCAGGAATTACACAATGTCTTCTTCTCTGGCTTTGAACCCAGGCAGCTGAGTACTGCTGTAGAAAACAGCACTAATAGCTGGGCACAGTGGCCCATGCTTGTAATTCTAGCCTGAGGCAGGAGGGTGGCAGGTTCAAAGCCCGCCTTAGCAATTTAGCAAGGCCCTAGGCAACTTAGAAAGGCACTATCTCAGTATAAAAAGGGCTTGGGGTAAAGCTCAGTGGTAAAGTGCCCCTGGGTTCAATTCCTAGTACCAAAATAAATAAATACTAAATAAATAAATGAAGGCAGTATCAGCATAAATATATCTTTCTAATATACTTTTGTGTGTGTGTGTGTGATGCTGAGGATCAGATCCAGGGCCTCAAGTATGTGAGGCAAGCACTCTACCTACTGAGCTGTATCCCCAACCCTTAATATTGTGTTTGTCAGCTCTTTGGTTTGTTTGTGGTACTGGGGAATGAACCCAGGTCTTTGCACATGTTAGGAAAGCTCTACCCTTGAGCTACATTGCTAGCTCTCTTCCTTTTCCTTCTTGTGGTGTGGGGGCTTGATCTCAGAGCCTTTGCTTGCTAAGCCAGCTCTCTACCAGTGAGCTACATCTCCAAGCTCTCTCTCCTTTTTTTTTAAGACATAAATTTATTTAGGAAAGCAGATACATAATCAAGGGAGAGTGTAGGCTATCTAAAGGGAGATTCATCTTTTGGGGTAAATACACAATCACAGCATTCGAGGGAAAATACTGGCCATCTTGAGAATGATAAGCTTTTGGGGCAAAGTAAAAAATACATATTCAAGAGAGAATGCTGGCCATCTCCAGAGGGAGAGCAGCTTGGCTATTATTCTTAAGCTCCCTGCCTAATTCCCAACCAAAAACTCAACATCCTACTTTACAAAGAAAATTGTCAGACAAGGACTCCCTTTGATTACTTACCCCCAATCACAAACATCTGGGAATTTATCCATGTTCTGTTTTCACCTTCAATCTCAAGCAGGATGAAGTATACATCCTCCTACTTGAGACTAATTGCTTACTGAGTTGGCTTCCCAACCAGTCTAACACTAATATGGAGGTTGGCACACAGTATGCTCAACAAATGCTTGCTGAACTGGACTATTGTGTAATTGAACCACATCTACTGTGCTCTTACTGCATGTTCTCCTTTTTTTGTTTTTTTAATTTTTTTTTAGTTGTTGATGGACCTTTATTTTATTTGCTTATTTAGATGTGGTGCTGGGAATCGAACTTGTGCCTCACACATACGAGGCAAGCACTCTAACCCAGAGCTACAACTCCAGCCCCTGCATGTTCTCCTTTATCTTTAAGAACCCTGCTTTTTGTTTATTACCATTCTGTTTGAATTTCAACTTTTATTTATTCTTTTTGCTCAGCCAACAAATATTCCTAACTTATTTTCATTCTAAAACAAAAAATACCTTCCCACATCACTCATTTCTACAAGCCAGATTCCATCTCAACCAGTCTATTAAAATTGGTCTCAAAAAGTTTAAATCAAATGGATAATCTCTGCCAGGCATGGTGGCACATGTCTATAATCCCAGTGACTTGGGAGGCAGAGGCAAGAGGATCGATCAGGAGTTCAAAGCCAGACTCAGTAATTTAGCTAGACTTTGTCTCAAAAAAGTAACAAGAGCTTGGGATGTGGCTCAGTTGTTAAGTAAGTACACTTGGGATACAATCCCTGGTACCAAAAAAAAAAAAAAAAAAAAAGGAAAGAAAAAAGAACCTGTATGACTTGGGCTTGGGAAAAATAATTTTGCCTCTGTTTTTTCTTCTCTTTTCTCCTTTTTTATTTTTATTTTTTAGTAGTTGTTGATAGACAGAATGCCTTTATTTTATTTGTTTATTTTTATGTGGTGCTGAGGATTGAACCCGGTGCCTCATGCCAGCTAGGCAAGTGCTCTGCTGCTAAGTTACAGCCCCAGCCCGTTTCCTTTATTTTTTTCCTAATTTTTTTTTTAGTTGTAGATGGACACAACAGCTGTGTTAATTTAATTTTTTTCTCTCTCTCTGTGGTGCTGGGGATCAAACCCAGTGCCCCATGCATATGAGGCAAGTACTCTACCATTAAGCCACACCCCAGCCTCCTCTTTTCTCCTTTTAAAGGGAATTTTTTTGTCTTAGCTTTCTCTTTTGTATAATGGAAATAGTAAGAATGCTTACATTAAAAATTATTATTAATTACACAACCCTATTCCTCTACATAGTTGCACCTCCACTGCTGCAAGTTTAACACTGTAATAAGAGATTGTTTGTTCACTTGTGTGTTTCCCACTAGAGTATAATCTTCTTGAAAGAAGCATCTACAAAGCCAGCCTCCGCAACTGCAAGAAGCTAAGCAACTCAGTGAGACCCTGTCTCTAAATAAGATACAAAATATGGCTGGGGATTTGGCTCAGTGGTTGAGTGTCCCTGAGTTCAATCTCCCCAGTACCAAAAAAAAAAAAAAAAAAGCTAATCTATATCACTCACCTTGCATTTTAGTGCCTCACATATTGTGGGCACTTACTAAATGATTACTGTATTATTTAAATACTACCTACCTTTCAAGGCCCAGTTCAATTTCTATTTCCTTCACTAATATTTACCTAGAAGTCCAGATGGATTTTTCCCTTCTCAGAATTCTACTGCCTGATTAATCATACACTATCTTGCGCTATACATGCTCTTGTAGGGTAGACAGCATCTCTTACTTTGTTTATCTACTCAACAACAGCTAACATTTTCAATCCAAAAGTGAGTAGTCAACAATTATTTGTAAATTAAAATATTCACAAGCATAGGAAGTTTTACATTATCTTTACTAATAAGTCATCCATCTCTAATAACATCCAGCTGACAACTCATTTCCTGACTCTCCTTCCCTTAGTTTCGGAACTATGCCAATATTGTCCTTTTATCTCTAGGGTAGAACAGATCCCAATACATGTACAGAGAAGAGCTATTTTTCTTTTGTCTGCCTTTTCTATGCCCAGGCTACACTAGCTTCATATGCTGCTGGACAATCATGGTGACTCCATTCCTGCTGCCATAAAGATGGCTCAGCCAAGAGCTTGTCAGCATGATCACCACCCAACCATGCTGGAGCAGAAGAGTCTTTGGCTTAACTCTATGATAGATTTTGGAAAATGCCTAGCTAACATATCAAGTAGGAATAATTATCTGAAGCACTGCAGAATTCATTTTCCCTGGCTGCCTAGCTCTTCAGAGTATGAGAGTATGTAATATGGGAGTAAAGGAAAATAAATGTCAAGTTTCAAACAGAAATATAGGTAGCCACAAACATTTCTTGGTACTCAAGATTACCAAAGCTACAGCTTAAAATTAAGGACAAGGAAACCCAAATAATATAAAAACCTAGATACTAACTCAGGCTCTTCAGCTAACTTGCCTTGCCACTTTACAAGTAACTTTTTTTTTTTTTTGGTGGTGCTGGGGGTTGAACCCAGAGCCTTGTGCATGTGAGGCAAGCACTCTATCAACTGAGCATCCTCAGCCCTACAAATAACTTATTAAAAAAATTTTTTTTTTAGTTATTGATGGACTTTTAATTTACATGAAGTGCTAAGAATCAAACACAGTGCCTCACATATACTAGCAAGTGCTCTACCACCAAGCCACAACCCCAGCCCAAGTAACTTATTATTTTTTTAAATGGACACAATGACTTTATGTTTTTAATTTATTTTTATGTGGTGCTGAGGATTGAACCCAGTGCTCACACATGCTAGGCAAGCGCTCTACCACTGAGCCACAACCCCAGTCCCACCAAGTAACTTATTTTTATACCTCAACTTCCTCACCTGTATTAAAATGAAATTTCACTATCTAAATGATCCCACATTCAGCTTCTCTGACCTCATCCTCCAGCCTATCCACTTGGCAAACTTACACCAGGGATTATGTACTCAGAAAGAAGTCATGGGATTGAGAACATTCACCAATCCACCATGATAAGCAATAAATTAATTTGCATCCCTAGAATATATAGCTTTTTAAGACTTGTTTATAACTGTTAAAACAACTTTTTCACATATCATTTTCTTTCATTTTAGACAATAAACTTCACAATGAGAGAGAGTGCTTCATGCCACTGGGAACAAGGAAGGGCACATACCTGTAATCCCAGCAACTCAGAAAACTGAGGCAGGAGGACACCAAGTTCAAGAAGAGCCCTACACAACTTAGCGAAACCCTGTCTCAAAAGTAAAAAGGGCTGGAGATATAGCTAAGAGGTAAAGGGGCCCTTGGTTCAATCCCCAGTACCAAAAAATAAAAGATTAATATACCTGCATACCACCTTGCTCACTTAAGGACTAGCCTGCTGCTCCTAAAGGCAGATGTGACCAGGCATCCTACAATCCTAGCTACTCAGGAAGCTGAGGTAGCAGGATTGAAAGTTAAAGTCCAGCCTTGGCAATTTGGTGAGACAAGATCCCGTCTCAAAAAAATTAAGGGCTGGGAATACAACTTAGTAGTAGAATGCTTGACTTGCATGCAGCCTTGGGATCAATCCCCAATACCACAAAAATTAATTAAATAAATAATTGACAGACATATGGTCAGGATATACCACAATCCCCTGGCTAAATCAGGAGAGAGCAAGCCAGAAACATCCCAAGTAGTTGAAAATTTATTTGGAAAGCTTCTGATTAAGGGGAAAAAAAAAAAAAAATAAGGCAGGGGTTGGGGGGCAGGTAGGAACAGCCAGATGCTGAAAGCAAGATTCCTTTGTCAGTTTCCAAGATGCTCCCCATCCCTTAACACAATGGGGATTTCTCTGGAATATCTGTCTCCCAGACCTTGTTTATCTCACACAGCATAAACAGTACAAAAGCTAATCACATTTGGCCAAAAAAACATGATCAACTCCTAATCAAAGGAGGGCTAAATGGGCCAGTGGTTTCTATCTACTTGTATCTACGGGATGCATGGTGGAAGGGAGGGGCAGCTGAGTTGTTTCTCCCTTGCTAATGTTTCTTTAGTACCTTTCATTCACAAGCAGCTTTTAACTTCTTTCAGTGGCAGGATTCCAGAAATGCAGGTTGGCACGTCATGATGAAAGAAGTCACTCTGCCTTCTGCTGACCACAAGCAGAAAGACTTAATTTCTTTTGGTTTATTACTAATAGTACACATTTCTTCTTCACAGGCATGGGAACTTGCAAAGGAAAAGATAGTTGAAAGCGAAAAGGAAGAATAGGCTTCCTTTTTTGCTGAGTCTAGACAAAGCTTTATGTCAACAAGCCATTTGGATCAAATACCTTACATCCCTCACTTTGTGAGCCATGACCTGAGTTTGATGCATCTTAAGAAATGTATAGGGGTTAAGAAAAGTCTGTATGCCAAAGGAATGCTCCCTTTTCCTACATGATGGAAACAGGCAGCCCAGCCATATCCCATATTAAAGGTCTCTGTGTTCCTTAGAAACTCAGGGACACCACCAGCTTTTCCCCTGAACAGTGTTTTCACACTGGTTTTCTTCCCCTTCCCAAACCCCAATAAACACACCAACTGCTTCAGAGTATTTCTGGGTTAGGTTTTTTCATGGGTCTTTTTTTGTTGTTTTTTATTTCAAATACTGAAAAAGTCCCCTGGGCTCAGTGGGGCTCCCCACACTCATGGCTCCTTTCCCCAACATTCACTACCCTTCTCTCCATAGCAAATCTATTTCAAGGAAAGCACTTTTTTTTTTTTTAAATGACAATTAACATTGAGTCTTGCTCTGCAGAACCAGAGGGCCTATCTGCTCTGTGTACATCAACAGCCTCTTTATCCACACTAGGCATTTGTCTACAGAGCTGAATTAGAACCCCTTATTAGTCTACTCCACTTCCTCCCCCTCACATCTCCCCACATTAGCCACTGGGTTAAGAGGGAGGATTGTCAGGAATGTTTTTATCAACTCTAAATCCCAAATCTCCCACCCACCCTCTCAACCCCACCCATGAGATTTCATTGAGATTTCTCAACAGTTATTTGGAAAAAAAGGTAAAACAAAAAAGGTTCAAGGTCTTGGTGCTCAGCCCAAGGGGCTCCATGTGCTGGGACACCAATGGGCAGGGGCTTCTGCCTCTCCAGCCCGCGCCCAAGCCACCTCCTGACCCCTGGCTGCAAAAGCAGGGAGGGGCAGGAGCCAGCACAGGACCCAGGAGGGCAGCGTCTCAGGATCTGGCGGAGCCCCAGGCAGCATCATTCAACTTGGCCACTGTGGACGAACACAGAAGGAAAAAAACAAAACAAAACAAAACACTGTCAAGTAATAGGGGAAAAACCTTGAATTCCATCCCAGTCTCTATCTATCCCATGATTCTTCCACACTTAATCATTAGGCTACCTGGTATATGCCTCAATCTTATCCTTAAGGGAACTGCAAAAATTAAAAAATAATTCCTATCCACAAATAGAATGTTTCCTGATGTTTTGGAGGAACCCATGGAAAACACAGAAAAACAATTCTTTGGACAAGAGCAAAATAACTGGTTTCCAGGGGAGTAACTGCCAGGCTCAGAGCAGGTTTGGTTTCAGAGGCATGGCCACAGTCACTC
Organism: Marmota flaviventris; assembly: GCF_047511675.1. NCBI lineage: Eukaryota > Metazoa > Chordata > Mammalia > Rodentia > Sciuridae > Marmota > Marmota flaviventris. Next base: position 123,052,591 of record NC_092507.1, on the reverse strand, counting down.
AGCTGCAGTGAAGCCTGAGGCAGCACAGTGAAGAGGTGGTGACTGTGTGGAGGCCAGGGTCAGACCAGGCACATGTTGTTTTGAGTGTATTTAATAATCTAGGTTTGACCAAAGCAATTTGTATTTGGATCGTGAGATGACCCATTCTTGCTAAGGAAGCTGTGTACTTCATACTATGTAAACAGGTGGCACATACAGAAATGTAGCTTTTTAGTTTCTTAACCTTGAAGATGATCTGGTAGTGAGAGTGTAAGACTAAAAGTTTGTTTGATTTCCCTATTCCTTCTATTCTTTCCTTAAATCCAGACTCACTGTGAACATCAGTCTTGAAGACTCAAACTGACCAATAGAGAAAGCAGCTCAGACAGAAAAGAAAAAAGTACAGAATTCGAGAAGATCGGAGATGAAGAAAACGTACAAAATTATATATATATTTATATATATAATAACATGACATATCTATGTACAACATGGCTGGGACAGTTGAGGAAACTATACAATGATGTTTGGCATTTTCCCCTTCCCACATGGACTTTAGATTTAAAGAATGACAGCATGAGGAAATGAAGCAAGAAACACAAAAAAATTATATACAATTACAAGTGACAGTCAAGGAGTTTGGGATCCAGGGAATTCAGGGATCCTGCTCTCTCCATTCCTTCCTCACCAGCCTCTTTTCCTATCCAATCTGAATAACAGCCAGAAAACAGCCAGTCAGGAGAGTAGTATACACCCAGCTCATCCCCCCTGTACACCAGCAAGTTCACAGTTATTCTCAACAGGCCAAATGTCTGACATATTCGAACTTGTGAGGTGAAGGGGCAAGAAAGGATTACAGAATCCTGCTTTCTTGAACAGTTGGTTCTCAGCCTGACCCTCTTTGTCATAACTAGCAGGTTGCATTCAGTAAGATTCAGGCCAAGCTGTTAATAACCAGATTGAACATGCTGTCACCATGCACCTTACACCTGTTCCTGAATCAGTACTGCTACCTCTCCTTATCACACAAAAGCTGGGTTACTGAGCTCTAGAAAGGCAGATTTTCCCAGCTTCCTGGGTGAACGAACTCCTAAGAAGCTGCTGCCCCAGTCCTGCAGTAGAACTGAGTTCTGGGGGAGGGGCTAGCTCAGTTTATCCCTTCTTTCTCTCTCCCTAATAATGCACCTGGCAACTAATTACATCTAAAAACATGGGTTTTCAAATGGGCTTGACTGAGCATGTTTCTTCAGGCCCTCCAACTCTGCCAGAGCAGCTTTTTAGCAGCTAAGACCCAGAGTAGGCAGGGAAAGTGGGTGGAATAGAGGTAAAAATCTTCGCTGGCTAGCGTCTTATGTTTTTTTCTTGACCCTCAAAACCATAATACCTGTAAGTTTCTGTTGCCTGAATAAAGCCCTCAAATCTCAAACTTCCTTTTCATGTAGCCCTGAATAGTTAATTCCCCTCTGTAGTATTTTCCCAGTAATACAAAGCAGAGGTTCACCCATGGGCCTTTCTCACTTTTGGTTTTATGATGAACTAGCACAAAGTTTTTCTGCTGGCAGATACAGAATTTTAGGATCAAATCAGTCTTATACATATTTAACTATTTTACAGATGAGGAAACAGAAATGCTGAGAGGCTGAATAACGTTACCAAGTTATACAACAGTCTGCCAACACTGAGTCGAACTAGAATCCAAACATCTCTTAACTCCTGAATCAGTGCTCTTAGATCCACTATTCAACAAAACTTTCAAAAGTAACATTCTGGAAGAGAGAGAGTAGGTGCCCATTTTCCATCAGAAATGTTCATCAAAGTTTACATCATTTGCAAGCCAGGACAAACTGTAAGAGATACTAAATAAAGGAGGTTAAGTGGGCACTATAGTCTTAGGCAAGCAAATCGGTTTTCCTTTTTGCGGGTTCTCTAAACCTCCCATAATGAAAACATGAAGCAATAGCAGCCTAACGGGACAAAACACTTAGAAGCACAGAAAACATGTCTCAATCTACCTTTCCCAACTATGTCAGGTTAGTCTTAGGATGTTAAACCTGCCACATTATTCCCAATCTGGAGACATTCTCTTTTAAAAAGGAGAAATCATCTCTTTCCAGTTTCTCACAAAAGACAAAGTATGCAGCATTATCCAATCCTAGTCTTTCCTATTTCTGGGCACCTACCTGGGCTACAGTGAGGGTATGGAAGTCTCAGCCACTAAGAAACAAACTCAGAGCCCCTCTTCAACCTACATTACCTTCTCAGTATCCCCCAGCAGAATCTCAAGTCCTTCCTAGCTAGCACGCTGAGAAGATGTGACTATGTGCCCATTCCATCCCTGCCTACAATATATAAGAGTCCAGAGGGTGAGGAAGGGGAGGAAAGGGGTCCCAGGTTACCCCGCAAGCTTGCTGGTGACGAGTGAGGACTTTCTCTGGGGCAGATCCTGTGGGGTGGGGATGTGGTCACCAGTCACCAGGTTCTTGTCTGGTCCTGCACTCGGCAGCTGCTTATTCTTCATCTTGGCTTTGGCCATGTTGTAGTCTCCTGAGTCAAAGTACTTTTGCTAAGAAACAAGAGGAAGGTTTAGGTGAGTAAGGAGTTCTGGCATTTCTCAAAAGCAAGAAGATTCACATCTTCCATCCATTATAAACTCCCATCCACACTCAGATTTCTTAAATTTCTCATGTATACACAGTTTAATATTAATAACATGTACAGGGCTGGGGTTGTGGTAGAGCACTTGCCTAGCACATGTGAGGCCCTGAATTTGATCCTCAGCACCTCATAAAAAATAAATAAAGGTATTGTATCCAACTACAACTAAAAAAAAAAAACAAAAAACAACAACATGTGCCTATGTCTTCTCCCCAGTATGTTCTTTTTCAGGTATATAAGCAGGTTCCCAGCAAGAATATGCATTTTTAGAGCTGAGGGACAGTCCTACATCCTTTGAACCTTACTTAGTACAGGATGGTTTAACCCAAATAACTTTCTTCATTCATAAAGGCTGACTGAGGACTTTACTAAGTGCAAAGCAATAATGTGGTGCTAAAAAGAAATGAATAAGATGAATAAAGGGGTCAATCTGGGTTGGTCTCAGTAATTAGCAGTAGATCAACCTCAAGATAAAAATTATTCTCGTAAACCAGGATTAGAAACTGGGCTTGCTGGTGAGGATAATGTGTTTTATCTCTGATTTCCACCACTCCCCACTCCCACACATGTTCCATGGCTGCGACAGCCTGCCTACGCCTGTCATGCCTACACTGAGGTAAACCGCAAATCAGCATCACATTATCATCTGTGACTAAGACTCAATAATTGGGATTCTCCACAGGGATGTGTTTCGCTTTCCATGTCATCCAGAGAAGCACACTCTCGTATAATGTCTTATAATTCCTCAGCAGCTTAAGGTACCTCTATGGGTTAAGAAATCTGGTTAGGAGCTAGATGGTTATGAAGGTAGATTTTCCCTTTGTGAGAAAGACCACTTGGAACAGGAAAAATAAGTTTCTTAAGGGATTATAGTTGATGGCTGGTGCTAACTTTAAGGGTCTATGAACAAACTGACTAATCATTTCAAGTTGATTTCTATATGACAGATGGCTTGATCTTTCTCTGAAATAATATACCCCCAAATTTATTTCTGAACCCTAAAAAACACAGCCCTAAAACCTCTACCATTTAAACATGCAAATGCCTTGGGCTAGTCTGCATTTTCAGTCTCTATGAGCATCCTTCCCTCATTCCCTTGTTCTTCCACATACCCAAATGTCACTACTTTAAGCCTTAATTGAGGGAGACCAGAAGGGTACTGATACTATATCAGGGATGTACAATATATACTTTTTTTCCTCTTTTGAAGTTTCTTTTCTTTCTGGTACTGGGGGTTTTATCCATGTGTGCTTTACCAATGAGTCACGTTCCCAGCCCTCTTTATTTTTTATTTTGAGACAGGGGCTCGCTAAGTTGCTGAGGCTGGCCTCGAGCTTGCAATCCTTCTGCCTCAGCCTCCTGAGTCACTGCGATTATAGGTGTGTGTCACTGCAGTAGCTCTCTTTTGAAGTTTCTAATTCCTATCTTCTCAATTGCCCCCCAACCAATAGAACCTCTGTAGACATCATCCGTAGAACTCCTTTTTGGTCCAAAGAAAGAGGGTTAAGAGATTGTGCTCCGTACCCCTTTTTGAAGTCTCTTCATGAGGAAGTCAGAGCCTCCAGGTTTTTGTCCTAGACTTGGATATTTGGCCTTTAGCTTTGCCTCCTCAGCTCTCTCAGGGAGAATACCTTCTTTCTCTTGCGTGTCCTAAAGAAAACAAATGAGTGAAGTAAAATTATAGATCAAGAAACAACTGCTTCCAATATCTGATAACCATTTACCATCAACTTTTCCTGGAGATCCACCCAGGTATAAACAAGCTATCTGTACTCTGCTCTTAAAGCTAGACTTTTGTTCAAACCACTAAAGCTTAAGATGACTGTATTGTGAGAAGACAAGCTACTTCTCACACTACATCCAAGAAACCAACCCAGTGACCTGTGAGTACTGGGTTAAAGGTAATGTATAAATACAATACTTGAATAAGAGTGAGCCATAGCTCACTCAGCACAGAAAGGAAAGACAAAGAGAAAAAAGCTGGAGGGAGCATTTGGTGATACAAGATAAGTAGGAGGGTTCCGTAGGCTGTCCTGCAGACCCAATGGGAAATCAAAGGAGATAAGTCTTCTGAGATGTTCTCTCCTTATTTAGAGTCAAAGAAACCCATCTGGTAAATCTCCCTACGAAGGAGGCTTAGCTATGTGGCTTTCTCCAAAGATTTCCCCTGAGTAATGGCCCAGCATTGCTTCAACATTTCTTCAAATATTGTGGTAGGAAGGTCATAGTTACAGATGAAAACAGTTTTTAACCTCAGGAAAATTAAGAAACAGTGGGTTCACTAGTACTTATTTGTCAGTTTTCATTAAAAAAAAAAAAAAAAAAAGAAAGAAAAAGAAAACAATGCCTATCTTAGTGGGGCAAGTGATGAAGTTGGGGAATGCAGAGAGACCAAAAGCCTTTCAGGGGCTCTCACTGTTGTCATCTTCTTGCTTTTGTGTGCCCTGCTCCTCTTTACTGACTTTTTTTTAAAAGAACCTGGAGTCAATGTGTGGCTCTTTTTAGAGGATTTTCCCTTAGCTATAACACCAAGTGTATTTCATGAATCTTTGAGCCCAACACTAAATATCATAAGTGAAAATACAAACCCCAGCGCTCGTGTTTTCATCACACAATCATCAAGGTGGCCCAGTCCCATTGCCTTGGAAATCTGGAGGAACAGTCTTTTCTTGTCAAGACTCTGTTAGCGTTTTTTCTAGGTTTAACCTAGTCCTATTCCTTGAATTAAACCCAGGGCCGCTTAACCATCCACATCCTCAGTCCTTTTTATTTTTCATTTTGGGGCAGGGTCTTGCTAAACTGATTAGGGCCTCGCCAAGGTGCTGAGACCGGCGTGGATCCTCCCGAGTCGCTGGAATGACAGGCGTGCGCCACGGCGCCCGTTAGTCCTCTCCAATCTTGGTGGTCCTCACTGAAGGAGAACGACAGACCATCCCCGACCGCCAACACAGGTCTCTGAGAAAGTTGCCAACTTGAACTCGACACGGCAGGGATTACTTCCCTCCCCCCGCGCGGGTTCTTTTTCAACTTCTTTGCCTCCACCTGCATGTTTTCGCGGATTGAGGACGCGGGCCTCAGGCTAGCAGCTGGGTCATCCGCCTCCATAACCGAAGGAGACACCACAATCCAGGACCACCAGCCCCTTTCCAAACACCCGCCCCACGCTCAAGCTCGGCCAATTACAGCAGAGTTTCCACGGTTTGGGCCCAGGAAGTACTGGCCAATCAGTAAGGGTATGGCCCTGACTGACAAGGGACCTAACTAACCAAAGCCAAAACACCAGCCGGTACTGAAACTCACCCTTCGTGACGCAAGATGTGGCCAACCCCTGCAGAGCCTGAGCCCATGACGACCAATCCGCACTGGCAAAAGACTGTCTCCCGCCCCATCACGGTCGCCCCCGGCTCGCCCACCCGCACCCCCTCCTTTTCACCTGCTTCTCCTCGCCGGTCTCCTCCGCAGGGTTCTCTTCTTCTAGTTTCTGGGACATGACGGGACCGGGACTGTGGAGTGTAGGGGACAAGGGTAGTTAACCGGAGAAGGGAAGGGGGAGGGGAAACGGGGACAACCTGCGCTGCTGCTTCGGCTCCTGTCACTATGGTTGCTCAGTCAAAATGGCGGCTCTTGCCCGTGACGTTGCCACCGCCCCTTCCTATGAGAGCCAATCAGAAGGGGATAGATGGGGCAGTGACGTAACGATTTACCAATCGTTGCTGGCTAAAGGCGGGTTCTATAGCGGCGACGGGCAAGCCGGAACACCAACCTGGAAAGAGAGTGAGCCACAAGACCCAATTGGAAGCCTGCCGGGCACCTGAGGGAGGGCTGCTTCTTGGGCGGGCTCAGACTTCTTCAGCTCCAATCACCCACTGCTCAGTAGGCTGCAGACCCTCAGACCGTATTCTTAATTGGAGAGAATTAAGCTCTACACAAGGTTAACAGGAAATTATCGATTTCCCGAAATGAAATTTCGAGATCAAAGTGAGTCGACTTTAAAGTGATACTCAACAGTTTTCGATGTGTCACTAACTGTGTGGAACGGAGAGCCTGAATCCCAACCAGAGTCGTTTTTCAGAACACTATTTGGGTAGGCTTCATAATCGGTCAGGACCACCTCATGGGATTAAACTCCTGGAAACTGGGAGCACAGTTCTAGGTACACTAAACATTTAGCGCCGGACAAGGTGGCTGGTGCCTAAAATTCCTACTCCACTGGCGAATATGAGGATTGCAATTCGGGGGCCCACTTGGGTAATTTGAGGAGACCCTGTCTCAAAATAAAAAATGAGAAAGGGCTTGGACATGTCTCATTGGCAGAGCTCTTGCCTCGCAGATGGAAGGCCCAGCACCAAAAAAACAAAACAAAAGTATATATTAAATATGCTTTTATACTGGGGCTGGGATCGTGGCTCAGCGGTGGAGCGCTCACCTCGCACAGGCGGGACCCAGGTTGGATCCTCAGCACCCCATAAAAATAAAGGCATTGTGTTGTGTCCATATACACCTAAAAATATTTAAAGATAAATGAATAATACACTTTTATATATATTAAATATACTTTTGTGTATGTAATACTATAACATCTGTATCGGTTTTACAGGTGATGCATATAACAATAGGGCAGTCTGTGCCTTCTAGCAAGATTACACTTTAGTGGAGGTGTGGCAAGGAAGGGCTTTGTAACCCAGATCCCTGGGATTAATAAATACACATATCTTCCTGGAGTGTTCGTTGAATAGTGTGCCATATTTATATTAAAAACAAAAATTGGGGGCTGGGGTTGTAGTTCAGTGATAGGGCACTCGCCTAGCGTGTGCGAGGCCCTGGGTTCAATCCTCAGCACGATATAAAAATAAATAGAATAAAAGAAAGGTTTTGTGTCCAACTACAACTGAAAAATAAAATATATTAAAAATTTTGTGGGATGGGCTGGGGATGTGGCTCAAGCGGTAGCGCGCTCGCCTGGCATGCCTGCGGCCCAGGTTCGATCCTCAGCACCACATACAAACAAAGATGTTGTGTCCGCCGAAAAACTAAAAAATAAATATTAAAATTTAATCTCTCTCTCTCTCTCTCTCTCTCTCTCTCTCTCTCTCTCTCTCATAAAAAAAGAATTCTCTTTCTGTCTCTCTTTAAAAAAAAAAATTTGTGGGGGCTGGGGATGTGGCTCAAACGTAATGCGCTCACCTGTCATGCGCGCAGGGCACTGGGTTGGATCCTCAGCGCCACATAAAATAAAATAAAGACATTGTGTCCACCGAAAACTGAAAAGTAAATATTAGAAAACTCTCTCTCTCTCTCTTTCTCTGTCTCTCTGTCTCTCTCTTTCAAAAAAAAAAAAAAAATGTGAACTGGGATTGTAGCTCAGTGGTAGGGTGCTCACCTAGCACATGTGAGGCAGTGGATTCAATCTTTATTTTATAAATAAATAAAATTAAGGCATTGTGTCCATCTACAACTAAAGTTATTTAAAAAAAAAATGGCCTAATAAGGCTGCACGATTCACATTAATTTTTTTCACATTAAATTTTATTTATTTATTTATTTTTTTGGTGGTCCTGGGGATCAAACCCAGGGCCTCCTGTATGTGAGGTAAGGAGGCAAGCATGCTACCAACAGACCTATATCCCTAGCCCTAGATTTTAATTTTTTAGACAGCTTCTGTGACAGCCTTGGGGCTCTCTGTTCATTTTTCTATATAATTTTGTGCACTTCTAATGCAATAGTTTGAGAAACACTGGAATACACAGATTATTACCATAATTTATTGCCATAAAGCAAAATCTGGTAATCATAGAAATAAAAGTGTGTATAAAGTTCTATAAAGGTTCAAAGGAAGACTCATATTCAGTTTAAGGTCCTGTTGAACCACAACCAAATTGGAGTATATTGAAAAACCAGCCTCTATCTCAGAGCAAAGCCTGTCCAAGGAAGGGACATAGCCTTTGTCCTTGGAAAAACCCACAGAGCACTCCTAAGCACATTTCCACCCTGCTAAGTTATTTATCTACAAATAACAGATCTGCTGCACCAGGTGTCCCTGACTCAGTCAGGCTAGGTGGGGACCCATAGCAGCCCCCTAGCAGCCACCAATCAGCATAAGTCAGGGAAATACCTGGGATGCCAGATGACCCTCCCAGTAGTTTATGGTGGTTGATAACATATTGGGAAACCATGTAGTTCAGCACGTACACCCCTCTTGGCTTAAACCAATCAGTTCAAATGAATACCCCTTTTGTACTGACCAATCACCCCTACCCAACTTGTTCCCGCCAGTGAATATGCTAATCATGTTTTAGAGTTGTTATTTGATTTTCCGCGGTGTGTGATAATTTGCTAAAAGAGGCTATGATGTATGTGAAGTCCCTGCCCTCTCCAAAAAATGTATAAAAATGCTGCAAACCCTGGGCTAGGGGCCTCTCAGGGTCACCAGTTGCTGTGTGTGCGTGCGGAGGACCGAGCTAGCTCGCAATAAACACCTCTTTGCTGCTTACATGGATCTTGGGTCTCTGGTAGTCTTTGGGGGTCCTGAATTCGAGCATAACAATATAAGCAAGCTTATATTGTGTACACAGAGAAAGCTGGTCACCAAGGACTGTCTTTCCCCAAGGTGGGCTAGAGATCAGCACCACAGCTCTCCAGGTGAGAAACCAGACTCTACCTCAGAGCAAAGCCTATCCAAGGAAGCGGGCGTGACCCTTGTCCTTGGAAAGACCCACAGAGCACTCCTAGGCACATACCCACCCTGCTGAGTTGTTTATCTACAAATAACGGGAGACATCTGCAGAGCCAGGTGTCCCTGATTCGGTCAGGCTAGATGGGGACCCATAGTAATCCCCTAGCAGCCACCAATCAGCATGAGACAGGGAAATACCTAGGATGTCAGATGACCCTCCCAGTAGTTTATGGTGGTTGATAACGTGTTGAGAAACCATGTAGTTCAGCACGGAACACCCCTCTTGGCTTAAACCAATCAGTTCAAATGAATCCTCCTTTTGTACTAACCAATCACCCCTACCCAACTTGCTCCCACCAGTGAATGTGCTAATCAAGTTTTAGAGTTGTTTTATGATTTTCCCGCTGTGTGTGATGATTTGTTAAGAGAGATGCTATGATGTAGGTGAAGTCCCTGCTTTCCCCAGAGAGTGTATAAAACTGCTGCAAACCCTGGGCTCTGGGCTTCTCAGCGTAACCAGTTGCTGTGTGCACAGAGGACCGAGCTAGCTTGCAATAAATGCCTCTTTGCTGCTTACATCAATCTTGGTCTCTGGTGGTCTTTTGGGGGTCCCGAATTCGAGCATAACACAGGAACAAGGTTTTATTGCACAAAAAGTTGCAAAGGGGGGGGTGTCTTGAAAACTTACAGATAACAGGATTTTGATAAGTGTAATACAAAGACAGCTAGCAGGTTAAAGATCTACATAGCGTGATATTTCAAGATAGAAGTAAATTCAGATCCCAACATCAGAATTTATGAGGCGCCACTGAAGTTTCAAGGAGGGTTGTTATCTTGTCAAGGAAAGCCAGACATGGGTGAGTTCAGAGCATGGGCAGGACTTCCAAACAAGTGTAGAAATCTCAGTAATTTACAGTAAAACAGAAATTAACTTTTTATGGCTTTGTGATGCGATGGCTCTCAATCTTAAAATGGATTAGGCTGGGTTCATCAGTCCCCAAAAACACTTAATGACAGAAGTGATATTAAAAATGAGCTTTAGGGGTTAGAGTTGTGGCTCAGCAGTAGAGAGCTCACCTAGCATGTGTGAGGCCCTGGGTTTGATCCTCAGCACCACATAAAATAAATAAATAAATAAAATATATTTTTTTAAATGAGCTTTAAGGAATTTAGGCATTTTTGGGCTGCGGATGTTGCTCAAGTGGTAGCGTGCTCGCCTGGCATGCATGCGGCCTGGGTTCGATCCTCAGCACCACATACAAAGATGTTGTGTCCACCGAGAACTAAAAAATAAATATTAAAAAAATTCTCTCTCTCTCTCTCTCTCTCTCTCTCTCTCTCTCTTTAAAAAAAAAAAAAAAGAATTTAGGCATTCTACAGATAAAGACAAGGGAAGAAAGAAGGGTATTCCCAGACATAAGAAAGAAAGAAAAAAAGAAAGAAAGATGTAAGGGTCCAGCGAAGCATTGGAGGAAGAGACCACAAGAGACTGGCTTCATGCAATAAGTAGGAGGGAGTTTATTGAGGATCCAATTCAGCCCTGAGGCTCCAGGCAGGCTCGCTCAAGAAGGGAGGGCAGCCCAGAGCCCAGAGCAGAGGTCAAGCAGTGCTTAAGTACACTTCTTGGGGAGGGCGGGGGGCTTTGTATACATCAGAACAAATCATCATGAGGCATGGGAAAATTGAACAACAACTCCTAAACATGATTAGTTCATTCATTGGCGGGAACATGTCGGACGGGGGTGATTAGTCACTCCTAAGCGGGGTACACATTCAAACTGATTGGTTTTACGGCCTAAATGACTATGTGACAAGTTACACAGAGTCCCAGGTTATTAGACAACCAGGGAGTCAGTGGGAATATTTACTGGGCAGTTCCAGTATTGTCCTAACAGCTACAAGGATTTCAGGTTTTGCAGGTAGCATAGAAACCTAACAATACCTAATCCTTTACATTTTAACTCAGACCTTGCAGCTTAGAAACTTTACAATACCCGGTCTTTTACCCTTTAACTTTTACACTTTAACTTCAATTTCTTTTACCCTTACAAAGAGAGCTACAACTAAAAAAAATATTTTAGAGGAAGACCATGAGAAGAAGATTAACATTAAACAGGGACGAGAGGTGGGAGGGAAAGGGAGAGAGAAGGGAAGTTGCATGGAAATGGAAGGAGACCCTCATGGTTATACAAAATTACATACAAGAGGAAGTGAGGGGAAAGGGAAAAAAAAACAAGGGGGAGAAATGAATTACAGTAGATGGGGTAGAGAGAGAAGATGGGAGGGGAGGGGAGGGGAGAGGGGGATAGTAGAGGATAGGAAAGGCAGCAGACACTAGTATGGCAATATGTAAATCAGTGGATGTGTAACCAATGTGATTCTGCAAAGTTGTAAAAATGGGGGTTCATAACCCACTTAAATCAAAGTGTGAAATATGATATATCAAGAACTATGTAATGTTTTGAACAACCAACAACAAAATTTAAAAAATATATATATTTTAAATAACCAAAACAAAACATACTTGAGGCCAGAACAAGGAGGGTTTAGAATGCCAGTAAAGAACTTGTGAATACTTCAATAATCAATGAAAGATAATGTAGGACAGAGATTGGCAAAACAGAACTGCCCCTTAGGAGGATTAACTTGGTATAATGAATTTGAGAAATATTTAGAATTCCAGGCACGAAAATACTAGCAATAGGCAGCCTAGCCTGGACTCTCCTGCAAATTTTAGGTGGGAAATAATTGGGATTTAACTTAGAAATACTGTTGTTAGGAATACAAAACAGTAAACCTAATTGAGAGTGTCTGTGACAATGGGACCTACAAGATAGCAGCTGATTGAACATAGAAAAGTTGTTTGCCTCTAGGTGACTATTTGTGAAGCCAGATTTACAGATAGATAGTTAGTGTGGTTAGGTAAATTGGGTCTAAATTGGGTAAAATAAATAAAATGGAGGCCATTATTGAGATTGGAATCCAGGAAACCAGAGCAACACTTGGGGAAATTGAAATGTTAATGTCCCCAAGGCCCCAGCCCATCCTAAGGAATTGTTAATGAAGCAGCTGCCAGCAAACTGGAGATGCTAATCCAAAAGCCGGCCCAGGCCCTTCCGCCTAGATTACTGCTTCAGCCCACCTATCCCCACCTGCATTTCCATCACTGCAGGATAACGGAGAACAAAGGACAGGAATGTGGGGAAGCTGAAAGCAGACCTTAGCTATAAAAGAAGGAGACCTCCCCCTTCCATGCATCCCACCTCTTGGGTTCCCTTCTTCCTCCGGGTAGAAGTCTTTTCTGCTGTCCTTTAATAAAGCTTCCACTCTACACTCTACACTTGCCTCCGCGTGCTTCTCTGGTGTTAAGCTTCAGCATTGGGGAAGCAAGGACTCGTCACCCATAAACAGGGGTAACATTTGTAGAAACAAATTGAAAAGGAGTTAATTTGGAATGGAAATGGACACAGAGAAAATGAACATCTCAGTTTCGAAAGCACTGATTCATTAAAAGACAATGACCTTGGTCAGGTGAGGTGGTGCAAGCCAGTAATCCCAGTGGCTTGGGAGGCCAAGGCAGGAGTTCAAAGCCAGTCTCAGCAAAAGCTAGGTGCTAAGTAACTCAGTGAGACCCTGTCTCTAAGAAAAATACAAAATAGTGTTGTAGGGACAAATGAGGCAAGGCACCGAAGACAGCAGGAAACAGTTTTATTTGGCTGCAGCCAGGTTCAGGGGGCACAGCTTTTGCTGTAATCAATCAATCCCCTGAACCCCATATTCAGGGAGTTTCAGAGTTTTATATCCAGTGTGTAAGGGGAGGGGCTCAGAAGTTCATAGTCTGCAGAAGTTCACATAAAAGCAGCTTTTTCTTTCACTGTTCTGGGCAAGTTAACCCTTCAAGGACCACACCTGAGAAGGGGAGAGCTTCTTCTCCCCTTTCTTTCCTCCCCCTGCCAGCTGTTATCATGGAGCCCAGTTGTAACTTATCTTAAAAATGCAGACATCTCTGTGAAGCCTTGTTTGCACATTTCTACAAAGTACTATACTGGATACATTTGTGGAAAACTAGTAAGTGGTGTCCAGCACCTGGAGTGCTGGTATCTTCCCTGCCAGTGGCCCAAGTAAACAGGGCAACACGAAAATAGGAAGTTTATCGCCATTGAACTCTTTTGCAGGGACTCTTTTGCTGACCTAAAGTTAGCCATGGTGAAGAGGGCTTTTCTGTGGAGAAGGGGGTGCCACTTCAATACCAGTGTCTTCCTCACAAAGTTCTGGTAACAGGGCAAGCCAAGAATAGGACAGTGAATGAGAGTGCTGGTATATTCCCGGCCGGCCAGTGGCCCAAGTAAAAGGGCGACAAGAAACTAGGAAGTTTATCTACATTGAACTTTTTTGCAGAGACTCTTTTGCTGACAATCCTAAAATCAGCCATGGTGAAGGGGGCTTTTCTGTGGAGAAAGGGGGTGCCACTTCAATAGGGCTGAGTGCCCCTGAGTTCAATCCCTTGTACCAGACCTTTTGGTGGAGATAATGAAGCAATGAAGACTTAGGACACATGGCCTCTGAGATCTCTTCCATATCTGAAATTTTAGGGTTGTAGGTGTAAGGGTAAAAGAAATTGAAGTTAAAGTGTCAAAGACCGGGCATTGTATAAAGTTTCTAGGCTGCAAGGCCTGAGTTAAAATGTAAAGGATTAGGTATTGTTAACCTGAAATTCCTGTAGTTGTTAAGACAATGCTTGGAACCGCCCAGTAAATATTCCCCCTGACTGCTTGGTTGTTTAATAATTCAGGGCTCTGTGTGATCTTGCACGTAGGCATTGCAGGGTCTAGATCAATCAGTTTGAATGTGTACCCCGTTTAGAACTATCCTATCACCCCCGCCCGACCTGTTCCCGCCAATGAATGAACTAATCATGTTTAGGAATTGTTGCTTGATTTTCCCGCGGTGTATGATGATTTGTTAAAGGAGACTGTGATGTATGTAAAGTTCCCGCCCTCCCCAAAAAAAGTGTACTTAAGCAGTGCTCAGCCCCTGCTCGGGGCTCTGGGCTGCTTTCCCTTCCTGGGTGAGCCTGGAGCCTCAGCGCGCTGAATCGGATCCTCAATAAATCCCCTTCTGCCAATTGCATGAGTGGTCACTTGGTGGTCTCTTTCTCCTACGCTTCGCCGGACCCTTACATAGGCAATGCAGATGTGGACTTTAGGAGAAAAGTAGAGGCTAAACGTGTATAAATTTTGGACTTTCACATGAATGTAAATAAAGTCATAGAAATAGATAGGATCACAATGGAGAAAGTTGAAGAAAGAGATCCCAAGACAGGAAGACTGGGAAAAGTTGGCAAGTGACACAAAGAAAAATAATCAGAGTGCTGAGGAGATAAACAAAAGAGAACAGAAGCATGGAACGCAAATAAAAAAAGAGGGGAGGTTGTCAATGTTAAGTGACATAGAAGGTTCAAGATGGAGAGGACAGGACTGGGGATAAAACTCACTGACATAGTGCTTGCCTAGCCTGTGCAAGGCTCCGGGTTGGACCCCAGAACTTGTTTCCTGAAAAGAAGGAGAGGTCAAAGGTCAACCAGAAGGGTTAAAGAGTGAGGCTGTATGGAGCGCTGAGGAAGAGCACTTTGATCTCCAGCACTATAGGAAAAAAGGGGGAAAAAGGCAGCAGATTTTTTTGGTGGGTGGGGGTGGTTGTCAGGACTGAAGCATGTTTTCAGAAAAATGAGCTGATTGAGAAAAACTAAAAATGAAAATGTAATTATCTACTTTAAAGAGGAGATGCCAAAAGAATTAAAGTCTGAGAGGTCATTGGTAGGTTGATCAAGAGGGAGAGAGGCAGACAGGTCGAGTTGCCAAATCTAAAGAAAGAGTGGGAAGGAAATGTATTGGGAGATTTTTAACTGACTAAAAATTCAGGGAAGTCACATTGAATGGTCTTGTTTTCCTAGGTAGAGCCAATCTTTTGAGAACAAAAATTGTGGGGGGCTGAGCAGTAGTGTATGCCTGTCATCCCAGTGAGGCCAGAGGCCGAGGCAGGAGGTTCACGAGTTCAAAGCCAGCCTTGGCAAAAAGCCAGGCGCTAAGCAACTCAATGAGACCCTGTCTCTAAATAAAATACAAAAACGGGGCTGCGGATGTGACTTAGTGGTTGAGTGCCCTCTGGGTTCCTAGGAAAGAAGGGAGGGAGGAAAAAAATAAACAGCAAATTCATCAACAAAGTGCCCCTGGGTTCAATCTCTCGAATTGTTGCAGAAAGTTTGATCCTTGTCCCCATGCCAATCCAATAACAAGGACACAGTTTTGAGAAAAAGGAAAAAAGATTTATTTGCTTTGCTAGCAAAGGAAAAACACAGAGGACTCCTGTCCCAGAGGCTGTGATTCTGCCCCTCAGCAGGAATGGGGCTGGGGTGGGGGGTATGGATGTGCTTTTAAAGAGGTGATTCAAAGGCTACATTCCACAGAATAGAGCTGTAATACACTTGTTAACTTGGGAGATAGTCATTTCTGAGATCTTCTGGAACCATCCTCAAAGTCTTATATTACTTCATTGGTATGGTGGGTGTGTACTTGGGTACTGATAATTCTGTCTAGGATGGGGAAGAAAGGTAATCCTGTTTCCCCTGAGATTAGGGAGGGGGAGAGATGAGAGAGGAGCTGGGAGAGAAGAAGAAAAAGAAATATGTCCACTTTAAAAATGATTTGTAGGGCTGGGGATGTGGCTCAAGCTGTAGCGCGCTCGCCTGGCATGCGGGCCGTGCTGGGTTCGATCCTCAGCACCACATACAAACAAAGATGTTGTGTCCGCCGAAAACTAAAAAATAAATATTAAAAAAAAAATTCTCTCTCTCTCTCTTAAAAAAAAAAAAAAATTATAGATATAGTGTAAGGGTCTGGCGAACGTTGGAGGAAGAGACCACCAAGAGACCGGCTCATGCAACAGCAAAAGGGGATTTATTGAGGATCCAATCCAGCACGCTGGGGCTCCAGGCTCACTCAACAAGGGAGAGCAGCCCAGAGCCCCAGCAGGGGTTGAGCAGTGCTTAAGTACACTTTTTGGGGAGGGCGGGGGCTCTGCATACATCAGAGCAAATCATCATGAGGCACGGGAAAATCGAACAACTCTCAAACTTGATTAGCACATTCATTGGCGGAAACAGGTCGGGCGGGAGTGATAGGTGAGTTCTAAGGAGGGGGGTACATTCAAACTAATTGGTTTGGGCCCTGAGATGCCTACGTGCCAAGCTGCACAGGGTCCTAGGTTATTAAACAACTAGATGGTCAGGGGGAATATTTACTGGGCAGTCCGGGAATTCTCCTAACAGCTACAGGAATTTCAGGTTTTGGGTCCTTTACATTTTAACTCAGGCTTTGCAGCTTAGAAACTTTACAACACCAGGTCTTTTATACTTTAACTTCAATTTCTTTTACTCTTACAATAGGGATGGGGTTGTGGCTCAGCTGCTCGCTTAGCATGTGCGAGGCCCTGGGTTCGATCCTCAGCACCACATAAAAATAAATAAAGATATTGTGTCGGACTAAAAATATAAATATTAAAAAAAAGATATTGTAGATTATAGATGAAAGATTTTGACTCCATTTTGCTGCGTTCTATAAAAAAAACTGTTACACGAGCTGTTTCTGAGAAACTGAAATGAAATCTGTCTTATAAAAATTGTTTTTCTGTACCCCACAGAATGTACCCGACTCAGGATATATGGTGGTGATCGTGGTGAGCTACATCCTGGGTTTGGGTACATTTATGGGTCTACAGGACTTTGAAATAGATTATCGCCCCCACTCAGCTGAAACTCAGGATATGGTTGTCCAACACTTGTTTGGACCAAAGGTGTGATTAAGCTAACTGCTTTTTTAGCCTCTGTAACTTGCCAGCTTGCATGATGCTGAGGAAAACCCCTGAGTTGTGATGTTTTTCATCCTTAAATTCCTAAGACATAGGCCAGGAAGCTGAGTCCTCTCACAGAGCATCAGTCTCTACCGCTGGGAGAGAGTCCCTGGCCAGGTAAACAGAGCTCTCTTTTGTTTGTTTTCTGAGGGGGCTCCCCATGACAGCTATCATCCAGTAGATAGGAAGTCATGAGTGTTGCAGTCCCAGAGCACAATGAGGAAGCCGGAATGAGACGGACAGTCAGTATAGACAGGTAAATCTGGTTGATCTAGGAGGCCAATGTAAATCTGGGAAGTTGGAGCCCGCCCCCTGAGGAATCGAAATGCCTACAGAGCCCTTCCTGCACCCTTATCTAGATACCTGCCCTGCTCCAACCTGTTGCTAAGGTCACCTGTCCCAGGGATTGGCCCTCCTTACAGGGAGTTATAAAAGTTGTTAATTATGCCCCCTTCCTGCCTAGATCACTCCACCTAGGCCCCTCCTGCCCATCTGCTTCTCACGTCTGCGCCCTCCCGCTGAACATCGCCTGGGCGAGTCAGGTAAGCAGGAAGGAGAGAGGTAACAGGAAGAGAGCAGGAGAACTAAGGACCCCAGGACACATAGAAAGGGCAGGATGCACTTACTGGTGGCACACCAGGACACCAGCTGTGGCCCCCTCCTCCCTCCCAGGAGGGAGATAAACCTGCTTTATAGGCTGGCCTCGGCTGCTGCTCTAATGTCCTACTTCAACATGTGGGGAGCAGGACTGTCACCCATAACCAGCTGTTTCGATGAAGCCACCATATGACACTTACCACAGGAGTTGCATTGTAAGGGTTTAGAGGACCTTTCTAGCTGAGGAAGTGAAGGAGAGAGCAGCTAACCTGGGACTATGTCATCATTTGGATGTGAGGTGTCCCCTAAAAGCTCCTGTGTGAGACAGTGCAAGAAGGTTCCGAGGAGAGATGACTGGGTTGTTGAGTCTTCACCCAGTCAAGGGTTTAGTCCCCTGATAGGGATTAACTGAGTGGTAACTGAAGTGGTAGGGGGTGGCTGAAGGGGCTGGGAACTGGGGACTGGCTTTGAGTGTCTGTTTGTATGTGGCAAGAGGACTCTCCCTGATCACCATGATGTGAGCTGCTTCCCTCCGCCACCTCTTCCCACCATGATGTTCAGCCTCACCTTGAGCCCCGAGGAATGGAGCCGGCCTTCTATGGACTAAGACCATGAGCCCTCAAATAAACTTTCCTCTTCTTCAATTGTTCTGGTCAGAGCCTTTAGTCACAGCAGCGAAAAAGCTGACTGAAGGAGCTGGGGTGGTGGCTCAGAGGTAGAGCGCTCACCTCGCATGCATGGGGCACTGGGTTCCATCCTCAGCACCACATAAAAACAATCTAATGTGCCCACCTAAAACTAAGGATACATACATAAATAAATATTTAAAAAAAAGCTGACTGAAACAGACTGTAAGGAGGAATGGGAAGGTTGGAAATTAGCAGAGAGAGAAAGGAAACATTTAGAGGACCACCCTGTATGTAAAAGGCCAGAGAGGGACCCCTGACTGAGGATAATAGGAAAGAGAAAGAAAAACTTTGGCAGAATCACAATCCTCTAAAGGAGTGAGATCCTGCTAGCCACTAAACAAGCACTCATTATGCGTTATTATTTCTGGACACTGGTTGCAAAGATCAAGGACAGAGTAGTTTGTAGATGGGTGAGGAGACAAGAGATCAAGATGATTTGTACTGGAAAGTGGTATCAAAGGCAGCTTCCCGGAGGAGATTTTTTTTTTAAATACTTATTATTATTATTTTTTAATGTGGTGTTGAGGATCGAACCCAGAGCCTCACACATATTAGGCAAGTGCTCCACTACTGAGCCACAATCCCAGCCCCTGGAGGAGAAGATGTTTGAAGGAAGTAATAGTAATCCTTAAGATTAAAAAAAGAGGGCTGGGGCTGGGGATGTGGCTCAAGCGGTAACGCGCTCGCCTGGCATGCGCGGGGCACTGGGTTTGATCCTCAGCACCACATAAAATAAAATAAAGATGTTGTGTCTATCGAAAACTGAAAAATTAAAAAAAAAAAAGAGGGCTGGGTTAGTGGCTCAGTGGTGGAATGCTCACCTAGCACGCATGAGCCACTCGGTTTGATCCTCAACTCACATAAAAATAAAATATTGTGTCCATCTAAAACTAAAAATTAAATATATATATATTTAAAAGATTAAAAAATGAGGGTGGAGCAAGGCATGGTTGGGCACACCTATAATCACAGCAACTCAGGAGGCTAAGGCAGCAGGATGGCAAATTCAAGGTCAGCCCAGCAATTTACCAAGGCCCTAAGCAAATTAGTGAGATCCTGACTCAAAATGATGATGATGATGATGATAATAATAATAATAATAGGGCTGGGATGCAGCTCAGTAGTTAAGTGTCCCTGGGTTCAAATCCCTGGATTTGAAAGGTGGAGAAGCGCCTTTCAGGTACCCTTTCAGGGCTAAAGGAGCCTCCTCTGAGGACACAGAACTATAGAAATCTCCACATAATGGATCCCTGCGTGGTGGTTGTGAGGTACTCTACCACTGAGCTACATCCATGCCCTATGTATTTATTTATTTTTAAATTCTGAGACAGGGTTTCATCTGGGTAAGTTGCCAAGGTTGACCTCAAACTTAAAATCCTCCTGACTCAGTCTCTGGGATACAGGCATGAGTCATTCCATTTAGTATTGGGTCCCTGATTCTTTTTTGTAAATTGTTTTGGGGGTGCCAGGGATTGAATTCAGGGGCACTCAGCCACTGAGCCACATCCCCAGCCCCATTTTGCATTTTATTTAAAGACAGGGTCTCACTGAGTTGCTTAGGGCCTCGCTTTTGCTGAGGCTGGCTTTGAACTTACGATCCTCCTGTCTCAGCCTCCAGAGACTGGGATTACAGGTGTGCGCTACCATGCCCAACAGGTCCCTGATTCTTTCTCTCTCTCTCTCTCTCTCTCTCTCTCTCTCTCTCTTTTTTAAAGAGAGAGTGAGAGAGGGAGAGGATTTTTAATATTTATTTTTTAGTTATCCACGGACACAACATCTTTGTTTGTATGTGGTGCTGAGGATCGAACCCACTGCATGCATGCCAGGCGAGCACACTACCTCTTGAGCCACATCCCCAGCCCTCTCTCTCTTTTTTTTAACCCCTGTGGTGAGGGGGGGATTGAACCCAGGGCCTTGTGAATGTATGTTAGGCAAATGCTCTACATTGAACCACATCCCCAACCCAGAATCCCTGGTTCTTAAACCTGATTGATTGAATGTTCCCAGGGAACTTTACAAAAACAGATTTCCTTGGCCCTATTTCATTCCAGTAGTATTAGCAACTCTTGACTAGAGCCTGCAAATATGTATTTTTGTTTGTTTTTATATTTTTGAGACGAGGTCTGGCTATGTTGCCTAGGCTAACCTTGAACTCCTGGGTTCAACCTCCCAAGTGGTACTACAGGTGTGCACCACCAGGTCAACTGGGAAATATATAATACATATATATATATATATAATTTTATATACGGGTAAGCGAGAAATGAAACTCAGAGACCAGGAGGCAGAGATACACACAAGAGTTTACTTGTCAGAGCTGACAAATAACGGACATCTGTTTATAGGAAAGAGAGGCAAAACAAGCTTGAGTTTGGGGACTTTTATGGGGGAAGCTCAGGAATCAGAGCTGGGCGGGTCCTAAAACAGGCAGTTGGGGTAGGGTTGGTACAGGGAGTGGTGAGCCTTTCTAAGAAATGCCCTTGGGCAGGAAAGTGTAACTTTTTCCTTAAAATGGCAGCTGTCACTGAAGATGGCTGTCCAGATGCTAAGCAAGGACCTTATATATATGAATGACTTTTTTTTCTTACAATGCTGGGGAATCAAAGTCAGGGCTTTGTGCCTGCTAGGCAAGTGCTTCCACTGACCTATATTCCCCAGCCTGGAAATATGTATTTTTCAAAAGCTTCCTAAGGAAAGTCTGACAATACGTGATCTGGAAACCCCTGTGCATTAGTGGTGCATGAGGTTTTCAGGTTGCTGGAATCTTGAGATTTATAAGTCACACTACAGTATTGGAGATTCATGAAGGCGAGAGGAAACTGCAATTCTAAGTAGAAAAATTATATCCTTAAAATTTGGGATTCGGAAATTTTTTTTTCTTTTTGTTTTAATTAGTTACACATGACAGTACAATGACCTTGACATATCATACATTTGAATCAGATGGGATATAATTTCTCATTTCTCTGAGTGTACAGGTTGCAGAATCACATTGGTCATGCAGTCACCTATATACCCACAGCAATAATAATGTCTATTTTATTCTGCTGCCCTTCCGCCAATGAATGTACTAATCATGTTTGAGAGTTGTTGTTTGATTTTCCCGCGGTGTATGATGATTTGTTAAAGGGGACTGCGACCTATGTAAAGCCCCTGCCCTCTCTAAAAAAATGTATATAAACCCTGCACAAGTTGCTCTCGGGGCTCTTGGCCCGCTCTCCCTTCTTGAGTGAGCACGGAGAGCCCCAGCGCGCTGGATCTTCAATAAACCCCCTTTTGCTGTTGCATGAGTCAGTCTCTTGGTGGTCTCTTCCTCTGTCGTTCGCCGGTCCCTTACGCCTTCCCCACTTCCCCTCCCCTCCCCTCCCCTCCCATCACTTCTCTCTACCCAGTCTAATGTGACCCACTTCTTTTTTTTTCCCCCTCACATCGTCATACCTGTATTCTGTAAAACGAAAGGGGTCTCCTTCCCTCTTCCATGCAATTTTCCCTCTTCCATGCAATTCCCACTCTCCCTCCCTTTCCCTCCCACCTCTCTTCCCTATCTAGAGGTAATTTTCTTCTTATGCTCTTCCTCCCTACCCCATTTTGAGTCACCTTGTAAGGGTCCCGCGAAACGTCGGAGAAAGAGACCACCAAGTGACCACTCATGCAATTGGCAGAAGGGGATTTATTGAACCAGCATGCTGGGGCTCTGTGCCCACTCAAGAAGGGAAAGCAGCCAGAGCCCCGAGCAGGGGCTGAGCACTGCTTAAGTACACTTTTTGGGGAGGGCGGAGGGCTTTGTATACATCAGAACAAATCATCTTGAGGCACGGGAAAATTGAATAACAACTCCTAAACATGATTGGTTCATTCATTGGCGGGAACAGGTCAGGCTGGAGTGATAGGTCATTCCTAAGGAGGGGATTACATTTAAACTGATTGGTCCAGGCCCTGCAATGCCTTCGTGCAACCACACAGAGCCTTTATTAAACAACCAAATAGTCAGGGGAAATATTTACTGGGCAGTTCCAAGCATTGTCTTAACAGCTACAGAAATTTCAGGTTTTGCAGGTAGCATAGGAACCTAACAATACCTAACCCTTTACATTTTAACTCAGACCTTGCAGCTTAGAAACTTTACAACACCTGGTCTTTTACCCTTTAACTTCAATTTCTTTTACCCTTACAACCTCCCTTATATCAAAGAAGGTATTTGGCATTTTTTTTGGGGGGGGGAATGGCTAACTTCACTTAGCATAATCTGCTCTAATGCCATCCATTTCCCTGCAAATGCCATGATCTTGTTATTTTTTAGTGCTGAGTAATATTCCATTGTGTTGGAAAGGTTTAATGGTGGAAGAGTGTAGAGATTGGACAAGAGAGGATAAGCAGAAGCTAGATCTCTGTGACTGATGATCCACTCAAGATTTGGGCAGCCTAACCAGAGGTAGAGACTGGGGGAATGAATAAGAACCTGAGCCGATATGATAATAGAGGTGATGATGTTACCACTGTTGGCCGGTGACGAGTCCTTGCTTCCCCGATGTTGAAGAATAACACCAGAAAAGCACACGCCAAGGCAAGGTCAGAGTAGAAATTAGAAGTTTATTAAAGGACAGCAGAAAAGACTTCTCCCGGAGGAAGAAGGGGACCCAAGAGGTGGAATCCGTGGAAGTGCAGTTTTATAGTTTTGGTGATGAAATGTAGGTGGGAAGGCCCGAGGGGTGGGACACAGGTGGGCCAAAGAAGTAATCTCGGCAGGAAGGACTTCATTAACACTTCTTTGGGATGGGCTATCTTCAAATCTGCTGGGGGCTGTTTCCTGGGTTTCATTAACATTTCTTTGGGATGGACTTTGGCCTAGGGCCTTTTTGGGACTTTATTAACATTCCATGAGTTGTCCTGCCTTTCCCAGAATCATTCTCAGCATGGCCTCCATTTTAGATTTCACTCGGTATTAGACCCGATTTACCTAACTACACTGACTACCTAATTTTAAATCTGGCTTCAATGATAATGGTAAGGAGAGCAGTCATAAATCCTAGATTCCTGGGAGAATACCATTCACTGCAGAGCAAAGAGGATTGAGGGGTTAAGGAGAAACAAAGAACCTGAACTTCTTACATATTTATTTTCAGTCTTTTTTCCTTTTTGTGGGCAGTGGGTAGTAGGAATTGAACCCAGGGGTGATTTACCGCTGAGATACACTCCCAGCGTCCACCCTTTGTTTCCCCTTGGCACAGGAGTTAAACCCAGGGTGTGTAACAGTGGTCCACTTTATGCTTTGAACACAGCCCTTGCTGCTCTGCCGCTGCACTGTCATGTGTAACTTATTTTTTAAATGGACATGTTTCTTTCTCTTCCTCTCCCTGCTCCTCCCTAATCTCTCCTTGTCCCTAATCTCAGGGGAAACAGGATTACCTTTCTTCCTGATCCTAGGCCCAGTTATCTGTCCCTGAGCACACCCACCGTGGGAATGAAGTTATCCACACTTTGGGGAAGGTACCAGAAAATCTCAGAAATGACTATCTCCAAATTAACAAGTGAATTACAACTTCAGACAGAGAACAGGTGGAATGGACCCTCTAAGTTACCTCTGTAAAAGCCCTCTGTTCCTGCTGGGTTTCTCCTTTGCTAGCAAAGCAATAAATGTTTTTCCCTTTTAAAAAATATTTTTTAGTTGTCAATAAATCTTTTAGTTGATTAACCACTGAATCATATCCTGAGCCCTTTTTTAAAATATTTTATTTAGAGGGAAGGTCTCAGTTGAGTTGTTTAGGGCCTTGCTAAATTCTTAGGCTGGCTTTGAACTTTCAATCCTCCTGCCTCAGCCTCCCTGAAAGGCTGGGAATACAAGCATGTGCCTGGCTCCAGCCCTTTTTATTTTGAGACCGGATCTCATCAAGTTGCTAAGGTTCTTGCTAAATTGCCCAGGCTAACCTTGAACTCTTAATCCTCCTGCCTTTCAGGCATGTGCCACCGCACCAGTCTTTCTGAGCAGATTCTAAATTATTCCAAGTTATAAATTGAAATATCTATAAAATTCAAGTAGCATTCTGCAGAAAAATGGCCATGAAAATAGTCATGCAGGGCTGGTGTTGTGGCTCGGTGGTAGAGAGCTCGCCTAGCAAGTGCGAGGCCCTGGGTTTGATCCTCAGCACCACATGAAAATAAATAAATAAAATATAAAGGTATTTAAAAAAATAGTTATGCAGCTTCAGAAATAGCTGGGTTTAAACATCATTAGTTCCCTCTGGTGGGCCAGACTGAGAATACAAGGAAATTAACCAAGCTCTGTGCTGTCCTTGTCTCCTTCACAAATTTACACTTAGGTCTGGCTTTAAGTGTAGCCCAAGAAAATTAGTTTATATAAATAAGAGAACAAGTACCATGCTAAACTGGCTCAAAAGAGAATGCAGATGTATGCAAGGGATCAGAAGGCTGAGGAAGGAGGATCTCAAGTTTAAGGTCAGCCTGGGCAACATAATGAGCCCTGTCTTTAAAAAATGAGGATAGAGATGGGAATGTAGCTCAGTAGTAGGGAGTCCCTGGGTTCAAATCCCAGCACTAAAAAAAAAAAAAAAAAAAAGCATAAATCAGTTTTCTAATATATGTGGTGTAAGGAATGGTGGAAAAAGGTCCGTAAACTCAACAAGCCAAAACAACCATTTACCTGTCTGAGATTTTATTAGCAGAACTGTAGCGGCCAGTTGCAGAAGAGAGGGAGAGGGAGAGGGAGAGGGAGGGGGAGGGGGAGGGGGAGGGGGAGGGGTAAAGTAAGAGAGGGAGAGTAAAAGAGGGGGAGAGGAGAGGGAGAGTAAGAGAGGGAACAGGAACAGGGTATTGATATTTATGGGCTTAACGAAGGATGAGGAGGAACAGGGCGAGTGGGCTGCTACTTCTTCATTGGCTGAGAGTTCGTGCCACTTCAGGGATTGGAGGTGCGCCATTCAAAGTTCGCGCCATTCACAGGGATTGGAGGTGACGGTTTGCATGCCATTCAGTGCATCATGGACCTGAGTTCCTGGAAGAGGAGCGCTCCAGGCGCCATGTTTACCAACATGTGGTCAGTATGTACAAGATATAAACTGTAACATTTAGGGGATGGGCACTCACCTAGAAAGTAGGAGGCACTGGATTCAATCCTCAGCACCACATAAAATAAATAAATAAAATAAAAGTATTATGTCCGGGCTGGGGATGTGGCTCAAGCGGTAGCGCGCTCGCCTGGTATGCGTGCGGCCCGGGTTCGATCCTCAGCACCACATACAAACAAAGATGTTGTGTCCGCCGAGAACTAAAAAATAAATAAATAAATAAAAATTCTCTTAAAAAAAAAAAAGTATTATGTCCAACTACAAAGAGTGTGTGTGTGTGTGTGTAACATTTATCTTTTACAGTGTGAAAATCAATTGTTTTTCACTTGACAAAATAATCTGTCACCATGTACAAACATCATTTGCATTGATCAGTTTTCCAGACCTAAGAAGTTAGTTTAACTGCTGTAACATCAGCTAACTCCTTGTTATTGCATTGTATTTTAAAAGCATTCAAAGGAGGGGCAACTATTACCCCCCAATAATGGATCACTTATAAAATTAAATGTGCTATCTAAAACACAGGAAGAGTTGGAGTCAAAGGTTTGCCACTTGAAAATCCTGTTAAATGGGGAGAGGTGGGAGGCTGATGGGGGTGGGAGAGAGACAAGCTTAAGAAGAATCACAGTTGGCATCTGGGGCAACCAACCAGGTAACATGATTCTCTCTTCTATTTATTCTCCCTCCCTTCCCTCATTCCCTTTGTTCCTCCTTCTGTTCTTTTGCTTATTTTTTTTTTTTTCCTTCAGGCTTCTAAGAAGCACTTTTCCTCAATTGTTTGCCATCTATATCTTTTCCATTTACCTCAAAAACTGTTAAGGTAAGCTGTGTTCAGGTAAACACTGCCAAAGTTGTTAGAAGTAAGAACGGTTGGCCTTGGAGGGTAGTGATGGGAAGGGACAAGATGGGGTTTCTGAAGTTCTAGTAAGTTCTGTTTCTTACCTTGGTGCTCATTATGTGGGTGTGTTTAGTGTGCACAAATTGAGGTGTACACTTACGTCCATTTTTTATGTATATTTCAATAAAGGCTTAAACTAAAACAATACAATATAAAACAAAAATCCCATCAGTTTAAATTTCATCTCCTTCAAGGAAGTGAGTAGATGATAAAAGGAGGCATAAAGAATTGTAGGAAAAGATCTTCATATTTTGGCCCAGTATCACCAACTTCCGCTCATTTTCCATGGTCTGGTAACTCACCCCAGTTTTGGGTTTTGGTTTATTGACAAGGGCATTGGCAGTGGGAAGGGAAGGGCACAGAAGGATGAGGGATAGTAAGAAAGGTTGGCAGAATTTGATAACTGGTTGAATGTATGGCTATAGGAAAGGGATAAAAGAAAGCTGTTTAAGACAAGTTAAATGAAAAGAAAATGGAAACTATTAGTTGAATACAAGTTTAGGCAATTATGGTGAAAATATATATATTATGAGGGCAGGGGATATAGCTCAGTGGTAGAGTGCCTGCCTTGCACACACTAAGGACCTGGGTTCAATTCCTAGTTAAAAAAAAAAAAAAGTATACACACACACACACACACACACAAACAATATGTTTATGAGTTTAAAATTTTTTTTTTTATATTTATTTTTTTTTTAGTTTTCGGCGGACACAACAGCTTTGTTTGTATGTGGTACTGAGGATCGAACCCGGGCCGCACGCATGCCAGAAGAGCGTGCTACCACTTGAGCCACATCCCCAGCCCTGTTTATGAGTTTAAATGTTTAAAAGAACAATTCTTGGGCTGGGGTTGTAGCTCAGTGGTAGAGTACTTGCCTTACATGCATGAGGCCCTGGGTTGTTCCTCAGAACCACATAAATAAATAAATTAAATAAATAAAGAAAGATATTGTGTCCATCTACAATAACAACAAAAAATATTAAAATAAATAAAAGAACGATTCTTTTGGGACACACTGGCATAATATAAGCTGAGAATTTTTTTCCCCCAGTCCTGGGAATTGAACCCAGGCCTCCTGCTTGCTAGCCAAGTGCTCTATCACTGAGCTACATTCCCCAGCTCTTTTTATTTTAAGACAGGGTTTGGGTAAATTGCCCAGTCTGGCCTGGAACTTGGGATCCTTCTCCTCAGCCCTCAGGTAGCTAGGATTACAGGCATGCACCACAGGGTCCAATTTATTTATTTCTGTTTTTATTCTGGTGCTGATAATTGAACCGAGGGGCACTTTATCACTGAACTACATCCCCAGCTGTTTTTCCTTTTTGAGACAGGGCCTCACAAAGTTGCTGAGACTAGCCTTGAACTTGCCATCCTCCTGCTTCAGCCTCCTGACTCTCTGGGATTACAGGTGTATGCCAACCACATCCAGCCAGGGCCTAGTTTAAACTAAGAAACTTCTCATTCCAACTTTGCCTAAGAGTAATGTTGAAAGAGTTGGATGCAGTACCTAAGGGGTTGGGGATGTAGCCCGGTGGCAGAGCTCTTGCTTAGCATGTGCAAGGTCCTGAGTTTCATTCCCTGAATTGCAGAAATATAAAATAGAGTAATGTATAACAACTACAATTGCTAAGGGAATGATTTATTAAATTATAAGCTAGGTGTGGTGGCACACACCTGTAATCCCAGTGGCTCAGGAGGCTGAGGCAGGAGGATTGAGAGGTCAAAGCCAGCCTCAGCAACTGGAGAGGTGCTAAGCAACTCAGTGAGACCCTGTCTCTAAATAAAATACAAAAATAGGGCTGGGGATGTGGCTCAGTAGTCGAGTGCCTCTGAGTTTAATCCCTGGTACTAAAGTAACTAAATAAATAATAGATTTATACTTGACATAGTTAGGAAGGATAGAACTTAGAATATAATAAAGCCAATAAAGAAAAACAGGAGTTTCACAAAAACTTGCACAATGTCCGGAGCATTAATTATTCTATTTGTGACTGAGTGATTAGATAGATTAGGAAAGACCTGAGATGTGTAATCCAACATCTGGGTGGTATGTGATTCAAGCAGTTACCTGGAGGAAAAATGCTCCAGGCAGAAGGGAACAGGAAAAGCAAAGATCCAAAATCAGGAGCAGTTTTTTAGGGTACAGTTGCCCTCCAACTCCCTTATCTGTAGTGGGTATATCTGAGTCAATTAGTGGATACTGGAAACTGAAGATTGTACCAACACTACATATATAATGATATATTTTCCCCATATATTTCTATGATAAAATTTAATTCATAATCTAAGAACATTAAAAGATTAATAAGGGGGGCTGGGACTGTGGCTCAGCGGCAAAGTGCTTGCCTAGTACGTGTGAGGCCCTGGGTTCGATCCTCAGCACCACATAAAAATAAAATAAAAATATTGTGTCCAACTACAACTAAAAAATAAATGAAAAAAAAAAAAAAAGATTAATAAGGACTGGGGTTGTGGCTCAGGGGTAGAGCACTTGCCTTGCATGCATGGGCTACTGGGTTCAGTCCCCAGCACCACATAAATAAAATAAAGGTATTGTGTCCATCTACAACTAAAAAAATTTAAAAATTTAAAAAGTAGCATTAAAATCAAACAATGTATGGTAATGTAATTTATTTAAAATTTATGAAGAGGATGGGGATGTAGCTCCAATGGTAGAGTTCTTGCCTTGCTTGTGCATGGCTCTGGGTTCCATTTCCCAGCACTGCAAAACAAAAAACTTATGAATTATTTATTTCTGGAATTTTTCTTTCTTTCTTTTCTTTTTTTTTATGTAAGTAAATGTTTATTAGATAAAATTGTTAGCAGCAGAAAAGCAGGTCATAATCATTTATTACACTCAGTACAATCTCCTTTTTTGTTCCTCCTGATGCTTCAACCACACCTTCCACAGAATGCTCTCTTTGTGCAGAGCACAATACCCTGAAGGCATAACTAAGAGTCACCAGGCCAACTGATCATCCAAGGGCAACTCCAGGCCTGACCCTAACCCTGAGCACCCTTCTGAAAGGCAGAGGATGCAGAGTTCCCTGGATCTTACGCCTTGATCACAGGGAGGGGACTACTTCACACAGTTCACATCTGCCAAATCCCGTGATCTTTCTGATGAAATGCCCGCTGAGCACCCCAGATCAGTAAATAACAATTAGATTTGAGTTTAATACCGATTAGATTTTTAAAAAGAACAGCAAAGACCGAACAATCTCTACAAAGGAAAGAATTTTTGCCTGGCCTACAGCTATGTTTAAAATGCTGCGGCCAAAGAGGAGGGCTCTGTAGGATGAGTAAATATCACACTGTTAGCGGAGGTATTCAAGTAAGTTACAAGCATTATGAAAGCAAATGTTTTGGACACAAGCATACCTAATACAATAATTAAAAAACAAAACAAAACAAAAAAAACAGGCTTGAAACATTCCTATTTCAGGGTACAGGCGGGCTTTCCACTATCTAATGCCATCTCCTTTGTGATCCTCACCCACAGGCATTTCAAAGGTCATGAAAAGACCATTTAAAAACTCAGCATGTGTAGAGCCAATATGTGGACTCTATTGTGTTAGTGACAGCCTCTACACAATCTCAGAACACCAATCCTTTTCTCTCTCCTGAATAACTTTGGGTTACAACTACCTCACCTCACCTAGTTACACACCCCCTTATGTGACTGAATTAAACCCAGACCAACCCTTACAACAGTAAAGACATTACTGTCTTCTTGGTGAATATGCTAAGCTTTGAAGTACAAATTTTACTTCTACACCAGCCCCTATAAAGACATTAGGTGTTTGAAAAGAGTTTAAATGTGAAACACTGCATTTAGTTTTAGGAACTTGGCTATGAATGAGATCACTATTCATTTAGTAGTTCCCCAAATGAGTTAGAAGAATATGTAAAAAGAAAGGAAGATCAACTGGAGACTTGGAATTCTGCAGTAGCGCAATCCCATCTTCTTTGTTCAAGAAGACTGTAGTTCATTTTCAGAATTCACTCCACAATCCAGTGATCTTGGGATGTCAGCAAACCCATCAGGGCAAGAGGTACACGAAGAGGAAGAGCAGCACGTCCAGGAGCACGAAGAGCCACAGGTCCAGCCAGTACGAGTGCTTCAGCAGCCCGTCGGTCCCGGCCTGCGGGGCCCCGGGCCCGCGCCGTCCCCGGCCGCCGTTCGCCGCGCGCGCCTCCATCCTGCCGCGATCTCAGCGACCGTCACTGCCTCGCGCCACCGCTCAGGAAGCCCGACGCGGGCGGAACGCTGGACCGCGCCTCCGCCCAGGGAGGCGAACCCCCTCTTTTTTTTTTTTTTTTAAGAGAGAGAGAGAGAGAATGAATCCTTTTTGTAGATGGACACAACACAATGCCTTTTTTTTTTAATGTGTTGTCGAGAATCGAACCCAGGTCCGCCCGTACAATCCCAGCCCCAATTTCTGGAATTTTTCACTTAATATTTTCAGGCTAGGTGCAGTGGTACCCTCTTGTAGTTCCAGCTACTTGGGAGGTTGAGGCAGTAGGATTGCTTTGGCTTGGGACTTTGAAGCCAGCCTGGCCAATATAGGGGAACAATCTTAAAAAAAAAAAAAATCTAGGGTCTGGGGCTGGGGCTCAGTGGTAGAGCACCTGCCTAGCGTGTGTGGGGCATTGGGTTCAATCCCCAGTACCATACAAAACAAAATAAAGGTATTCTGTCCATCTACAACTAAAAATTAAAAAAAAAAAATCTGGACTGCAGATGGTTGCAGGTAATAAGTGAAAAACTATGGGTAAGGCAAGGACCACTAGCTAGAATAAGGGGAGGTATAGCTAAGGATGAGGTTGCTTTTGGCTTCTTGTGTGATGAGCAGCCAGGAGAGGGTGCTGAGGAGGGTAGTGACACAGATGAATTAGATATTAAAACAATCACTTTGGCTGTTGCAGAAAACCAAGTAGTCCTTTGCAATAGTTCAGGAGATAGATGATAGTGGCTTGGACCAGGATGTAATATGTATGCAGAAGGTTGAAAATGAATGCAAAATCACTGGGCACAGTGGCACACCCCTGTAATCTCATGGCTTGGGAGGCTGACAGGAGAATCACAAGTTCAAAGCCAGCCTCAGCAACAGCGCACAAAGCAACTCAGTGAGACCCTGTCTCTAAATAAAATACAAAATAGGGCTAGGGATATGAATTTGCTGTAGTGAGAGTTGAGGATGATTTCAGCTTTTGGCCTGAACAACTTGGGGGAATGATGGCATCATTTACTACTGATAGTAGTATGAAGATGGAGAATATTTTGTTTTGGACACATATACTCTGTATAGAATTCATTTAAAATACCAAGTCCACAAACTCATAAATAAAATGTAGTATACCTATACAATGGAATATTTTTTGGTAATAAAGATAAATGAAGTACTGATGTATGTTCATCCATACAACATGGATAAACTTTGAAAACATGCCAACTGAAAGAACCAGTCATAAAGACCACATATTGTATGACTCCATTTATATGTCCAAAATAGTCAAATCTATAAAGAATGTACATTAGTGTTTGCCTACAGCTGGAGAAAATGAGGAATGACAGGGAACATGTATGGGGTTTCTTTCTGAGTTGATGAAACATTTATAGTGATTATGTAACAGCATAGTGCTATGAATATACTAAAAGTCATTTAATTATTCTTGTTGGGTGTAGTGGCACACACCTGGAATCCCAGCAGCTCAAGCTAAGGAATGGGGCTGGGGTTGTGGCTCAGTGGTACTGTACTTGCCTAGCATGTGTGAAGCACTGGGTTCAATTCTCAGCACCACATATAAATTAATAAAATAAAGGTCCATTGACAACTAAAACAATATTTTAAAAAAAGAAGCTGAGGCAGGAGGATAACAAGTTCAAAGCCAGCCTCAGCAACTCTGTCAGACCCCATCTCAAAAAAAAAAAAAAAAAAAAAAAAAAAAAAATATATATATATATATATATATATATTTCTTTTAACAAAGGGATGAAGATGTAGCTCAGTGTTAAACTGCCCCTGGGTTAAATCTCCAGTAAACCTCCCATTAAATAAATGGACATAGTGCTTGGCTGAATTTTATGTCAATAAAGCCATTATAAAATAGCTAGTGCCAGGTATTGTAGCATATTTGTATCTCAGAAATTTTAAGAGGCTAGTGCAAAAGGATTGCAAATTTGAGGCCAGCCTCAGCAATTTATCCAGTCCCTAAACAACTTAGTAAGACCCTGTCTCAAAATTTAAAAAAAGGGGCTGGAGGTCTAGCTTAGTGGTAAAGTGCATCTGGGTTAAATCCTCAATACTCTCCACCAAAATAAATAAGACTGAAAACGTAGCTCAGTGGTAGAGCATCCCTGGCATTAAACCCCAGTATCTCAAAAAGCAAAACAACATAAACAGAAGGCATCACCTAGCAAAGCCACACACCTGTAATCCCAGTGGCTCGGGAGGCAAGGCTGGAGGATCCCACGTTCCAGGCCAGCCTGGGCAATTTAGTGAGACCCTGTCTCAAAATAAAAATATAAATAGGATGGGGATGCAGCTCAGTACTTTTGGATTACTGTACTTGGAGTAATTTTGGATTCAATCCCTAGAGCCACAAACAATAAAGTGTTTGTTCACTGTTTTAAATGTTCATAATGTTCCTGAAAAGAAAAAAAAAGTTCATGATTTTCTTAGTCAACTATTATGTTCTTTCTTTACCAGTTCCCCTTACACTATCATAACTACCTCTTCTTTCCTTCTTCCATATGCAAAGAAATCTAATTTGTATTATATAAATTGGTTTAAGCTAACTTTTTGGCCTTTATAAACTGGGAGTTCAAGAGACATGTTGAGGTAATAGAGCTGGAAAAAACAGTTATTAAGGCTAACCCACAAATATTTTGAGGTATTATGAATTTAAATATCCATAAATCTTCGAAAATATGGTTGTCTTCAGTTCAGGAGGAAAAACTTAAAATCTCTGAAATCCAAGAAAAACTGTGGCTTTAATTCCACCTCCCCATAAAAATCAGTAAAATTAAGTACTTCATTGTTGGCCTAGCTCTATGTGGTGAACATGTGAATTCATTCAGGGAGCCCTTATGAAGGGGTAGAAATCCCAAGATTTCAACTGTTTCTAAAAAAAAATTAGATAACATATGCTATTATACTTATGGAGGTTCAATTAGGTTAAGAAAAAAATGGTGGCCAGACTAATTGTATTCAAAGGAAAAAATCCTACATAAAATATATCTATTTGAAGAGCTTTTAGAGAGTATTTGCTCCCTCCTCCCTCAAGGTGAATATATATATATATATATATATATATATATATATATATATATATATATATATATATATATATATATATATATATATATATATTTTACAATCTAGATGTAAAGGAAAATCAACAAAGCTGAGCTGTTAGAAAAAGTTTCCTTTCTCACTTTTTTTTTTTCTTTCTTTTTCTGGTAGTGGTTTCTGAACCTGGGGATGCTCTACCACTGAACTACATTTCTAGCCCTTTTTTAGAAAATTTACTTTGAATGAGGGTATCACTTAAGTTGCTCAGGCTGGCCTCGAATTTGTGATCCTCCCGCTTCAGCCTCCCAAGTATATGGGATTATAGGTGTAAAACAGGGACTGGCATGGTATATAAAGGGAGAGGCATTATTAGCTTTGTGTGAAAAGTTATTTTTTCTAACTAAAACAAATGAATACTGCTATTATATTATGCACAGAAAGACGAGAGATATAATAATTGATCTTTATTATATAGAAATGTGAAGGTCATATGAATTAAATAGGAAGGTGTTTGGCAATGAACATTATGCAGATTTGAACTCAAGACATCCTCATTTTATTGAGATACAAGATAAAAATAAACACTAAGAGTCGCAAAGAAAGAACTCAACTTCTACCCCACAATCACACTGAAACTTTCCACAGGAAAACCTGGTTTCAATTCATGCCGAATTGTTAATTAGAGAAAGAAAAGTTACTTCAGGTGGTACATGACTAGCTTTTGTAATTTTGGAGAGACAGACTGAAACTCTACTTAGCCTCTCATTTAAAATTTGTTTCACATTACAATTAAATCTTTATGCACCTAAGAAAAACCAGAAGTGAAAACAAAGTGTTGAGTTGAGGAATTATTAGGAATTTTACATTTGAGGGAGGAGATAAAGTTAATCATTTAATTACTTCTGATCAAGAGAATGTGATGACAGGTCTGGGTTTAACCCTTTGATAGCCTATTTCTCCACAGTGGTCAACAGGCAGGAGCCAATTAAAGTATAATAAATGCTTGACATTAGTACAATTCAGTGTCTGTCCTCTTCATACAATACCTTACAGCAGTGTAATCCTAACACCAAATTGCCCCTTTACATAAAATCTTTATTAATCTAGCTTCTCTTTACCTCAATACTGAAGTGAAAAGCATTTTAGAGAGTTGGCTACATTGACAAGAGGGGTACCAGTACATCAAATATAGACAAAACTACTCAAATAACTCTTACATAGGTAGAATTTTTCAATTTGTGTAGAAACCCAAAAAAGGGAACAAGAGCATGTGGAGTTTGGATATACAGCCTGGATTCAGAGTGCTGCTATTTGGTAACTGAAACAATTTCTCAGTTCAATCAGAGCAGAGACATATATACATTCATTTATTTGTAGTACTGGGGATTGAACCTAGGGCCTTGTGAGGCAAGCACTCAACTACTAAACTTTATCCTCAGACCACTACTTTGAGACAGGATCTAAGTTGATTAGGCTGGCCTTGAACTTGCCATTCTTTTACCTCAATCTCCCCAGTGTCTGGGATTACAGGTTTGTGCCACCATGTCAGGCTTATAGCAGACTAAGAGGAAATAGGACAGTCCTGTGCTAAAGGATGGAAATTCTTAGGCCACCTCTATCCTCTTCAAATTATAATGCTGATTCCATGAAGGTGGTGGTTGTGACACATTTTTTCTTTTTTATTTAAACCTTTGTCTTAATGAGTGAAGGAGCATGATTTCTAAAAGGGTGTATAGGATATATTTCTGGGTATAGGAGTGTAGGACCCAGGTAATCAAATGTGGGACATTTTCATTAGGTTAGAAAAAGGAAGATAAAAAAATCAATGGCAGGACATACAATCTCAGAAACCATCTGCTTAAAAATTAGTTTGGTTTCCACTGCTACTCATTCAAAGACAATTAATTCAATAAGCTATATTATTTAGCTGAATCTGAGAGATAAAAGACTATGTAACATGTATTTAAGATAGAAAACAAACTTAGAAAAATATAATAAATGGTTTGCTCTTCATCTCATTCACATTCTGCTGTAGAAGAACATGAAACCCCACTTAGATATTCATAACCCTATTTATCCAAAAGTACAATGGATGAAATTAAACCAAGAAATGGGAGAAAAATGTTTATTGGGTGTGTGTGGGCTCACCCAGTGTATTCATCTATGGAGTGAAAGTTTAGGGAGAAATAACATCTGCTTATAATGGTCAAGGCATATGGAGAAGCCCTAAAATTGCTCTCCCCAAATCATGAATCTGACCAAAAGAAGGAGTAAAAAATGATGAAAACATTTCAGGACACCAAACTCAGTGATGGGGTCTCTGAAAGTCACCAGCCAGCAGGTAAAATGAAAAAACCCATTGGCTGGCTCTAGGATTTATTGAAGGCAGCCAGCACAGCCCAGATCATCTCTGTAGCATTGTGCTTTGTCCCCTCCACTTCAGGGTCCAGTTCTACTAGGTCCTTGGCTCTATTCATTGCCACATCATATTTGTCATCTGTCAGAGAGGAGAAGACATTCTCTAGCACATCAGAGGAGTGGGCTAGCACCAGGAGTGCTAGCGTTCGTCTGTCCATACGCTGAGGGTCATTTACCCACCGCTCTAGTACACTATCTTGAAGTTTTTTCACTAGTCGCTGTTTCTCTGTTGTATTGGTCACAGGATGAGTAGTCATGTCAAATAGCAGGAAATTCTGCTTCTCAGTGGTTAAAATACCCTTCTCTACTAGGTTCTTTGCAATTCGCTCTCGTACGTTTCTCAGCTGGTACTGTAATTTGAAGGGGTTCCAGGTCTCACCTATGGGGAAAAGAAATAGGACATAATGACCAGAAAAAGGAAAATAAAATGAAAAAAGCAAATTAGTTATTTGGAACCCTGAATGGCTAAAAATTTTAAAGTATAATTTTCACTTATTCATGAAGGAATAATCTTCCTTCCTCAATCTATTTTATCATTTGTCCTTTATACTATGTTTTTTTTTTGTTTGTTTGTTTGTTTGTTTTTTACTCCAACTGTATTTCCCATTAAACCACCTTTTAAAAATATCATCAAGGGGGCTGGGGTTGTGGCTCAGTGGTAGACTACTTGCTTAGCACGTGTAAGACCCTGGGTTTGATTCTCAGCACCATATAAAAATAGATAAATTTAAAAATGTCATCAAGGACTTCCATATTGCTAGTGTTTATGAACTTTATTTCTATCCTTTTTTATTTATTTTTTTTGTACTGAGGATTGAACTCAGGGGAGCTTTACCACTGAGTTATATCCCTAGCCCTTTTTATTTATTTAAAAATATTTTTTAGTTGTCAATAGACCTTTATTTATTTATATGCAGTGCTAGGCAAGTACTCTGTACCACTAAGCCACAATCCCAGTCCTAATTTTTTTTTTTTTGGGGAAAGGATATGGCTAAGTTGCTTAGGTCCTTGGTAAGTTTCTGAGGCCAGCAATCTTCCTGCCTCAGCCTCCCAAGTTGCAGGATTATAGTATGTGCTACCATACCTGGTTTTATTTCTATTCTTATATGACTTCTCTGTGACACTGTTAATTATTCATGTATTTTTGAAATCCTTCTAGGCTGGGTGCAGGGGTGCTTGCCTAGAATCCCAGTGACACCCATGTTTATTGGGTGTGTGTGGGCTCACCCAGTTTATTCGTCTATGGAGTGAAAGTTTAGGGAGAAATAACACCTGCTTATAATGGTCAAGGCACATGGAGAAACCCTAAAATTGCTCCCCTCAAATCATGAGTCTGACCCAAAAGAATGAATAAAAAATGATGAAAATATGGGAGGCTGAGGCATGAGGATCATAAATTTAAGGTCAGCCTGGGCAACTTAGCAAGACCCTTTTCAAAATACTACTGTTCATCCAAGAATAGTACCTGGTTACCCAAGAGCTCTCATGGAGATGTACAATGAGATTAATGTTGCTTTCATGCTGGCTAATACAATATTCATTCTGAAAGCCTATGGATCAAAGAGTAACTCTGACTTTCAAGACTTATTATTTAAGAATCATAATTATGTGGCTGGGTGTATACCTCAACAGTAGAGTGCTTGCTTATCATGTGTGAGGTCTTGGGTTTGATTCCTAGTGCTTTCAAAAAGGGGGGGGGGGCACATTACCACTGAGCTACACCCCCAGCCCTTTTTATTATTAAATTTGAGACACAGTCTTGATAAATTGCTTAGGCCCTCACTAAATTTCTGAGGCTGGTCTTGAACTTGCAATCCTCCTGTTTCAGCCTTCTGAGTTGCTGGGATTATAGGCATGTGCCAATTTGCCCTACTAGGAAATGTATTCCATAAGACTATAGCTGCTACTGATAGTGATTCCTCTGATGATCCGGACAATTTAAATTGAAAATGTTCAGGGAAGAATTCACTATTCTATATGCCATTAAGAACATTTGTGGGGCTGGGGCTCAGTGGTAGAGTGCTCGCTGAGCATGCATGAGGCACTGGGTTCGATTCTCAGAACCACATAAATGTTAAATAAAGATATTGTTAAAAAAAAAAAAAAAAGAACATTCGTGATAGATGGGCCTGGTGGTACACACTTGTAACCGTAGCAATTTGGGAGTCTGAAGTAGGAGAATTGTAAGTTTGAGGTCAGCCTTAGCAACTTAGTGAGACCCTGTTTCAAAATTAAAAAAAAAAAAAAAAAAAGTGGGGGAGGCTGGGGATATATTTCAGTAGTAAAGTGCCCCTGGGTTAAATATTCAGTACCACAAAATAAACAAAACAAAAACAACAGCAAGAGAAACAAACTCATGATTCATGGGAAGAGATAAAAATGTCAATATAAACAGAGTTTGGAAAAAGTTGATTTCTAATGAATGACTTTGAGAGGATCAAGACTTCAGTAAAGGAAGTTGGGGCTGGGGATGTGGCTCAAGCGGTAGCGCGCTCGCCTAGCATGCATGCGGC
Organism: Marmota flaviventris; assembly: GCF_047511675.1. NCBI lineage: Eukaryota > Metazoa > Chordata > Mammalia > Rodentia > Sciuridae > Marmota > Marmota flaviventris. Next base: position 123,013,880 of record NC_092507.1, on the reverse strand, counting down.
CTGGGTTCGATCCTCAGCACCACATACAAACAAAGATGTTGTGTCCACCGAAAACTAAAAAATAAATATTGAAATTGTCTCTCTCTCTCTCTCTCTCTTAAAAAAAAAAATAAAGGAAGTTAACCGCAGATGCAGTAGGAATAGCAAGAGAACTAGAATTATAAGTGGAGCCTAAAGATGTAACTGAATTGCTATAATTTTATGATAAAACTTTAATGGATGAAGAGTTCCTTCTTGTGAATGAGCAAAGTAGTTTCTTCCTCAGCTCTCCTTTATTTTGTGATGCTGAGGATTGAACCTATGACCTCACACATGCTAAGTAAGTGTTCTACTACTAAGCTAAACTCCCAGCCCTCTTTTTCTGTTTTCATCTTTCTCTGTCTCCTTTCTTTTCCTCTCTCTCAACTTCCCTCATTTCTTTTCTCTATTTTGGTACTGGAGATTGGGCCAAGGGGTACTTTAGCACTGAGACACATTCCCAACCCTTTTTATTTTGAGACAGGTTCTCACTAAGTTGCTTAGGGCCTTACTAATTTGCTGAGGCATGCCTCAAACTTGTGATACTCCTGCCTCAGCCTCCCAAGGTGCTGGGATGACAGGGGTGTGCCACCACATGCTACTGCATCTGCTGTTAACTTCTCTCTCTCTTACATGGGGTGTTGCTAAGTTTCCCAGGCTGGCCTTGAACTTCTGTGCTCCTGTCTGCCCCTCCCAAGTAGTTGGGACTAATATGCAATATGCCACTGTGCCCAGCAGAGAGTGGTTTCTTGAAATTGAATCTGTTCCTGGTAAATATGCTGTGAACTTGTTGAAATGACAACAAAGGATCTACAACAATATGACATTAACTTGGTTGAGAAAGCAGCAGCAGAGTTTGAGAGAACCGACTCCAATTTTGTAAGAGGTTGTACTGTTGATAAAATGTTATCAAACAGTATTACACACTAACAGAGAAATCTTTTCATGAAAAGAATAATTAATTAATCAATGAAGCAAACTTCATTATTTTAAGAAATTGCTACAGCTAACCCAACTTCAGCAACCATCACCCTTATCAGTCAGCAGTCATCAACACTGAGGCAAGGCTACCAACAAAAGATTAAGTCTCAGATTATCATTAGCATCATTAGTGATTTTTAGTCATAGTGATGTGTTTGTGTGCGATATATATATATATATATATAAATTTTTTTTTTTTTTTTTTTGGCCAGGCTGGGAATTGAGCCCTGTGTCTTGCACATGCTTGGCAAGTGTTCACTCATAAATTCTTTTTTGGTACCAGGGATTAACTCAGGGACATTTAACCCCTAAGCCACATCCCCGGCCCTTTTATTTTTTATTTTGAGACAGGGTCTTGCTAAATTGCTTACAGCCTCACTAAACTGCTGAGGCTGACTTTGACTTGTAGTTCTCCTCAGCCTTCCCAGTCACTGGGATTAGAGGCATGTACCTCCATGTCTAGTCCATAAAGTATTTTTAAAATAAGGTATATAATTTTTTTTTTTTTAGACATGATGTTAAGTGCTGGTGTCACTCAGTGGTAGAGCCTCTTCCTGGGATGTCCCTGGGTTTAATCCCTCTGCATTTCCCTGAGTTTGATCCCAGTACTACAAAACAACAACAAATAGTCATAATTCTATTGCAAACTTTTTTTTTTTTTTTTTTTTTTGTACTAGGGATTGAACCCAGGGTGCTCTCCTCTGAGGTACATCCCCAGACCTTTTGATTAATTTTTAAATTTTGAGATGGGGGGCTGGGACTGGGGCTCAGTGGTAGAGCGCTTGCCTAGCACATGTGAGGCCCTGGGTTCGATCCTCAGCACCAGACATTTAAAAAAAAATTTGAGACAGGTTCTTGCTTAATTGTTTAGGACTTAACTAGGTTGCCGAAGCTGTTCTTGAACTTTTGATCCTCCTGTCTTTTTTTTTTTTTTTTTTTTTTGTGATGCTGGGGATTGAACCCATGGCCTTGTACACTTGAGGCAAGCACTGTACCAACTGAGCTAGATCCTCAGACCTTAATCCTCCTGTTTCAGCCTCCTGAGTTGCTATGATTACAGGCATGTGCCATTATGCCTGGCACTGAAAACTTATTAGACTATAGCACAGTGCAAACTTTTGTGTGACTTTTTTTAATTTAATTTCTTAAATAAAATCTACAACTAAAAAAATTTTTATTTATTTTAAGAAATTGCTACAGCTACCCTAACTTCAGCTGTAGATGGGCACAATACCTTTATTTATTTATATGTGGCACTGAGGATGGAACCCAGTGCCTCACCCACGCAAGGCACTCTACCACTGAGCCACAACCCCAGTCCCTATGTGACTTCTTTTATTATAATATTCAATTTACTGTGGAGATTTGGAAAGACAGTAAAGGAGATAGACCTATTGAAGGAAAATATAAGATGTAAATTGAATCATCTCAGTAATAATATTAGATATGAATAAATCAAAATACTCTAAGCAGCCTGGGGCAGTAGAATATGCTTGTAATCTCAGCAACTTGGGCAGGCCCTAAAAAACTTAGTAAGACCCTGTCTCAAAATAAAAAGTAAAAATGGCTGAAATGTAGCTCAGTGACAAACTGCCCCTGGGTTCAGTACTCAAAAAACCCAAATCAAACCAAACCAAGAAACAATAAAAATAACAACAACAATCTAAGCAAAGATAGAAACTGTTAGATTGAATGATAAAACAAGATGCAATTGTGCGCTAGCTACTTTCTACAATTTTTTTAAAAATATTTTTTTAGTTGTCTATGGACCTTTATTTTATTTATTTATATTCAGTGTAGAGAATTGAACCTAGTGCCTCACACATGCTAGTCAAGCGCTCTGCCACTGAGCCACAACCCTAGCCCAACTTTCTATACTTTATATGCAAATATAAATAGGATGACACTAAAAGGATGAAAAAAAAAAGTGTTGTGTAAACAGTAACTATAAGAGAGCTGGAGTGACTAGATAGGCTTTAAAAAGTGCTACTAGAGGTGCTGCGGTTGTGGCTCAGTGGTAGAGTGCTTGCTTAGCATGCATGAGGATCAGGGTTCAATCCTCAGCACCACATAAAAATAAAGATACTATGTCCACCTAAAACTAAAAAATAAACATTAAAAAAAAGAAGCGCTACTAAATTGGAGGAATATTATCTTAATAATTCAAAGGTCAATTTCTCAGAAAGACATAAAGATTATAAATGCATATGCAACTAATGAGAGTCCATCTTAAAATATATGAAGCAAAAATGGTGAGAACTCACAAGAGATGATTCAATACTAATCAGAGACTTTGATATGCTATTTTCCATACAACTAGGTAGAAGATCAACAAGGAAACAGAAGACTCGAACAAAAGTATAAGCCAATAAAATCTAATGAGACATCTTTTTTTTGTGTGTGTGGGTTTATATGATCATGAGTATCAAACTTGGGGCCTCACACATGTCAGGCAAGCGCTACACCACTGAGTTATACCCCTAGCCCTCTAACAAGACATCTTTACAACATTCTACCTCCAATAAGACATAAGTCTTAAATTGCATAACATTCTGAGCATAACCTTCCTGTGCCATCCCATTCCATGTTTCAGGTCTTTGTCTAGCATATCCATACTGTAATACCACCCCCCCCCATTAGTCACTTAATAGCCATTTTAGTTGTCAGACTGACTGTATCACAGTGCATGTGTTCAAGCTTAATAGAAGCTTCATGCTATGTCACAATGCCAATGTCATTCACTTCAATTCATCTCATCAGGTGGGCATTGTATTATCTTTAAATGATCACAATGAATGAGTACAAGATTTTTTTTTTTTTTTCTCATGGTGCTGGGGATCAAATGCAGGCTCTCTCACATGCCAGGCAAATGCTCTACCACTAAACCACATTTGTAGCCCACATTAAGAGAAACATACCACATGTTCAGTAACTCAGCACGACCTTGTCTCAAAATAAAAAACTGAAAAGGGCTGGTGATATAGCTCAGCGATACAGTGTCCCTGGATTCAATCCCCATACTTCCAAAAGCCCCCAAAATATAAAAACAAAAAACATCAAAACAAAGAAATGGACAAATTCCTGAAAAAACACAAATCACCTAAACTGAGTGAAGAATAAAAAAATCTCAACAGGGCTGGGGATGTGGCTCAAGTGGTAGCGCGCTCGTCTGGCATGCATGCGGCCTGGGTTCGATCCTCAACACCATATACAAAGATGTTGTGTCCGCCGAAAACTAAAAAATAAATATTAAAAAAAAAAAAAAATCTCAACAGATGGATGACAAGAGACTGAATTAGTAACCAAAAACCTCCTGACATAGAGGACCAGATGGGTTTACCAGTGAATTTTACCTAACAGTGTGTTAGTCTGTTTTTTTTTTTTGTTGCTGGGACCAAAATACCTGACAAGAACAATTTAGAGGAGGAAATGTTTATTTTGGCTTATAGTGTTTCAGTGGTTCAGTCCATGGTCAGCTGACTCCATTGCTCTGGGCCCAAGGTGAGGCAGAACTTCATGGTAGAAGGGTATATGGGAGAAGCACTGCTTATCTCATGGCAGATAAGAAGCAGGTAGGGTAGAGTTTGGGAGCACCACAGGATAGATGAACCCTTCTAGGAAAGGCCTTCCTCCAGTGACCCACCTCCTTCAGCCATACCCCATCTGCCTACAGTTACTACCCGGTTAGCCTATTCAAACTAGAACGGACTGATTAGATCATAACTCTCCTAATTCAATCATTTCACCTTTGAACATTCCTGCATTAACACAGGAGCTTTTGGGGAACACCTTATATACAAACCATATAAAGAATTAACACCAGGGCTGGGGTTGTGGCTCAGTGGCAGAGCACTTGCCTAAGCATGTGTGAGGCACTGGCTCAATTCTCTGTACCACAAAAAATAAATAAAGCTATTGTTCCCATCTACAATTAAAAATTTTTTTAAAATCAAATAAAATTTATCATAGGAATTCAGCATAAGAAAATGAAAGAAAGTAATATATCACATTAATTAGCAAAAGGAAAAAAACACATACATACATAAAACACCCTTTCTTGATAAAAATTCTCAGAAAATTAGGAAAAATTATATTTATTTATGAAGAACCCACACCTGATAGCATATTCAATGGTGACAGAAAGCTTTTTCCAAAGGTCAGAAAAAATACAAGGATGCTTGCTTTTATGATTACTACTCAATAATGCAGTAGAAGTTTTAGCCAGAGGTATTAGAAGATCAGTCAATAAATAATTAAGTAAATAAATAAATAAATAAATGCATCCAATTTGGAAAGGAAAAGGTCAAACTAATTCTATTTAAGATGACATAATTCTATATATAGAAAATCCAAAAGAAACATGGATGAAAAAGTACCAAAGCTAATAAATTCAGCTATGTCTGTAGGGTACAAGATCAACACACAAACATCAATTGAATTTCTAAACATGAGATTTGAACAATTTGAAAAGGAAATTAAGAAAGCAATTCCAGAGCTGGGATTGTGGCTCAGCGGTAGAGGCTCGCCTAGCACATGTGAGCCCCTGGGTTCGATCCTCAGCACAACATAAAAAAAATAAATAAAATAAAGATATTGTGCCCAACTACAACTAAAAGACAAATATTAAAAAGAAAAAAGAAAGCAATTCCATTTCCAATAGCATCTCAAAAAAAAAAAAAATGCTTAGGAATAAGTTGAACCACAGGGATGAAAGATTTGTACACTGAGGGCACGGTTGTAGTTCAGTGGTGGAGCACTTGCCTAGCATGTGCGAGGTACTGGATTTAATCCTCAGCATCACATAAAAATAAATAAAAGTATTGTGTCCATTTATAACTAAAAAAATAAAAAAAAAGATTTGTACACTGAAAACCACAAAACATTGCTAAAAGAAATTAAAGAAGGGCTGGGTTTGAGGCTCAGAGGTAGAGCGCTAGCCTAGCACGTGTGAGGCCCTGGATTCATTCCTCAGCACCACATAAAAATAAATAAATAAAATGAAGGTATTGTGTCCAACTGCAACTAAAAAATAAATATTAAAAAAAAAAGAAATTTGGGCTGAGGATGTGGCTCAAGCGGTAGCGCGCTTGCCTGGCATGCGTGCGGCCCGGGTGAGATCCTCAGCACCACATACAAACAAAGATGTTGTGTCCACCAAAAACTAAAAAATATTAAAATTCTCTCTCTCTCTCTCTCTTAAAAAAAAAAGAAATTAAAGAAGACTGAAAAAATGGGAAGATATCCCATATTAATGAATATTAACATTAACATTATTAAGATATCAATACTATTCAAAGTGATCTACAAGTTCAACACAGGTCCCATCAGATTCTAAGAGTCTTTTCTGAAGAAATGGAAGAGCCATTCCTCAAATTCATTTAGAATTGCAAAGGGCCCAGAGTAGCCCAAACATTCTTCAAAAAGAATGAAGTTGGTGGAATCACACTTCCTACCTTAGAAACTTACTAAAAAGCTATAGTAATTAAAACAGTATGATACAACATTCAGACAGACATATAGACCAAAGCAATATAATACAGAGCCCAGAAATAAACCTTCACATATATGATTGATTTACTTTTTTTTTTTTTTTAAAAAAGCTGGGGTCTTGCTATGTTATGTTGCCCAAGCTGGCCTTGAACTTTTAGACTCAAGCATCCCTCTGCTTCAGTCTTCTGAACAGCTGGGACTAGAGATGTCTGACACCACACTTGGCTTGGTCAATTTTTATTTTATTTTTTTCCTTTTTTGGGTAGTAGGGGCATTTAACTACTGAGCCACATCCACAGATCTTTTTATTTTTTATTATTATTATTTTTAATATTTAAGATGGACACAACATCTTTATTTTATCCATTTTTTTTTTTTTTTTATGTGGTGCTGAGGATGGAACCCAGCGCCCTGCGCATGCCAGGCGAGCGCGCTACCGCTTGAGCCACATCCCCAGGCTTTTTTTTTTAGTTTTTATTTTGAGACAGGGTCTTACTAAATTGCTTAGGACCCCCTGAATTGCTGAGTCTGGCCTCAAACTTGCAATCCTCCTGACTCAGCCTCCTGAGTCACTGGGATCATAGGCATGCACCATCACACCTAGCTGATCACTTTTTTTGTTTATTTTTTATTCAGTGCTAAGGATTTGCCTCACACCTGGTAGGAGAGCACTCAGATACTTAGCTACAGCCCCAGACCTTGATCACTTGGTTTTTAACAATGCTGCCAAGACCATTCAAACAAGTAAAGTACAGTTTGTTTTTTTTTTCTCAATAAAAAGTGCTGAGAAATCAGAACGCAGCTGATATCCACATGCACAAGAATGAAGATACACCTTTATTTTGCACCATATATGGTAATTTTTATTAACTTAAAATGAAATCAGTGAATCTGGCGATGGAGCTCAGTGATATAGTGCTTTTTGCCTAGCACACATGAGGTACTGGATTCAATTCCTCGGCACCAAAACAAACAAACAAAAAAAGATCTCAAGGACTAAAATTTAATACTCTTAGAAGAAAACAGGAAAAATATTTTTTAAACTGAATTTAGCAATGATTTCACACAAGCAATAAGAGCAAAAATAATTGATCTTTATCAAAATTAAGAACTTTTGTACATTAAAGGGTATAATCAAGAAAATAAGAATATTGTCATCCATGAAAATATCTGCAAATTATACATTTGATAAAGGATTGATAAAAGAACTTCTAAACTGGGTATGATGGTGCACGCCTATAATCCCAGCTAAGGCAGAAGGATCACAAGTTCAAAGGCAACCTTAGCAAATTTGAAGGCCCTAAGCAACTTAGTGAGACTTATCTCAAAAAAAGAGAAAAAAAAAAAGAAAAAAAAAGCTGGGTGCAGTGGGTGGCACAGGCTTGTAATCCCAGTGTCTAGGGAGGCTGAGATGGGAAGATCACAAGTTCGAGGCCAGCCTTAGCATATTAGTGAGGCCCTAAGCAAGTTAGTGAGATCCTGTCTCAAAATAAATAAAAAGAGATGGGAATGTAGCTCAGTGTTAAAAGCATCCTTAGATTCAATCTCCAGTACCAAAATAAAAAAAAAAAATAATAATTATTATTATAATATAGTAATGTAATAAATAATAAGAGCTGGGGATATAGCTTAGTGGTAGAGTGTCTCTGGGTTCAATACCCAGCACCATTAAAAAAAAAAAAAAAAGTAAAGAGCCTTTAAAACCCAATAACAACAACAACAACAAAAACAATTTAAAAATGAAAAAGGGGACTGGGGCTGTAGCTCTATGATAGTGCAATTGTCTTGCATGTGTGAGGCACTGGGTTCGATCCCCAGCACCATAAAAATTAAGGTACTGTGTGTCCATCTACAACTTAAAAAAAAGGGCTTGAATAGATGTTTTTCTAAAGAAGTTGGACACATCCAATAAGCACATGAAAAGATGCTCCATATCACCAGTCATTCGTCAAATGCAAATCAAAATCATAATGAGATATTATTTTAAACCAATGGAATGGCTATAATAAAGGGGGGGGGGATAAAAAACAGAAAAGAACTAGTATTGACCAGGATATGGAGAAATTAGAACCTTGGTACATTGCTGGTGGAAATCTAAAATGGTAGAGTTTGGTGGTTTCCCAAAGGTTAAACATACTCATTCCTTTTTAAGACTGATTAATATTCCTTGGTATGTATTCATTCATTTTTGTTTATTCATTCATCAGCTGATGCACATTTGTGTTGTTCTCACCTTTTGACTACTATGAACATGCTACTTTGAACATTGGGGTTCAAATACCTATCAGGTCCCTGCTTTCAGTACTTTTGGATATATACCTAGCAGTACAACTGCTGGTCATATAGTATACATTCTCTTGCCATAAGTATTGTATGTTCACAGCAGCATTATTCACAATTGCTAAAAAGTGAAAATACCTCAACTGTCCATCAGCTGGTGAACTGATAAATAAATGTGGTATATTCATACAATGAAATACTATTTGGCATATTTGGCAATAAAGAGAGTCAAGTTAAAACTGGGAAAAATTCCCTGACCGTGGTGATGCATACCTGTAATCCCAGTGGCTCAGGAGGCTGAGGCAGGAGGATTATGAGCTCAAAGCCAGCCTCAGCAATTTAGTGAGATGAGAAGCAACTTAGTGAGACCCTGTCTCTAAATAAAATACAAAAAGGGCTGGGGATGTGACTCAGTGGTTAAGCATCCTGGGTTCAATCTCTAGTACCAAAAAAAAAAAAAAAAAAAAAAAAACTGGGAAAAATTCAATTTTGGTGGAGTGTATCAATGTCAATATTCTGATTATCATCTCTTCTTCTTCTTTTTTTTTTTGTGGTTCTGGGGATTTAACCCAGGGCTTTGTGTGTGTGAGGGAAGTACTCTACCAACTGAGCTATATCCCCAGCCCTCTGGTTATCATCTTAATAAAGATGTTAGAAAAATTTCTTGTGAAGAACACTGTTAAAAGAGCTTTTCAGAGGAGGGTGGCAGAACATAAGATGAAGCTTTGTATGTATCTTACCCAGCACGTTGAATTTCTGTACTTCTTATCTCAACCTTAAGAGAAGGACAAAGATAATCAAGTGTGGAATTGTGATCATTTTGAGTAATTTTACCAGTGAGAAGCTCTATCCATGTTTGGACAGTTTCTGTGGGTTCAGTTGCTTTGATGTGTTTGAGAGTTTCATCCAGTAAAACATCACCTGTTGGGCTGTCTGACTTTAGCAGCACCTTTGAGAAAAGAAGAAACAAAAAACCTTGAGTTGTTTACTTCATTTAAATTAAAATCTTTCAGTACTATAGTTTCATAATGCACTTTTCCCTGCCCTGAAAAAAGGTGGTTTTGGTTTTTTGGGGGTACCAGGGATGAACCTAGGGGTGCTTAACCACTGAGCCACATCCCCAGCCCTTTTTATTTTTTTATTTTGAGACAGGGTCTTGCTAAGTTGCTTAGGGCCTTGCAAAATTGCGGAGGCTGGCTTTGAACTTGTAATCCTCCTCCCTCAGCCTCCATAGCCACTGGGATTATAGGCTTGTGCCTCTGTGCCCAGCCTGAAGAAAGTTTAAAATATGATGTGTTAGGCAGAAGAGAAAAATAACATTTGAAGTGGACCCTAGAGACAAAAGAGATATAAATAATAACGAAGGGAAGATTTAATAATTTCCTTGAGTCTGAACAACCACCTGTGAAACTGTTAACAAAGGTAGGAAAAAGCCAGGAAAGAAAGCCAGTTTTGGAGAAAAGCTGATTTTTTAAAAAAATTTTATTTTTAATTTTTACAGTGCTAGAGATTGAACCCAGGGACTTGCTCATGGTAGGCAAGTACTTTACCACTGATCTATAGCCCTGGACCAATAAATCTGGTTTTCTTTTTTTAGTACCAGTGATTGAACCTAGAGACAGACCCTTAACCACTGAGCTACCTCTTCAGCTCTTTTTATTTTTGGAGATAGTCTTGGTAAGTTACTTAGAACCTCACTGACAAGTTAGTTAAGTGAGGCTGGCTTTGAATTTTGATCCTTCTGCTTCAGACTCCCAAGTTGCTGGAATTATAGGCATGCACCACCACACCAGGCTCAATAAACACGGTTTTAACTGATATTGGACAGCCAAGTGGAACTGTCCAGACAAACCAGGCATGGCAGTACATATCTACAACCCCAGCTACTTGGGAAGCTGAGGCAGGAGTATTGCAAGTATGAGGCTACCCTCAGCACCTTAGTAAGGGTGTCTCAAAATAAAATTTTTAAAAATGGCTGAAGGGCTGGGGCTGTAGTTCAATGGCAGAGTGCTTGCCTAGCATGTGTGAGGTACTGGAGTCAATCTTCAGCCCTGCATAAAATAAACAAATAAAAAAAATGCATGTTGTCCATATACAACTACAAAAAAAAAAAAAAAGGCTCAGGATGTAGTTCAGTGGAAGTTTAGAGCACCCCTGGATTCAACACCTAATAGTAAAACAAAAAGAAAGAAAAAGGTGGGGGATGAGGAGAAGGAGGTAAAAAAGCAGTGGAGGACAAGAAGGAAGAAGAGGAAGAGGAGGAGGATTTTCCTGGAGGATGAATAAGACATGCCTAGAAATTTGGGAGTTAATTTCACGTAGGTGATAGATACAGCTGCAAAGTTAAGTGGTATTTTCAAAAGGATAGAAAATCATATAACAGAATACAAACTGAGACTTTTATGCTAAGGAATGGAGAAGTAAAGAAAATGGGGTATAGTACAATATAAAGAAAGACCAATAATGGTGAAAGTTTCAAGTAGGAGGGGGTGCTCAAAAATGTCAAATGCCACACACAGGTTAAAGGAGAAAAATAAAGAAAGGAAGCTGGTTCTACCTAAGGATGTAGGTTTTAGAAGAGAGCTTAGAAGTTGTAAGCAGAAAAAATTAGTTAAGAAAATGAATACAGAAATATAATTCAGGAAGAAAAAAAGGAATATAGTTTTTATGTTGGAACAGACTTGTAGTAGATGGAAGAACTGAACACAAAATAACCAAAAAAAACTGACCCACTCAGATGATTCCCTCTGCTATATAATATTATATTTCATAATGTTATAACTATAGAAATAGAGGGAGAAATAACACCATTCTAAATGTAATTTTCTGTATAAAAAAGACAAAACTCATGAGCTTTCTATGACTTTTTTAAAAAAATATTTTTAGTTGCAGATGGACACAATACCCTTATGTATTTAATTTTATGTGGTGCTGAGGATCAAACCCAGGGCCTCCCATGTGCTGGACAAGCACTCTACCATTGAACTATACCCCCAACCCCCTATGACTCTTTAGACTAAGGTTAGTTAGGTTACTCCCTCTGCTACAGGAAAATTAAAACTGTTTATTCATGGGACAGCTGAGTCAGAGATATTTATCATGTCTTACTATTCAAATCTTCTTATTCTTCCAAAATGTACTGTTGGTATTTGCCTTTCCATAAGTTTAGAGGATGTTCATAGAAGATGCTGTACCTTTCTGTCTAGTAGTCGCTTCTTACGCATGGTTGGGGGTTCCAGAGAGATTCGACCCCGCATGGCTAGTTCTATCAGGATGCCCCCTCGCAGGCCAGATGATATACAGTCATTCCAGAAAGATGTATAACCCTAGGAAAGAGGAAAAGAACAGAAACAGTGTTCTGAAATGGGTACTGACTTCTAGCCAGCATCCTAAGTATAAGATGTGGTTTTTGTGAATCATTTCATATCACTTGAACTTAAAGCAAAGTAGACAATGGAATGTTTCTTTAATCTCCTTAATCTAAACTTCCCCAAATATTATTTTCTGTCTAACTTCAAGCTCTTTAGTGAATTCCTATAGCTTGGCTGCTAATTAACTGGCATGCTAAATTTTAATTTTTGAAAAGAACTTTGACTTTTTTTTTTTAGAATTTTTTTTTTTTTTTTTTTTTAATATTTATTTTTAGTTTTCGGCGGACACAACATCTTTGTTTGTATGTGGTGCTGAGGATCAAACCCAGGCCGCAAGCATGCCAGGCGAGCACGCTACCGCTTGAGCCACATCCCAGCCCTGGCTTTTTTTTTTCCAATATATTTTGTTTTTGGTACTGAGCTACTTCCCTAGCCCTTTTTATATTTTACTTAGAGACAGGGTCTCACTGAGTTCTTAGGGCCTTGCTAAGTTGCTGAGGCTGGCTTTGAACTCTTTGTCCAACTTATCTCAGCCTCCCAAACCACTGGGATTATTATAGGTGTGTACCACCACACCCAGCTTTTTTTCTTTTTTTGGTATCAGGAATTGAACCCAGTGGACCTTTACCACTGAGTCAGATCTCCAGCCCTTTTTAAAAAAAGTATTTTATTTAGAGACAAGGTCTCGCTGAGGCTGGCTTTGAACTTGCAAAACTACTGCCTCAGCCTCCCAAACCACTGGGATTATAGGCATGCACCACTGCATCCAGAGAATTTTGGCTTTCTAGAAGTGTTTCCATGATACACTAAATTTCAGACTAGGGTAAAAATACGACATAAAGGAAAAAAGTTAAACCATTTAGGTCTTTTACTTCCCCTAAATATGCTTTATATACAATTTTTTTTGTTGTTGTTGTTTTTCAGGGCTGGGAATGGAACCCAGGACCTTGCACATGCTAGGCAAGCCCTCTACCTTGAAATTACATTTCTAACCAAGCAGGCTAATCTGACGGGAAACTACAGAAACCCCACTGACTAGTTAAGGTGTCTTGGATATGTTATTTTAACCTTTCTTTCTTTCTTTTTGAGTTTGGTAAGTGTGGTTTTATTTTATTTTATTTTTTGTTACTTAACCTTTCTCAAGTGCAATATCCTCATCTGAAAAATGGGGACACTAGTATCCATTTTCATGCTTGCTGTGAGGATTAAATGAGATGAAATATATGAGAAAGCATTTAGCATAGTGCCTAGAATATTGGAGGTGTTTAAATGCTAGTTCCTCTTCCTTAGAAGCTACAGGGAACATATAAAAACATAAGAAGGGTTGGGTTGTGGCTCAGTGGTAGAGTGCCCGCTAGCACATGCAGGGCCCTGGGTTTGATCCTCAGCACAACATATAATAGATAAAATAAAAGTATTTTGTATAACTATAATTTAAAAAAATAAATAAACATTTAAAAAAAACAGAATAAGTTATTGTCTTAAGAAGCTAAAAGTCTAGCTGGAAAACCATGTAAGCTTGATGAAAATTGTTACAATATAAAGCAAATAAAAATTCATTTGAAAAAGCAGTAGAAGAGAGGCATAAATCACTTTTAGAGTAGTTGGGAACTCCTATAGGACTTTTACTGGGGGACTGAAGAATAAATAGGTTGAACCTGGCAAAGAGGGATGGTTTTCCAGGTGGAAGAAATCATCCAAATTCTACTTATTTTTCAAAATGGTATCCTTAGCAAAATGTCAAGAAGGGAGATCACAAATATGTTTATAGACTCTAACTCAAAAGTTTAAAGAAAAATTATCAGATCAAGTTGGTTGGGATCAAGTGTGAAAAGCTTTGATGTTTTGAACTTTTAAATGAAAGGCAGATAGTGAATTCTGAAGATTATAAGGAAAGGGTTATGATTAACACAAGGAAGATCTATCAGTTATCAAAGCTGTTCAATATTTTCTGGTACTGGGGATTGAGCCCGGGGGCTCTACCACTGAGCTACATCCCCAGAACTAATTAACTTACTATCTATCTATCCATCCATCCATCCATCCATCCATGTTTTTCTTCTTCATTTTGTTATTATTATTTTGGTACCAGGGGCGCTTAGCCATGGAGCCACATTCCCAGCCCTTTTTATTTTTATTTATTTATTTTTTTTGAGACATAGTCTTGCTAAGTTGGTTAGGGTCTCACTAAATTGCTGAGGCTGGCTTTGAACTTGCAATCTCCCTGCCCCAGCCTCCCGAGTTGCTGGGATTACAGGTGTGCACTATAACACTCAGCTTTATTTTTTTTTAATTTTGAGACAGGGTCTTGCTAAGTTGCTGAGGCAGGTCTTGAACTTGCAACTTTCCTGCCTCAGCCCTCGGGCATGCACCACTGTAACTGGCTCAACTTTTCAATACTCTTTAGCTGTATTTGGCTGTAGCTTTGTCCTTGGAGAGAAGCTGGGTGAAAGGTTAGCAGGTAGGGTCTAGCATGATTTTACACATTAGCAAGAGTTGTCCTAAAATAATCTTTTATCAATAGCAGTCATGTCTAATATTTATTGAGCATTTATTTATTTATTGAATTACAAAGCTAACTTTAATACTTTGGGTTGTGCCCCACAGGAATAAAAACCACTGTGAAGGGGGCTGGGGTTGTGGCTCAGTGGTAGAGCACTTGCCTTGCATGTGTGAGGTACTGGGTTCATTTCTCAGTTCCATATATAAATAAATGAATAAAATAAAGGTCTATCAACAACCACTCCCCCAAAATTAAAAAAAAAACAAACAAAACAACACTCCGAAGGGATAAGCCTCTCATTCCTAGGAGTGGCTCAGGGGAAAAGAGGCTACCTTAGAGACAGGAAGCATAAAAGGGATCAGCTGCAGATTCAGGGGAAAGGGAATGTCATGGATGATGAGACCTGTGAGCACTACCGGAGGAAATATGAGCCTGGTGGAACTGGTTCCAGGCACACAGACAGAGAGCAAGAGGGTTAGATATGCAGCCACAAAGTTATTTGGGTTCCTTCTTCTTGTTTGCCTTTTCTGCTTCTTAATGATCTCCAAGTTTCTCTGCTTGAAGACAGTCGCGAAAAGCTCTGGGCACCTTATATGAATCACTCTGCTTTTTTATATTCTTCTGGTAGCGGGTGGTGGCAAAAGAAGGAGCCTCACTGAACAATTTTTACGTGTGAGATTGTGCTAAGCTTTCTTAATCCCTTACCTGATTATATCTTCATAACAACCCTGTAAGAAAGGTAGTAGTAACTACTACTAACCCACAATTTAAAAATGAGGAAACTAAAGCTTACAGAGGTTATTTAGCAAAACAGAGGTAAATAAAAACTAAAGTGGCACAGATTTCAAAATCTTTTAAAATTCTGTTTTCTCTTTTTATTAGCTTAGAAGTTATGCATTTGTTTATTTTTTAAAAATACCTTTTATTATTTTTTCATGTGGTGCTAAGGATGGAACCCAGTGCTCCACCACTGAGCTACACCCCTACCCCTGCATTTGTTTCCCATTGATTTATTTACTGATACTGGGGAGTGAAAACAGGGGTGGCTTAATTACTGAGCCACAATCCCAGCCATCTTCTGTATTTTATTTAGAGACAGGGTCTCACTGAGTTACTTAGGGCCTTGCTAAATTGCTGAGGCTGGCTTTGAATTCAAGAACCTCAGCCTCTGAAGCTGCTGGGTAGGTAGGATTACAGGTGTGCACCACCATGCCTGGTGCATTTGTTTCTTTCAGAAGTTACCTGGTGACATTTTATTATGCATGGCAATTAATTTAAAATTAACATAAAATCTAGCCAGGCATGGTGGCTCACACCTGTAATCCCAGCAACTCAGGAAGCTGAGGCAGGAAGATCGCAAGTTCAAAGTTAGTCTCATCAATTTAGCAAGGCCCTAAGCCACTTACTGACACCCTGTCTCACTATAAAAATAAATAAATAATAAAAAAGCTGGAAATGTGGCTCAGTGGTTAAGTGCCTCAGAGTTCAACCTCCAGTACAAAAAAATTAAAAATAAATGAAATTAACATAAAATCTAAATATGAAAAACTAATATATTTACCACTCTCCTAGTTGTCCAATACTTTATCTTTTTTAAAAAAAAATATTTATTTTTTAGTTTTAGGTAGACACAACATCTTTGGTTTTTTTTTTTTAATGTGGTGCTAAGAATCGAACCCAGTACCTCATGCATGCTAGGCGAGCGTGCTACCACTTGAGCCACATCCCCAGTCCTACTTTATCTTTCTTTATCTCACAAATAAGATATTAATAATCATCATTATTATTTTATACGGGTAGCAATTGTTTAGATTTACTCATATGATTACCATCTGAGTAAATACTCATATGATTACCATTTTTTTTCTTTTTTTAAAATGTCCTTTTATTAACTTTTTTTTTTAGAGAGAGAGAGAGAGAGAGATAATTTTAATATTTATTTTTTGGTTTTCGGCAGACACAACATCTTTGTTTGTATGTGGTGCTGAGGATTGAACCCGGGCCGCATGCATGCCAGGCGAGCGCGCTACCACTTGAGCCACATCCCCAGCCCCAATTACCATTTTCTTTGCTCACCATTCCTTCTTGTATATCAGACCTCCTTTCTCATACTACTTTCCTTCTATCTAAATTTGAACTTTTAAAAAATATTTATTTTTTGTTTTTAGTTATAGGTGGACACAATGTCTCTATTTTTTTTCTTTCTTTTTAACAGACTTTAATAGAGGAATCAGGAGTATAGAAAACAAAAACTGCAATGATTTCCCACACAATCAAAAATGTCTCTATTTTACTTTATGTGGTGCTGAGGATCGAACCAAGTGCCTCACACATGCTAGGCGAGTGCTCTACCTCTGAGCCACAACTCTAGCCCTAAACTTGAATTTCATTAAGTGAAAGTCTGCTGGAAGCAAATTCTACTTTATCTGAAATGTCCTTATTTCACTACTATCATTCCTCTTTTTGTTTTTGGGGTATTTGTTTGTTTTTGGTACTGGGATTCAGATGTGTGCCACTGCTTCTGGCTCACCTATTAGATTTCAATTTTTGTGTTTTGTTTGGGAGCCCTTGGAAATTACCTTCTACTTTCCAAGGTTCAAGAATATATTATAAATTAAGGTTGTTCAAGATTTAAGGTCTGACCACCATACTGCTGGGGGTAGGGGGCCTCTAATTCCAGTGTTCCCACTATAGCTAAGATGGTGTTTCAGATCAAGTATAATTCTTTATCTTTCTGATGTTCCTCCCAATCTTCAGGATTGAGTCTAAGTGGCATAGTATAGTATTCAACTCTCATCTTTCCTCCAGAACACTATGCTTAGATATCCTGAATTATTTTAAGTGCTTTTAATGTATTATTTTGCTATTGGCCTTTGCACACACTTTCTTCTAGACCTGGTAATCAATTCTCCTTCTTGTGATTAAGGATTATGTACAGAGGTCACATCTTCCATGTAACCATTGTTTCTAGCTCCACTTCACCCTCTGGGTATGCCTATATATACTTTTCTCTCATATCATCTATTGTATCACCTTGCAATCAACTGTCCTCATTAGACTATAAATTCCATTAAGGAGAGAGTATCCCTTATGAAGACTCATAGTATCTACTCAATAAATATCTCTTCTCTCTGTTTCTGTCTCTCTCTTTGGTACTAGGAATTGAGACCAGGAGTGTTTTACCACTGAGCTACATTCCCAGTCCTATTTATTTATTTACTTATTTGAGGTGATGGGGATTGAGCTCTGGCCTCATGCACTCTAATACTAAGCCACATATCCAGCCCTTTATTTTTTGAGATAGGGTCTCACTAAGTTGTCAAGGTTGGCCTTGAACTTGAAATCTTCCTGCCTCAGCCTCCTGAGATGACACAGGCATGCACCACCATGCTGTTGCTCAAAAAGTATTTCTTGAACACATAAATGTATAAGTGAAAGTAAGTGACAGGCATGGGGCCACACATTAATCCCAGCAACTCGAGAGGCTGAGGAAGGAGGCTCGCAAATTTGAGGCCAGCCACAGCAACTTAGAGGCCCTAATTGGTGAGAAGTTGTCTCAAAATAAAAAAATCAAAAGGGCTGGGAATGTGTCGTAGTGGTTAAGCACGAGAGAGAGAGAGAGAGAGAGAGAGAGAGAGAGAGAGAGAGAGAGAGAGAGAGAAGAAGGGAAGGGGAGAGGAAGAAGATAAGAGAAGAGAAAGAGAAAGAGAGAGAGAGAGAGAGAAAGAAGTAAAATAAGTTAACCTGGCAAAAGCTCAGCTTGAGCCATAAACATCCCTTAAACATCTCCAAATTTCCTGAGGGCCTGAACATAACACTAGGATTAGTTTCCTCCCCTCTCTGACTCATGGGCTGCTTGAAGAGTCATATTTGTGACTCCTCTTTAAGGAGGAGATAGATTTTTTTTTTTTTGGTTTAATATTTGATTTCGTACAATTCAGCTGCCCAATTAAGGTTAAACTATAACTTACTTCAGAACATACAATTTATTCAGGCACATAACACACATATTCCGGGTAACTATAAATTTCCACAGGTGTGCAAACATTTCAGCCAGCATTAAAACATTTGGAGGAAAATTTCCTTTGTTTTTTCATTTCTTCCTGACATAAAACTTCTGTTTCAGTGATGTCAGATTGTCAACAGAACTGTAAATGAGAAGCACTGTAAATAAAGAAGCAATGAAGACCAGGATGTAGAAACTATGATTTTGAATATTACCCTTTCCCATCATAGCATCTTAAAACAAGTAAAACTCTACAAACGAGTTTTCAAACTTTTTTTTTTATTGAGTAATATCCAATAATAGGAAGAAGTATAACAACACATGTAGAGGCCTGGGGTTGTAGCTCAGTGGTACAGTGCTTGCCTACAACATGTGAGGCACTGGGCTTGATCCTCAACACCACAGAAAAATAAATTAAAAAAAGGTACTGTGTCCATCTAAAAATTATATACATATATGTATATATATGTATACATACATACATATATATGTATATATACACACACATATATTAAAAACATGTAGAACTTAAAAAATAATTATAAAATAAATACCTTTACAACTTTAAGAAAGAGACAGGAGGGCTGGGGTTGAGGCTCAGTGGTGGAGCACTCGCTTGGCACATACAGGGTGCTGGGTTCAATCCTCAGCACCACATAAAAATAAATAAATAAAATGAAGGCATTGTGTTCAACTACAACAACAACAAAAAATTAAATAAATAAAAAATAAAAAAAGAAAAGAGGCAGGATTTAGAAAAAGATAATCACTAAGAAAGAGATGACAGTACATAATAGTAATGTTTCCCGTGCACTATGGCTACAGATGACCAATAGAGGCTTGATGCTGTCATCTAGGGTAGTATTTTAGAACAGATTAATGATATGAATCCAGGTATAGAATAGCCTGCAGGCAAGGGAAGATAAAGAGTTATTTAATTTTCTAAGTTTCTTTTTCTATATGTCTAGCTTGTGAATTCTCAAACTATTCTCAGGCACTCCAAACAGTAGTAGTTTTTATCATTTTCTTTCTTACAATCTGTTACTTAGGAGAAAAAGGAATTTTCATTGTTATAACTGTCCAGGGCTATCTCCCTACAACTACTTAATTGAATTAAAATTTATTTATTTAAAATTTAAAATTAAGGAGTCTGTTAAAGGGCCAATAGTTTGGTATATCTGAGGAAGAAGTCCTAGCACAAACAGAGAAATATTTATCATTCAGTCACTAAATTTCATTATCAGAGGTTATATATATGAGGAAAAGTATATTTTCGGGCCTACTAAAAACAGACTTTCACATTATCTCATGAGCAACAGTCTTGGAAGATTGGTAGAATGACATCTTTGGATAGTGGATTTTGTTCTGCCTGATTTAAAAAATATGACTATATAAAAAAGAAAAAAAAAGATCACATTAGAGAATGTATAATTTATACAGTGAAAAACTCCTGGAATCTTATGTCCTCCAGATGACTACTATAAACAGCTTTGTGGGTATTTTTCCTAGATTTTTATTATATTTATATTTATATATATATTCATTCAGATTATATTTAGAAATGAAATTACACATGATGGGTTTGGTGGCACATTCCTGTAATACCAGCAGCTCGGGAGGCTGAGGCAGAAAGATCACAAATTAAGACCAGACCCAGCAATTTAGTTATTCCCTATCTCATGAGTTACTCCAAAAACAAAACAACAAAACAAACTGACAACAAAAAGCAAACTGGGATGTAGCTCAGTGGTAAAATGCCCCTGATTCAATCCCCAGTACCCAGTACCAAAAGAGAAATGAGATTATACTGAATGACAACATTTTTCACTTACCCATTATTTTGCATATCTTTCTTTTTTTTAACTTCATATTTTTCCACATTTTTTCATCAATGCATTATAGCTGTACTATTTTACATATATTTCCACATTAGTAAATACAGATGCACTATAATTTATCTAACATTCTGTTTATGTATATTTCAGTTAATAATAATTTTTTGTTATAAAAAATACTCATTTGTATGTGTTGAATAAATTCCTAAAAGAAATTTTTGGGTCAAAGATTATACATATTTGGGGCTGGGGATGTGGCTCAAGCGGTAGTGCGCTCGCCTGGCATGCATGCGGCCCGGGTGAGATCCTCAGCACCACATAACAAACAAAGATGTTGTGTCCGTCAAAAACTAAAAAAATAAATATTAAAAAATTCTAAAAAAAAAAAAAAAGATTATACATATTTTATGTGTAATAATGTCATTTTTCTCTTGTAAAATGTTGGGCAATGCAAATTCTATGAATACAGTCAGTCAACACTTTATACTGAATTCTTGCTTAGTTAAGCATTCAAAGTGTTCTTCCTTATTTGAACTTCCTTGAAGACATACCTTAAAACAACTTTGAACACTGATGATCATAAAGTTGGCTGCTTGGGGTAAAAAGAGGAAAAAAATCCAGGTGCAGTGG
This sequence comes from Marmota flaviventris, assembly GCF_047511675.1. Taxonomy (NCBI): domain Eukaryota; kingdom Metazoa; phylum Chordata; class Mammalia; order Rodentia; family Sciuridae; genus Marmota; species Marmota flaviventris. The sequence continues at coordinate 122,992,766 of NC_092507.1, read as the reverse complement.
TGCATACCATACCTATAATCCTAGTGGTTAGGGAGGCTGAGACAGGAGGATCACAAGTTCCAGGCCAGCCTTAGCAACTTAGCAAGGATCTAAACAATTTAGTGAGACCCTGTCTCAAAATTAAAAATAAAAATTGCTGGGGATGTGGTTCAGTGGTTAAGTATCCCTGGGTTCAATCACCAGTACTATTAAAAAAAAATTAGTTTTTGTTTTTTAAAATTTTTTGTAGTTACAGATGAACAGATCGCCTTTATTTTATCTGTTCATTTTTATGTGGTGCTAAAGATTGAACCCAGTGCCCCATACACATTAGGCAAGAGCTTTGTCACTGAGCCACAACCCCACCCCGAAAAATTAGTTTTACTATATTTAAAAAAATGATTTCTTGTTGGTGTGGTGTCACACACTTGTACTTCCAGATACTCAAGACATTGAAGCAGGAGGATTGCCAGTTCAAGGCCAGTCTGGGCAAACGAGCAAGACCTTGTCTCAAAATAAATTAAATTGGTTAAGGACATAGCTCAGTAGTAGAAGGCCCTTGATTAGTTCCCCAGCACTAGAAAAAAGAATTTTTTTTTCCCTTTAACCTAAGCAATTCCACAGTAATAATCTATTTGCAAAGGCAGAGGGAAGCAAAATCTGGAGAAAATAGAGAGTTTCAATAAGATACTTCTGCAACAAGTTAAAATTAAAGTTAACTAAATTAAAAAAAGCAAAAGTCTAAATGGAAATGAAGCATCAAATGAAAAAGAGTGCAAAACTAAGACTGCAAGAATCCTGTTATATACCTCAAAATCTGGAAATGTCACCAGAATCCAAAGAGCAAAATACATTTTCCTTGAGGAAAAGTTTTTAATTAATTTATTTTTGTGTTTTCTTCTTCCTTTCTTTCAATATGAAAGAAAAGTCATATATATATAAATATATATATGAATGATATATATATATCAACTAGTTCCCCTTCCTTTATACCTCAGTAATTAATCTGAATTTTGGTTTGTTTTTTTTTTTGTGGTGCTGGGAATTGAACCCAGGGCACGTGAGGCAAGCACTCTATCAACTGACCTATATCCCCAGCCCCTGAATTTTCTAACAGTCATGTACAACTAATTCAGATATGGGATTTCTATTCCCAGATTATATCATCAAGTAAATTAAGCATTCTTTTGAGGTACAGTATGCAATCCACATAAGAAAACTGTGAATCATCTTATTTACCTTTTTTTTTCATTCTATGTAAACCGAAACATAAAAATCAAAGAATAATAAGAATAGTAAATTATGAGCTCTCTTCCAGAAAATAGATTTTTTAGGACACTTGTGTTCTGATAGTAATATTAGTCCACTTGTTGCTCAATTTTAAGAGCTAATTCAAGTGATCATTTTTTAAGTCTAGCAAATTGGAAACCAGTGTTTTAAAGACTTAAGGCTATATTATAGATGTTTATTTATTTATTAGTTGCACACAACACCTTTATTTTGTTTATTTATTTTTATGTGGTGTGAGGATTGAACCCAGGGCCTCACACATGCTAGATGAGTGCTCTACCACTGAGCCACAACCCCAGCCCTAGATGTTTATTCTAAAGAACAGAAGAGGGTTTTATGCTGAGCATCCAAATAACATCTCTCTTTTTAGAATAAAAATCTCTTTTTATTTATTTATTTTTATGTGGTCCTGAGGATCAAACCCAGTGCCTCACACATGCTAGGCAAGCGCTCTGCCATTAAGCTACAACCATAGCCCCCTAACTAAGGTCTCTTTGAGCACAAGAAAATTACCATTTGAGAGCCAAGACTGACAGAGTTTTAACAACAACAAAATAATAATAGTAGTTACTATATATTGACCATTTATATTTACAGGTTCTGAGCTTAAAATTTTATATAATTAGTTAATTTAATTCTTAATAACAGTATTATAAAATCCATATTATCTCTATTAAATAGGAATAATGTTTTATAGGATATGAAACCAACTTACAAAAATCAATAGCTTTCTTATATACCTATAATGAATTTGCTGATAAAGAAATAAGGGGGAAAAAAAAAAGCAGAGGACTAAATCTAACCATGGAGGTAAAAGACCTCTACTATTAAATTAGAGAACCCTGGGCCTGGGGTTGTAGCTTAGTGGTAGAGCACTTGCCTGGAATGCTTAAGGCACTGGGTTCTATCCTCAGCACTGGGGTGGTGGCTCAGTGGTAGCATACTTGTCTTACATGTGTGAGGCACTGGGTTTGATGTGCACTCAGCCCTCAGCCTCACATAAAAAATAAACAAAATCAAGTCATAAAAATAAAAATTAATTAATTAAATGAAGTTATTGTGTCCATCTACAACTAAAAAAATAAAAGAAAAGAAAAAGAAATTATAGAACACTGAAGAAAGAAATAAAAGAAGACATTAGAAGATGGAAAGACCTCCCATGTTCATGGATAGGCAGAATTAATATTATTAAAAAGAGCCATATTAACAAAACAATATACAGACTCAGGGCTGGAGTTGTGGCTCAGGGGTAGAGTGCTTGCCTACCACATGTGGGGCACTGGGTTCAATTCTCAGCGCCACTTATATAAATAAGTAAATAAAATAAAGGTCTATCAACAACTAAAACATATTAAAAAAACAATATACAGATTTGGTACAATCCCTATCAATATACTAAATATATTTTTTATAGAACTACAAAAAAAAAAAAAGAAGAAGGAAAAAAGTCCTAAAATTCATTTGGAAGATAGCCAAAGCAATTCTAAGTCAAAAAAGCAATGTCAGAGGCATCATAATTCTTGGCTTCAAATTAATTACTGACCTAGAGTAAAAAAAAAAAAAAAACTGCATGGTGCCAGGAGCAGTGGCACATGCCTGGGATCCCCGTGGCTCAGGAGGCTGAGACAAGATGATCAGAAGTTCAAAGCTAGCCTCAGCAACTTAGTGTGGGCCTAGGCAACTTAGTGAGATCCTGTCTCAAAATAAAAAACAAAAAGGGCTGTGGATGTGGCTCAGTGGTTAAATGCCCCTGGGTCCAATACCCAGTAACAAAACAAGACAAAAACAAGAACAATAAAAACCTGCATGGTATTGGCATAAAAACAGACACATGTAATAGAAGACACAGAGACAAACCCAGAGATATACGGTCATCTGATCCTTGCTAAAAAACATATGTTGGAACTGGGTATGGTGATGGACACCTGTCATCCCAGTAGCTCAGGAGACTGAGGCAGGAGGATTGTGAGTTCAAAGCCAGCCTCAGCAAATTAGTGACATGCTAAGCAACTTAGTGAGACCCTGTCTCTAAATAAAATACAAAACAGGGCTGCAGATGTGGCACTGGTGGTTGAATGCACCTGAGTTCAATTCCCAGTACACACACACACACACACACACACACACACACAAAATATGTTGGAGACAAGAAAGACTTTTTTAACAACTTGTGATGGGAAAACTGAATATCTATATGTAGAAGAATGAAACTAGATCTCTCTCTCTCACTCTGCACAAAAGTCAACTCAAAATGGATCAAAGACTTTGGAATTAGACCAGAAACTTGGCCATTATTTGCCTCAAGAAAACATAGGGCCAACACTCCAACATATAGGTGCAGGCAATGACTTTTTCAATAGAACTACTAAAACTTAGGAAATAATACCAAGAATTAATACAAAGTATGGCATTAAATAAAAAAGCTTCTGCACAGCAAAAGAAACAAGAATATGGAGAACCTATAGAATGGGAGAATATCTTTGTTAGCTACTCTTCTGAGAGAGGATTAACATCCAGAATATATAAAGAACTCAAAAAATTTACTACCCAAAAAAGCAAGTAATCCAATCTATAGATGATCAAATTAACTAAACAGACACTTCTCAAAAGAACAAATATAAATGACAGGCAGATACATTTAAAAATTCCAATGTCTTTAGCAATTAGGGAAATGCAAATCAAAACTACACTGAGATTTCATCTCACTCCAGTTAGAATGACAGCCATCAAGAAAACAAATATAATAAACCCTGTAGAGGATGCAGGGAAAAAGGAACATTTTTTACATTGTTGGTGGGACTGTGAATTAGTACAACCACTATGAAAATCGGTAAGGAGGTTCCACAACACCACCATATGACCCAGCTATATAATATTCCCCAGTATTCATCCTAAAGAATTAGTCAGCATAATATAGGAATACTACATGTTTATAGCAGCACAATTCACTATTGCCAAATTATGGAACTGGCCTAGATGTCCATCAACAGATGAATAGATAGAGCAAATGTAGTATTTATACTAAGATTTTTATTTATCCATAAAGATGAAATTATGTCAATTGCTGGTAAAAGGAAAAAACTGAAGAACATCATGCTGGAAGCCAAAGGTTGTATGTTTTCTCTCACATGTGAAAGCTAGAGAGAAAAAAAGGCCACTGAAAGTAGAAGTGAGTCAGGTGGAGTGGAGAAGAGTAGGAGAGAAGAGGTGCTAGGAAATTAAACTAACCAAATTATACATGCACACAATAAAACAGTATAATTACACTGTTGGTGGGATTACTAATTTACAATCCCACCACCAAAATAAATATACCATTATACTGTGTGCATGTATAAATACGGAACAATGAATCCCATTTTTGTGCATAATTATGATAGACCAATAAAGAAAACTAGAAAATAAAAGGTGGCAACCAAGCATCATCTAGCGGCATGATAAATGAAAGGGAATTCTAAGAAAGTACTGGATGAACTTTGTAAAGAAATGCATAATTTAAAGTAAAACAAACCAGGGGGGTAGGTAATATGGCGGGAATATAAAAGATAAGGACAGATAAATAAGGTAGGGCTAGAGAGCCAGGAAAACATTGTCCTGCCTTCAAGGAGGCTGTAGTTTGGCCTTAAAAGTAACTGCCTGGGGTTGGGGCTGGGGCTGGGGCTCAGTGGTGGAGCACTTGCCTAGCATGTGTAAGGCCCTGGGCTCAATCCCCAGAACCACATAAAACTAAATAAACAAAATAAAGGTATTGTGTCCATCTACAACTAAAAATATTTTTTAAAAAAAGTAATGGGCTGGGTGCAGTGACTCATATCTCTAATCCCAGCTACTCAGGAGGCTGAAGCAGGAGTATCTCAAGTTTGGGGATAGCCTGGGCTATTTATTTATAAAAAATAAAAAGGTCTGGGGATATAGCTCAGAGTGCCCCTGAGTTCAATCTCTAGTACCCCCCAAAAAACAACAACAAAAATTTATTTAACAGAATCCAGTGAAAACATTAAAAAAGGATGGGGTATGTTTATATTATTGATATGAAAGATGTCTACATTATCTATCTATTTTTACTTTTGGGGTACCAGGGATTGAATGCAGGGGTGCTATATTCCCAGCCCTTTTTATTTTTATTTTTTTAAAGAGAGAGAGGGAGAGAGAGAGAGAGAGAGAATTTAATATTTATTTTTTTTCGTTTTCAGCGGACACAACATCTTTATTTGTACGTGGTGCTGAGGATCGAACCCAGGCCGCACGCATGCCAGGCGAGCGCGCTACCGCTTGAGCCACATCCCTAGCCCCCTTTTTATTTTTTATTTTGAGATAGGGCCTTGCTAAATTGCTTAGTGCCTTGCTAAGTTGCTGAGGATGGCTTTGAACTCATGATCCTTCTGCCTCAGACTCCCAAGCTGCTAAGAATACAGGTCTGTGCCTGGCCTCCACATTACCTTAAATGAAAAAAGGACTGCAAAATAATTTGCCTGGTATGATCGATTTTTTTGTAATTATTAATTTACAAACAAAAAAATCTCTAAGGATATATACTACAATTTTAACAGTAGTTATCTTTGAGTCATAAGATTATGGGTAATTTTTATTTTATTCTTTACATCTTTTTTTTACAAAACAGGTATATATAATTTACAGAGTGAAATGCACAGTTGTTAAATTCAATCCATTTTGACAAATGCAGATATTCATGTTATTTATACCTCTCTTATCAGGACATTTCTATCACTCCAGTAAATGTTCATGTATATAAATCTGTCTGCATTTCTTAAACATATTCTACTTTAAAAATAATAAAAAGTAACAAAGATACTCTTAGGCAAAATTTTAAAAAGAAGTAAAAATGCAACTCCCAAAAGGGAGAGGATAGTCTACCAATTAATTAATACCTTTGTAACCTCAAACCCTATGATTCATTATTTTTTTCTATTTGCCATTCTCACCTTAAACCTTTTGGACAACTATTGAAGAATTTCTTCCTCTCCTGTGTTCTTATAGCACTTTTTAAATTTTTTTTTTTTTTAAGTTATAGATGGACACAATATCTTTATTTTATTTATTTATTTTATGTGGTGCTGAGGATCGAACCCAATGCCTCACCCATGCTAAGCAAGGGCTCTACCACTGAGCTACAACTCCACCTTCACTATTTTTTATTTTGAGATGGTCTTGCTAAGTTCCCCAGGTTGGCCTCAAACTTGTTTGTTTTTTTTTTTAAAGATAGAGTGAGAGAGGGAGGGAGGGAGGGGGGGGAGAGAGAGAGAGAGAGAGAGAGAAATTTTTAATATTTATTTTTTAGTTTTCGGCGGACACAACATCTTTGTATGTGGTGCTGAGGATCAAACCCAGGCCACACGCATGCTAGGCGAGCGCGCTACCACTTGAGCCACATCCCCAGCCCTGGCCTCAAACTTGTGATCCTCCTGCTTCAGCCTCCTGAGTAGCTGGGATTACAAGTGTGCACTACCACGCCTGGTATCATTAAACAATTTTAATGACATTTTCTGAGGGTGAACTGCACTCCAGATGGCTATAAGTTACTATACAATTATTTCCAAAATCTTTATAAATCTTTGTTATAGGATGAACTATATATCTCCTTAAATTTCATTTGTTGAAGCTGTAACCTCCAGTACCTCAGAATATGACTATCTGGAGACAGGGCCTGAGAAAGGGTGATTAAGGCCGGGTGCCATTCACACACCTATAATCCCAGCACCTTGGAAAGCTGAGACAGGAGAATTTCGAGTTCAAAGCCAGTCTCAGCAATTTAGTGAGGTCCTAAGTAACTTTGTAGGACCCTGTCTTCAAAATAAAAAAAAATATATAAACAGGGTTAGGGAGGTGGCTCAGTTGTAAAGCCCCATTCAAACCCTGGTACTTTAAAAAAAATGTTTAATAGCAAGACTGTGGAACCAACCTAGATGCCCTTCAATAGACGAATGGATTAAAAAAAAATGTGGCATTTATACACAATGGAGTATTACTCTGCATTACAAAATGACAAAATCATAGAATTTGCAGGGAAATGGATGGCATTAGAGCAGATTATGCTAAGTGAAGCTAGCCAATCCCTAAAAAACAAATGCCAAATGTCTTCTTTGATATAAGGAGAGTAACTAAGAACAGAGTAGGGACGAAGAGCAGGAGAAGAAGATTAACATTAAACAGGGATGAGAGGTGGGAGGGAAAGGGAGAGAGAAGGGAAATTGCATGAAAATGGAAGGAGACCCTCAGGGTTATACAAAAGTACATACAAGAGGAAGTGAGGGGAAAGGGTAAAAATAATACAAGGGGGAGAAATGAATGACAGTAGAGGGGGTAGAGAGAGAAGAGGGGAGGCGAGGGGTGGGGAGGGGAGGGGGGATAGTAGAGGATAGGAAAGACAGCAGAACACAACAGACACTAGTATGGCAATATGTAAATCAATGAATGTGTAACTGATGTAATTCTGCAATCTGTATATGGGGTAAAAATGGGAGTTCATAACCCACTTGAATCAAAGTGTGAAATATGATATATCAAGAAATTTGTAATGTTTTGAACAACCAACAATAAAAAATAAAAATAAAAATAAAAAATGTTTAAATTAAAATGAGTTATTAAAGTGGGCCTTAATCCAATAGGACTGGTGTCCTCATGGGGGCAGAAATTTGAACACACAGAAAGATTAGGGATGCAGGCACACAGCGCTATAAGTCTATAAGGCAAGGAGAGAGACCTTAGAAGAACCAAACTGTCATCTTTAATCTTGGATTTCTAACTTCAAGAACTGTAAGAAAATTATTTTCTGTTGTTTAAGCCACCCACCTGTGGTATTCAGATCTAACCAGTTATTATAATCATACTCTAACAGAAAAATCTAGAAGAGGACTATTTATTCATTTGGTCTCTAATTTTTTTTTTTTTGTAAAGATGATTTTTTAAAAACGTGTGTGTGTGTGTGTGTGTGTCTGTGTATTGTAGGTGGACACAATACTTTTTTTTTTTTTTTTTTTATCTTTATGTGGTACTGAGGATCGAACCCAGTGCCTTCATGTGCCAGGCAAGTGCTCTACCACTGAGTCACAAATGCAGGCCCTCATTTGGTCTTAAGCTTAACATACAAGAAAAAAGGGTTAGGGATGTAGTTCAGTGGTACAGCATTTGTCTAGGATGTTTGAAGCCTTTGGCCCTGGGTTTAATCCTCAGCATCATTAAAAAAAAAAAAAAAAGAGAAAGAGAGAGATACCTATCTACCCATATTATCTCTTTTTAGTTTCTTCCTCATTCCATAAAGAGAATATATGCCATGAGTTCTAATTTATGGCTAAAGTGAACTGAAAATAAAAATGAATAGGGCTGGGGATGTAGCTGAAGCGGTAGCGTGCTCGCCTGGCATGCGTGCGGCCTGGGTTCGATCCTCAGCAAGTAAAATAAAGTTATTTAAAAAATGACTTATTTCTATACTAATCCTTCTGAAGATGTAGTTATAATTTAAATTATTTACTGCCTCTAAACATTTTTCATTTTTCAAATTGGGTTACTTAAACTTCTTACTTACTTGGTCCTGTTGCCCTTTATGATCAAAATATCTAATCTGAAGAAAGGAGAAAATAATGTACAGAAATTTCATATTACTACCTTCTTAATATCCAAAGTAACAGTATGGAATATTATATGTAAAAATAAAACTAAAAAAAAAAAAAATCATTCAGAATTGTTTGTAATACTTTCCCCTTCCCTCCCTTTTTTCCTATGTACTTTCTTTTCCTTTCCCTTTCTTTCTTTTGCACTGGGGGTTGAATGGAGGAATGTTTTACCAATGAGCTATATTCCCAGTCTTATTTATTTACTTGGCAGTGCTGTGGATCAAACTCAGAGGCTCATGAATACGAGGCAAACACTCTACCACTGAAACATAATCTCAGTTCTCTTTTTATTTTTTGAGACAAGTTCTCACTAAATTGCTGAGGGCCTCACTAAATTACTGAGGCTGTTCTTGAACATTTGTAATCCTCCTGACTCAGCTTCCTTAGTTGTGGGATTACAGGCATGTGCCACCATGCCCAGCTCTTTTCCTTTTTCTCACATTATTTATTATTTATTTATTTATTTGTAGTTGTAGATGGATAGAATGCCTTTATTTTATTTGTTTATTTTTATGTGGAGCTGAGGATGGAACCAAGTGCCTCATGCATGCTAGGCAAGCACTCTACCACTGAACTACAGCCCCAGCCCCTTTTTTCTCACATTATTGATGGCCACTTGAAATCTTATGGAATCCCCAAATCTCTTTCCAAGAGTGAGCTTTGCTAGGGTATTAAAACATCTGAACAAGAAACACATGACTGAGACTTAAAAAATAACTTGTGACAAACAGTACTGTGGAGCACAATCTTTTATGTTAATAGGAGGCATAATTTAAAATCCGTATGAAGTTACCAAAGAGTTGAAATTCTTGGGATCACACTAAACAATTAACAACCCTAAACAACTCTCTCAGGAAGAAATACAGAAAAATACATAATACCTCTTTTGCAAGCATGTCCTTTGTTAATCTCAGTCAGTTTTAATGTAAATTTTACAAATTATTGCTCAATGAATCATATTATTTTGACTCCCATAAAGAGAGGATGATACTTGCCTTCTAGGATTAAGCACGAAATGGTGCAAAATCTTTTCAAAACTCTTAAGTTACAGAAACATAAAATATGAATAAGGAGACAAGAGAGATGAAAAGGCTCAGTAAGTTTAAAGGCTCAGTGGTTATAGTCAATGCCCAAATTTAAGTGGGTGGCTTTGTCTTAATATTAGTATCAGATATTTTAGAACAGTATGTATCTTGGAGTTGGGAAGAACAGGGAGAGGTTCTTAATTATATAGCTTAAATTATGTTTTTCTACTGTCAAAATAAGATTTAAGTCTCCCAGTTTATTTCCTTTTATATAATAGTAAATAATTCTTTGGAGTTATATGGCTGGATAAAACAAAGAACAAAACAAACGTTCTTTTTGTTTTTCAATAGTTTGTTAAACACAAAATATTAAATAAAAAACCTGACAAACAAGTCCTTCTGGTACATTTGCCCAGTTACAATGAAAATAACTACTCATAAGATTTATTATTCATATTGTGCAATCAGGAAACTAAAAGGTAAAACCAGGTAGTGACCTAAATTAGACTTTTAATCCTTTAATTTTAATAAAATGCATTAGGACTGAGTCAACTTAAGAGGAGCAATTTCTTCATCTATAGGCAATAAGTGAAAACTATATTGACTTATTGTAACTTTTAGAATTTTTTGGTTAGTTCACTGAAATTTTTTTTACCAGTTTAAAAGTTTTTACTTCTAATCTCCCATTGCTAATAAATGATGATGAACTATAGCTGATAGAGGATTGTCAGTAGCTTGAAAAAGCATAGCATTAACACACTTTATAATTAAACATAAAAGTTTTACTCAGTCTGATTTATCATTTTTTTCTATATATGAATAGTGGCATTGTTTGAAAAAATGTGACTGACAGGTACAAGGATATTATTAACAGTAGTGTTCATAATGGATTCCTGAGTGTCCATTAACCCATAGAATAAATGGATAGCATTATATTAATATAATGAAACACTGTATCCCAATGAAACAGATTAAATTAAATTATATACTACAATATGGGTGAGTCTCACCATTGACCAAAGGAATATATAACATTATTAACCCAATAATGTAAGTTTAAAAATAGGCAAAACTAAATATATTCTTACACACACACACAGACACACACACATACATTAAAACTACGGAGGTGGAGGAGGCTCGTGGTAGAGCACTTGCTTGGCATGTGTGAGGCCCTGGGTTTGATCCTCAACATCACATGTAAGTAAATAAAAGATTCAATGATAACTAAAAAAATATTAGAAAAAAAAAAAACTACAGGGAGGGGCTGGGGCTGTAGCTTAGTGGTATAGCACTTGCCTAGCACAGGTGAGGCACTGTGTTCTATCCTGAGCACCATATAAAAATAAATAAATAAAAAAAGATATTGTGTCTCTCTGTAACTTAAATAAATAAATAAATAAAAAATACAAACTATAAGAAGGTGGGCAACATGTGATTAGGGAAGGGCATAAGAGGAGACATTGGTTACTGATATTGTTCTGCTGCTAGGTTTTTTTTTTTTAAAGATATTTTATTAGTTATTGATGGACCTTTATTTATTTGTCTACATGTGGTGCTAAGAATAAACCCAGTGCCTCACACATTTGAGGCAAGCGCTGTACCACTGAGCCACAACCCCAGCCCTGTTTTTTTTTGGGGGGGGGGATTGGATTTCTACTAGTAGTTACATAAGTTACATCATTTAAAGCATTTATTGCTTGTGAGGCAATAATATTTATATTAAAACTCTTACCAAAACTAAGCAATACCCTGTCTCAAAATTAAAATAAATAAATAAATAAAAGCCTGGGCCAGTGTGGCTCAGTGGTAAAGCGCCTCTGGGTTTAATCCTTGGTACAAAAAAAAAAAAAGCCAGGTGCAAATTCACAATAGCTAGACTGTGGAACCAACCTAGATGCCCTTCAATAGATGAATGGATAAAAAAAATGTGGCATTTATATACAATGGAATATTACTCAGCATTAAAAAATAACAAAATCATGGCATTTGCAGAGAAATGGATGGCATTAGAGCAGATTATGCTAAGTGAAGTTAGCCAATCCCTAAAAAACAAATGCCCAATGTCTTCTTTGATATAAGGGGGGTGACTCAAAACAGAGTAGGGAGGAAGAGCATGAGAAGAAGATTACCACTAAATAGGGACGAGAGTTGGGAGGGAATGGGAGGGAGAAGGGGAATTGCACAGAAGATGGAAGGAGACCCTCATTGTTATACAAAATTACATATAAGATGGTGTGAGGGGGAAGAAAAAAAAAAGAGAAATGTGTCACAGTAGATTGGGTAGAGAGAGGTGAGGGGAGGGGAGGGGGGGATACGAAGGGCAGCAGAATACAATAGACACTAGTATGGCTGTATGTATAAATGTGGCTGTATAACCAATGTGATCCTGCAATCTGTACACATGGAAAAATAATAATTCATACCCCCATTTGAATCAAATATATGATATGTCAAGATAATTGTATTGTCTTGAGCAACTAATAAAAAAAAAAAAAAAAAAGCCAGGTGCAGTGGCACACATCTCTAATCCCAGTGGCTCGGGAGGCTGAGACAGGAGCATTATGAGTTCAAAGCCAGCCTCAGCAAAAAGCAAGGTGATAAGCAACTTAGTGAGAACCTGTCTCTAAATAAAATACAAAATAGGGCTGGGGATGTGACACAGTGGTTGTGTGCCCCTGAGTTCAATCCCTGGTACAAAAAAAAAAAAAAAAACCAAACCAAAACAAAAAAACTCTTACCAAAAATAATAATGATAAATAAATAGGTTCCTGGTTTCAATGGAAATAAATCTATTTTATTTTAGTCAGGATACTATTATATTTTCTCATCTATTAAACTGAGGTCAGTTATTAAACCAAGATAATATCTAATTTTAAATATGCTCGAAAGGTTAGAGTCTTCAAAGTTATATTTACATGAAGGCCTATGAAACTAACTCTAGGTGCAGAAACAAAAAACTATTAGTATCTAGAAATTCCCCTCATGCTCCTTTCTTATCTCTAACAACCTTTTCCTTCTCCCATTCCCCACACAAAAATAACAACTATCTTAACAACTACATTCATCCTTTCCTTGCTTTTCTTTGTAGTTTTACCACCTAAACACACAATGCCAAAAAATTACAGTATTTTGAATTTCATATAAATGGAATTATTCACTATGTATTCTCTTATGTCCGGTTTCCTTTACTGAACATTGTGTGAGAAATAGATGTTGTGTAACAATGTTCATTTTCATTCACTATTTAAAACATATTTATAGGTCAGGCACAGTGGTGCACATCTGTATTTCCAACCACTTTGGAGGCTGAGGCAGGAGAATCACAAGTGCAAGGCCAGCCTCAGCAACCCAGTGTGTCAAAAATGAGAATTAAAAAGGGATGAGGATGTAGCTCAGTGGTGGAGTGCATGCCCAGCATGTGTGAGGCTCTGGGTTCAAATCCTAGTATTGCTTATTTCTATCCATTCTGCTGTTGATGGACATTTAAGTTACCTATTTTTAAAAAAGTATGTATCTTTTGTCTTTTTAGCTAGAAGCGTTTCTTGTGGGCAAGGACCTTATATTAAATTTTTTAATTTTTTTTTTTTTTTAGTTGTAGATGAACACAACACCTTTATTTTGTTTATTTACTTTTTTTTCTTTTTTTACATGCTGCTGAGGATCAAACCCAGTGCCTCATACATGCCAGGCAAGTACTCTACTGCTGAGCTACAACCCAGCCTATTATATATTTTTTAAATTTATTTTGGTACCAGGGATTGAACTCAGGGGTGTTTTAGAACTGAACTATATCCTCAGCCTTTTTTTTTTTTTTTTAAATACAGGGGAACTTGAGCACTAAACCACATCCCCAGCCCCCCCCCCCTTTTTTTCTTGTTTCTTATTTAGAGAAAGGGTCTCACTGAGATGTTTAGTACCTCACCATTGCTGAGGCTGGCTTTGAACTTGTGATCCTCCTGCCTTAGCCTCCTGAGTCACTAGGATCACAGGTATGCACCACTGAGCCCGGCCCTTTTTGTTTTTTATTTTAAGACAGGGTCTTGCTTAGTTACTTAGGACCTCAAACTTTCAATCCTTCTGCCTCAACCTCCCAAGCCACTGGGATTACAGGTGTGTGCTACCACCCCCAGATTTACTTTAGTATTTTAAATAATGATAAGCACATAATGGGTATCCTCAATTACATTAAGTATCAACTAAGCAAATAGGCTAATAGTTTACGAGTTGAGTAGAAAATAACTAGAATTTGAAATCAATTTAATATATCTAAAGGTATAGTTATGCAACCAGCATTTTGTAACTAGTAGTACTTAAATAAATCAGAAGGTCTGACCTCTCTTATTCATCTAAGTGTTAAGTATTTATCACCTTTGTCAGATGTGGTGATGTATGCCTATAATCACAGTAACTCACAGGACTGAGAAAGGATGATCACAAGTTCGAGACCAGCCTCAGGAAACTAATGAGGCCCTAAACAACTTAGTGAGATCCTGTCTCGAAATTAAAAAAAAAAAAAAGAATTTATCATCTCTTATGCTTGCTGAGCCAAATGGAAGCTATATTTTTTTCAACTGTCTACAAAAGTAAAATTAGAACAATTTAAATGGTGGTTAATTATTATCCGCCCATTTTGTACAATAAATCACCCACATGCTAAATAATCACTATGATGAATAATAAAAACCATAAAGTCCAAGAAACAAGTGTATTCCCAAGTCATGAAATAAATGTAAATGTGTCAAAATATACTCTACTGTCATGTATATATAAAAAGAACAAATAAAATAAAAAAAGAAATATAAAAAAGAAGAGATTTTAATAGATGTGTGTAGCGTTTTCTAGTTAAGAACAATTATCGAAGCCAAATTTAATATTTTTCTATGTAAAATAACATTTTACTTTTACATAAATTTTCAAAAGTGAGGTCAGTTATAAAAAGACACTTTCATGATATTTTATCAAAATTTTCTTGCAAAGGGAAAAATATTTAAAATATTACATCTATATGCTTTTAAAAATATTTTTAATATTTTAATTTTTTAAAAATTATTTTTTAGTTGTTGTGGACCTTTATTTTGTTTATTTGTATGTGGTGCTGAGAATCGAACCTAGTGCTTCATGCATGCTAGGCAAGCGTGCTACCACTGAGCCACAACCCTAGTCCCATCTATATGCCTCTTTATGTGGGAAGAGTGATGGGAAAACATAGTAAAAAGTTAAATTACAAATAGAGGATAATGTACACTACTAGAAAAAAAAAGCCAGAAAAAATTTTTTTAAATTTCTAAAATTAAAATAACCTTCAACTATTGATTTAAATTCTAACAATCCACAGAAGAGAATGTAAACTATTTCTGCTACAAAAAACCTACTGGTAGCCAGTGTGGTGGTGCAACCTGTAATTCTAGCAGCTTGGGGGGCAAAGGCAAGAGGATTTCGAGTTCAAAACCAGCTCAGCAAAAGTGAGGCACTTAGCAACTCAGTGAGACCCTGTCTCTAAATAAAATACAAAATAGGGCAGAGGTTATGGCTCAGTGGTAGAGTGCTCCTAAGTTCAATCCCTGGTACTAAAAAAGAAAAAAAAAAAAGCCAACTCATCACCTATTTTTCTGTAAGATAGTGTAATTAACACACATTTTTTGTCTTTTAAGAATTTTTGCCGCCAAAGTTCAAGAAGATTTAAGTCAGGGCATGGTGGCACACGCCAGTAATCCCAGCCACCTGGAAGGCTACAGTGGTAAACTGCCCCATCAAGAAAAAAGGAGGGTCAGGGAGGTCACCCCCAGCAAAAGAAGAATGTGTGGGTTCTCTTTCTTATTTTAATAAGAGGTTACTATTTCACCATGAAACTGACTTTGAAAAGTACAAGTGCAAAACTTAACACTGCATTATCCTCTCTTATATCCTCTACAATTTTGTAATTAAATTATACTTCAAGTAATCATACTTCTCGATTTTACTCTACAAGTATATCAGACACCAACTTAAATTCCTCTATTTCCAAGATGATTTGAATTCATTTTTAAGGCCAATTTAGTCAAAACATTAATAAAAATATTTCATCAGATTACTTCCTAGTACATTCTAATATTTCAATATTTGAGACAGCCTAGCAAATGTAACTGCATTACCTCTTTATCTTTTAGTCCCAGGAGCAATACTTCTTCCATAAGGGTGAGGCGAATATCCTTAGAGTCTCCAGAATCTTCGTTTTCTGGACTCCTCTCTTGATTAGTATCTTCCTCACTTTCTACCTTCTTTTCAGAGTTCTTGCTTATTTCAGTGCGACGGGTTCGGTGAGTTAATGTGGTCATTCTCACTTGTTTCTGGAGGGAATAATGAAAAACATCCATATATGTGCTTATGCAAATAAATACAGATATTCATACATACATACTAAAAATGTATATGAATAGGAAATATTTATAAACTTATAGAAGAAAGTAATGACTAGAAAAATTGGGTGTGAGACACAATATCTTTTCCAACTTTTTTACCAGATGGCAATGACAAGAAATCAAATCAATAATTCTAAAGTCCTATAGAAATGATCACTGTTTAAATGTGCTTATTTTTTATGCATAAAAACTATAACTAAGGAGGAAATGTCCAGTGATACTCTTCTTCCACAAGATGGATCCCCATGTTAAATAAGACAAAATAGCAAAAAAATATGAGCATTCAGCATCAAAATGAACACAATAATTTATCTAATTTCTGAAAACATTCAATGGTACTATATCATAAAACGCAAATAAACCGAAAATAAAAAACGAGAAAAAACAGAAATATGTGTTTTAATATTTTCTTCCTATACCCTAATGACTTATTTCATGCACTTACTTTGGAGACCACTAGGCTAGAGAATAACATTCAGAAAATCATGTGCAATAATTTCACATAGCCCTAGTTAGCCATCTTGGGAGTACACAAATAGCTGCTACCAAAAAACACTAGCAAAAATGTTTAAAACATTAGCGAATTCTTTCTCATTTACAAAAAAAGGGGTGTTGGGATATAGCTCAGTGTTAGAGAATGTACTAAGTTAGCGAGTTCAAGACTCTAGACTCAATCCCCAGCATTGGGGAAAAAAAATCAAAGCACATGTCTTTTTTTTAATACCATGCACTACAGTTGTTTAAAAATTTTAAATCATCTGTGGTAAAGTTTACAAGTTAGCCTATTTTACTTTATACAAATCTAGGTGTCAGTTTTGAAGATGATATACAATAAATATTTAAAATCAGGCACTATATTAAGGTATCTTTCAGATCAAAAGAAAAAATAGTATTTAAGAATTGTTAATGACTAGATCTGGTTCTACCTTCTAGCAATACTTCCCAATACTCTTAACATGTACTGCTGTCAAATCTTTTCTCAAATATATCTCATGCTTTTTTTCTGCCTCTGCTCCTTTGTCTTGCTGGGATTCTAATCCTTTTCCCTTCCTCTCTATATTTACCCATTCTTCAATGACCTACTGCCCCACCAGGAAGCCTTAAGTGAAATCTATCTCTATTACCCATATGCCCCATGGCCAGAATTGTTCGTTCCCTCCGCTGTACTTTCACAGAACTTTATTTATACTTACTTCCTTTAAAGTATTTAATATAGTTTCTCTTTTGGTATGGCTGTCTCTCAACTGTAAACTTCTTGAGGGCAGGAATAATGTCTTCTTGGGTTTTTATATTCTCCATAGCAACTAGCACAATGTCTTTAACGTTGTAACTGCTCAATAAATATATACTGATTAAAACGAATACTCAGAAATGCATGAGAACATTTAAAATAGAAATACAAATGAAGTGAGTTACAAAAGATTCTTTGTGCAAAAGTATATTTCAAATATAATCTTTGATGGGAGATGAGAAGAGTAAAGGAGGAACAGAACCATAAAATAAGTGCTTTAGGGCACTAACTCTTTCTGGCACTGAATTGGGATTAGTTCCTAACCCAATCCAAGAAACTTTAAACCTTCAGGGATGAAAAATAAAGGGGAATTTTCTTTGAGGAATCAATTTCCCTTGAACATTTACTAGTTAAAAATCCTACATGAAAAAACAAATGGCCAAGAATAAATAAATGAATAAATATTTAAAACCACCCTGTCCCCATAAAATAAAATAAAAAAATTACTGACGTTAGGAAATATAATTTTCCCGTTGCTTACCTGATGTTACCCCTGGGTTACAGTTGGACTCTGGCTGCAGCTTGTGCTCTATTTCAGGAGGACACCTGTTTTCCCCACCCCACCCCCGTCCTAGTAGGTGAAAAACTTCTCAGCCACGCAGAGAGCACAAACTTCCTGATCCTTCGATGCAGAAAAGGAATAACACATCAGCTTCCTCAGGATCACTAGGCAACCTACCTTGGTGTTTCTTCATTGGACCAATCAGAAACCCCCAAGGTTGATTCCAGCCAATCGGAGCTTATGAGGGGAGGCTCTCCCCGGCTATTGTTGCAATCCAGACAAACATCACCAAAAGGAGGCAGGTTTGGGTTCAACCTGACAGCTGGTCAATCCAATGAAGGAACCTTGGTAGAAGAGAGGAAAGAGAGCTGCGCTCCCCACATCCACTAAAGTGGCCAATCAAAGCGTCCAGTAAGCTAACTAGAGCTGCCAATCGTAAAAGGTTTCTGTTGGGCATTTTCAATGTAGCAGGTGTGTTAAGAGTAGTAACGTATACTGGGACAATTGGATGAAAAGCATTGGTATCCAAGCAATAAAGCTAAGACCGAGTAAAACATTTTAAAATTGGGTTGTTTTCTGATAGCTTAACCCTAACCTGACTGTTCCCAGAAAAACCTGATCTGAATTGGTTTGTAGACGTTTATTTGGTTTACATTTAACAGGTTGGGCACATTCCTAGCATGGCTTATATACCAAAATTCCCTATTCAGCGCTTGTTACTGACAAGCCCATAGCCAATGAATGTTTTTGGAATACGGCCGCTGAAATTACAAGAGGCTAACAGACTTAACTCTTCCTTTTCTAAGGGAAAGGAAATCGCAAGACTGGAACTAGGTCTCAGGTTTCTCATTAAAAGCAGTCTTTCACACTACCACTCAAAAGTTCTATGAAGTGTGCTCAACTGTTGCAAAATAATATCTACCGAAATGATCTCAAAATTAATACATAAACACTTTCTAATTAAATAAAAATTGGAGCCATGAAAGAGCCTACATACTGAACAACATTTTATTTATGCTGGTAAAAATATCAGTCTTTAAAAACCAGTCATCTTTTTTGTCCTATAGTAAAAAAATGTAAAAAAAAAAAAAATAGGTAAAGTACCGAATTTAAATTGTACATTATCTATTACCATGTTAATACATTATTTCAAAGTATTGAAAAACATTGTTTAAATAACAACACAATAACAAACATCCAGTTAAATGGTAGTTTTAACATAGGTAAAAAGTGAATCCCTATAAAATTTTAATATGAAAATAAACATTATTTGCTTCAAAAATGGCTTTAGAGGGCTTAACAGTTAATATATATTTTTGTTCACTAAAATGGAAGGTAGATCAATATGTAGATAATAAACAGAATAATTATGGTATTTGTACTTTGGGTTTTATTCAAAAGTCCTCTTGAATTTATCTCAGGTTTACTAAGATTAAAGACAACAATATAATAGTTAGCTAGAAACTTCATTTCAGTGAATGAACTTCTTAAAACTACATATAAATGTTCAGAGGTAGGAAAAATACACCTTAAAATACTCATATAGCGTCTTTTAATTTAAATGTTGAGAAGAACTTTGCAAATGTGTAGTAGAAAAAGTAATTTTTACATATGTTCCTTTGGTTCACTAAATTTCCTCCTTTTTGGCACTGACTCTTGACTAGAAGAATCAAAGTGATGGAGAACCTGTCAAAAGAAGAAAACTACTTAGAATACTTTCCAGTGTTAATGTCTTTATCTTTTGTCATGTCTCTAAGGTTTCTTTAAAAAAAAATACCTAGCATACCAACCATAACTATTTTCAACTATGGTAAAGATATCTAGGGTATTTAAAAGTAAGGTAAAATTTATTACTGAACATATGTACATCTTTTTTTCTGGGGTGTATGTGGCCAATAGGGATTGAACCCAGAAGTGCTTTACCACTGAGCTACATCTCCAGACTTTTTTCATTTTTTAAGACCAGGTCTCACTAAGTTACTTAGGGCCTTGGTGAGGCTGTCCTCAAATCTGGGATCCTACTGTCTTAGCCTCTCAGGTTGCTGGGATTACAGGCAATTGTCACTGTGCCCAGCTTATAAGTACATATCTGATGGCTGCTGAAAAGTAAATACTTTCAAAGTATAAGATCTTCATTAAGGTTGTCATAGAGGTTAGAAGATAGATATACATGGTATCTTCAAAACAGTCAAACTTTTTGGGGTGATGAGAACGGAAAATATTTTCATTTACAAATACAAAAACCTTCTACCTTGGTACTTCTGTAAGATTTAAATCATGTCTTGATTTTGTACTTCTGGTACTTAGCAGTGCCTGCTAGATATTAGACACACACACACACACACATTTTGTGCGTGTGGTATTTAAAATTGAACCCAGGACCTCGTGAATGCCAAGCAAACACTCTACCATTGAGCTACATACATACCTGGCCCTAGTGTACCCTTTTAAGTGAATGGAAAGATGAATTAGGAAATTACTAATAAGAGCCCCTGAGTTATTGAAGTTTGATTTTGATGGGAAAAGTTGGACTGACTATGCATAACAAATTTAATTTTGATTTTGCCAAAAAAATGAGGCTTAATACATTTGGAAAAATTGAAGAACCAAATGTATTGAGGTTATTCCATTTCATTCTTAAGTTATGTAAATTGAAAATAGCATTAATCAAGTATATTTGATATTACCTTTTTTATGTGTGGTACTGAGGATTGAACCAGGGGTACTTTTTACAACTGAGTCACATCCCCAGTCCTTTCTATTTTTTTTTTTTTATTTTTTAAAACATTTTTTTAAATTGTTGATGGACTTTTACTTTATTATTTGTATGTGGTGCTGAGAATCGAACCCAGTGCCTCACACATGCTAGAGCCACAACGCCAGCCCTCTACTTTTTATTTTGAGATATGTTTTCACTAAGTAGCTGAGGGTGTTACTAGGTTACTAAGATTGGTCTCTAACTTGTGATCTTCCTGCCTCAGCCTCCTGAGTTGCTGGGATTACAGGCATGTGCCACTGTACCCAACCTTTAATATTACCCTAATTTTAACATTTGATTTTTAAAAAATAGTCTTTTAAGTTTTTAGTTGTCTAATTCTAACCTACTAATGGTATGAAAATTTTTAGTTGAAAAAATATGAGCAAGTATTCCAAAAAAGACAAATACATTATCTGATTTGGTATAATAAAGTTCTGATTATGCAGCAACTATATACAATTTAGGTCAAGAAAAGTTTTCATTCTCCTGAGATACTAGAAAATGCTATATTTTTTGGTAACTTTCTAAAGTTTCTAGTTTAGTTTTGATATGTAGAAAGCTCAGACGAATTTGTGATCCAATTTCAGTTCCATATAAACAACATGACTTGGATATTATATCATTTTTTTCATTCTATTCAAATTTTCCTGACACCAATTTTTATTTATTTTATAAATTTCTCTAATAACTTTAAATCATTCATGGAATGAGTCAATAGCTATTTACGTGGAAAATATCAATACACTGAAATACTGCATCTTATTTGATTATGTGTGTGTGTGTGGGGGTGGAGGTGTGTGTATGTATATGTGTATGTATGTGTGGGTGTGGATGTGGGTGTGTATATACATATATATACATTTTTTTAAACCCAGATGCACTTTACCACTGAGCTATATCCCCATCCCTTTTAATTTTGAGACAGGTCTCTTTACCTTACTTAGGGCCTCACTAAGTTGTTAAGGCTGGCTTTGAACTTGTGATCCTCTGCCTCCAAATCACTGAGATTACAGGTGTGTGCCACCATGACTGGCTTGTATCTTATTTTAAAATCACCTCATTTTTAGAACAAAATATTTTTGAACAAGATCTGAATATCAGAGCTCTGAGGTTTATTCAGGGATATGATCAAATTTTTTTAAATATTTATTTTTTAGTTGTAGTGGAACACAATATCTTTATTTATTTATTTTTATGTGGTGCCGAGGATTGAACCCAGGGCCTTGCACGTGCAAGGCGCACTCTACCACTGAGCCACAACTCTAGCCACATGATCAAATTTATTATGTTAATCTATAGTAGTGATATTCTGATACTTGGATTTTTAACATAGGTTAAATTTTATTCACAGTAGGTATGAACATTATCATAAGACTTACTGTTTTCCCAGATTCAGGTTGACTTCTCTTCCGATTTTCTTTAGAAGATTTTACTGGTGGATTTCCATTTGCCTCCACAAAGATAGAGTAATTACTAATTGGTTATTTCTCAAAGAGCAACCAATAGTTGATTTTTCTTTAAATGAATGACTACATGCATTTTTAAAAAAAAAACAGCCTTATTTAGATGTAATTCAGATATTATACAATTAACCTATTTAAAAGGATACAACTAAATGATTTTAAGTATATCCAGAGTTGTACAAAAGTATCTCAATTTTAGAATATTTTCATCATCCTCAAAAGAAGCCCTAATATCCTTTAGTTAATACTGTTATTCCTCTATCCTCCCACCAGCCCTAAGGCTTTTCTTTCTCAACAGCTTTCCCAACTGTGACTTTAACATGAATGGAACAGATGATATGTGAACTTTTGTGAATGGCTTCTTTCAATTGACATCATATTTTCAAGGTTCATCCAAGTTATTGCATTGTACAGTTAATTCCATTCCTTTTTATGGCTGACTATTTCTTTGTAGGATTTAAGAAAATTCATTTTATCCATTCATCTGCTACTGGACACTTAGATTTTTCCTATCTTTCAGCTATTGTGAATAATGCTGTACATACAGTTATTAAAATGAATACTGGAAGACGGCAAATTATTAACTGACATAATACTATTCTTTAAAAGGACATATTTCTTTCCTCATGCTTGAATAATCCTTCCCAATGATAACCTCCTTTATATATTTATTATCAAATATTTTAATTTCTTGACATTTCCTAGCCCCAATTCAGCCATGATTCTCAAAATTTCAAGTATCCTAAGACTTCATCTCCAAAAACATGTGAAATTGAAGAAATGAATTTATGTCCTTAAAGTATCTTTTTTTTTTTTTAGCATTTTTTAGTTATAGATGGACAGAATACCTTTATTTTGTTTATTTATTTTTATTTTTAAAGGAGAGAGGCTAGTTTTTTATTTCATTCATTTATATTTTTAATATTTAATTTTTAGTTGAAGTTGGACACAATACCTTTATTCATTTATTTTTATGTGGTGCTGAGGATGGAACCTAGGGCCTCCATATGTTAGGCTTGAGCTCTACCACTGAGCCACAACCCCAGCCCTATTTGTTTATTTTTTTGTGGTGCCGGGGATCAAACCCAGTGCTTCATGCACGCAAAGCAAGTGCTCTACCACTGAGCCACAACCCCAACCCCATCCTTAAAGTTTCTTAACGTTATATTACAAGGAAATCTTGCCTACTAATTTTGTAAAATGTTTGCCTCGCTCCTTATATCCTAGTAAAGGATACTCATCCTAAATGGAAGCTGGCTAGGAAAAACATTTTGCTGCTGGAAGTAGAAATTCTTGGCATTTCTTTATTTCTTGTTTTCATCAGCATACTAGTTTGCATGTTGCCATCTGCCAATTCTAACTTCCTATTGAGAATGTGGGGAGAAAAAGACCCCTAAAAAGGGCACCATAATCAGTGGTGTTCTGGTAAAGGTTTAACCACCAACTATGTGCCAGAAACAAACCCTGAGGCATTTGTTGATTTCCAATCAGTCAATACTCTGTTCATGTCCAATATCAAGCTACCAACATGATATTACCAGATGAGGGGTTGGGAACAAATGTTCTAGCACACCATTGATAGAGTACCCTAACTTTGGATATATTATTTCATATTTTACAAATGCTTTTTCTTTACCCTTAACCTTGAGAGTAACTTAAAGGTATATACATTCACATATGCATTTCAAGATGAGCGTCTTACTAAGTTGCCTAGGCTCATCTCAAACTCACAACTGCCTCAGCCTCCTGAGTAAAAGGGTTTAAACATGTACCATAGTACCCAGTTCAAATGTAAATTCCTATTTAGTATAATTCATACACAAAACTAAAACTGATTTTGTTTTTGCTTAAGAACATGACATTCATTTAGTACAAGACATATATATATATATATATATATATATATATATGTTAATCTTTTATGTATGTAAAATATTAATTTGTATGTCATTAAAAATACAATCAATTTATAAGACAGAACATGGGAATGTTCTGATAGTTTACGAAACTCCCTTGGGAGATTCTGAACAAGAGTATCACTCTCAAAGTTTTTTTTGGATTCTCCTCTCTAATGTACGTTCAGTAAAATTAACTATTCTTTCCTTTGTGCTTCCTATGTATTCTATTAAGATTTCTATGATAGTCCTATATCATTTCTTGTTTGCTTCCAATTACCAAACTTTCAGCTAAAATTAGGAACTATGTGTTAACTAGGTTATATCCTCTGCATCTAGTAAAGTACCTGCCATATAATAGGTACATATTAAATATATTCCAATAAATGAAATAGTAAAATAAACTCATATGTGGGGGGAAATTACAAGGTTAGAATGGAAAACAAACCTAAAACCTAAAAAGGCATTTACCATTTTATTCTGAAAGACTTTTCCACTTCTTGTTTTGCTTTCAGACACATCAAGTTCAGATGTTTTACTAACTAACTGCTCAACCTAGAAAATAAGTTACATAAAATTATATAACATAACAAAACACTTTCATATCATAATAAAATGGAGTCTAAAATTCAATCACATAAAATTTAGGGGCTTATTATATTAAGTTAATGAAAATCAATAATTTTGACTTGGCTTATACTGTTACAAACGGAACCAAAGTAAAGTTAGTAAGCTGACACTCTGCATAACTGACAATGTACTGAACTGAGACCGCTCAAATGATCACGAAGCACTACCCTTCCAGAAGATACGAACTTTAGCTCACTCCAATTTGAGAAAGGAGCTAGATAAAGGAAGGTAGGTAATTAATTATCAATCCATTATTTCCAGGTTCATATTATCTAAATCTGTTATTTCAGAATTTCACTGTATTTTACATGGAAAACAAAATTAAACATGTTCTGCTCCAAGGCAACAAAAAATGTATTTTACAGTCCATATATAATACAAAGGAGGGTGGAATTAATAATTGCATAAGATTCTAGAATCAACAAATGGGACTTACTCAAACTAAAAAGTTTTTTCTCAGCAAAAGATACAATAAGAGAGGTAAATAGAGAGCCTACATCCTGGGAACAAATCTTTACTCCTCACACTTCAGATAGAGCCCTAATATCCAGAGTATACAAAGAGCTCAAAAAATTAGACAATAAGAGAACAAACAACCCAATCAACAAATGGGCCAAGGACCTGAACAGACACTTCTCAGAGGAGGACACACAGTCAATCAACAAGTACATGAAAAAATGCTCACCATCTCTAGCAGTCAGAGAAATGCAAATCAAAACCACCCTAAGATACCATCTCACTCCAGTTAGATTGGCAGCCATTATGAAGTCAAACAACAACAAGTGCTGGCGAGGATGTGGGGAAAAGGGTACACTTGTACATTGCTGGTGGGACTGCAAATTGGTGCAGCCAATTTGGAAAGCAGTATGGAGATTTCTTGGAAAGCTGGGAATGGAGCCACCATTTGACCCAGCTATTCCCCTTCTCGGTCTATTCCCTAAAGACCTAAAAAGAGCATGCTACAGGGACACTGCTACATCCATGTTCATAGCAGCACAATTCACAATAGCTAGACTGTGGAACCAACCTAGATGCCCTTCAATGGATGAATGGATAAAAAAAATGTGGCATTTATACACAATGGAGTATTACTCTGCATTAAAAAATGACAAAATCATAGAATTTACAGGGAAATGGATGGCATTAGAGCAGATTATGCTAAGTGAAGCTAGCCAATCCCTAAAAAACAAATGTCAAATGTCTTCTTTGATATAAGGAGAGTAACTAAGAACAGAGTAGGGAGGAAGAGCATGAGAAGAAGATTAACATTAAACAGGGATGAGAGGTGGGAGGGAAAGGGAGAGAGAAGGGAAAATGCATGGAAATGGAAGGAGACCCTCAGAGTTATACAAAAGTACATACAAGAGGAAGTGAGGGGAAGGGGAAAAATAATACAAGGGGGACAAACGAATGTCAGTAAAGGGGGCAGAGAGAGAAGAGGGGAGGGGAGGGGAGGGGAGGGGAGGGGGGATAGTAGAGGATAGGAAAGACAGCAGAATACAACAGACACTAGTATGGCAATATGTAAATCAATGGATGTGTAACTGATGTGATTCTGCAATCTGTATATGGGGTAAAAATGGGAGCTCATAACCCACTTGAATCAAATTGTGAAATATGATATATCAAGAACTATGTAATGTTTTGAACAGCCAACAATAAAAAATTAAAAAAAAAAAAAAAGATTCTATCTAGCTCTGAAATTCTATGAATAGTTTAAGGTTTATTTAAACAAAATCATGTAATAAACTCAAAAATTTTCAACATGTAACAGGCAGTTTTTGTTAACAATAACAAGTTCTAAATACTTATTTTCTAAAATACCCAGAAAATAGAATATCTGAAAAATAATGAAAAATCAAATAGTCTTATAAACAACAATCTCTTTTTAATATATATATTTTTAGTTGTAGCTGGACACAATACCTTTATTTATTATTTTTATGTGGGCTGAGAATTGAATCCAGTGCCTTGCATGTGCTAGGTGAGTGCTCTATGGCTGAGCCACAACCCCAGCCCCATAAGCAACCATCTTTAAAAAACAAACAAACTAAAAGTTAGATGGAACTTAATATTAAGTTTATACCTGAGAATGAGAAATTGAAAGATCTGGACTTTCTTTACACCTCATAATTTCATCTTCCTCACAAACCAAATTTGGTTCTGTAAGGGAAAAAAAATGTTAAAATAGTATAAAATTGAATTAATAGTTAATCTACATTTTTGTTAACTTCTTACCGCCAACTTCAGAAACTCCAGTTTTTTTTTTCTGCTCTTCCATTTTAGTTTCAAAGTCAAAATCATCCTACATAATTATGTGAAGAAAAAAAATGAACACATTTCAAAAAGAAATTTAAAAAATTGTGAAGTATTTATGAACAAATTTATTTTATGTGAAGGCTACATATAAAACTACTACTTTGCTCACTAGAAATAAAAGTAATCCTAGAATTTATATCACAAGGCAAGTTACTGATCCAAAAAATATATATATATATATATATATATATATATATATATATATAGAGAGAGAGAGAGAGAGAGAGAGAGAGAGAGAGAGAATTTTTTTAATATTTATTTTTTAGTTTTCGGCAGACACAACATCTTTGTATGTGGTGCTGAGGATTGAAGCCGGGCTGCACGCATGCCAGGCGAGCGCGCTACCGCTTGAGCCACATCCCCAGCCCAATATATTTTTCTTTACTTTGTACTACTATTTTTCTTTACTTTGAAAGATTGCTTTAAGGACAAATGATAAAAATATACAACTTTCACTAAAATGCATGATGATTCCAAGAACCTTTAAATTTTATTATATGTATTATTTGAAAGCACTGAATGACACATGTTGTACAATAAGCTATCACTTCTGTACATCTAGAATTTTCTTTTTTTTTGAGAGAGAGAATTTTTTAATATTTATTTTTCAGTTCTCGGTGGACACAACATCTTTGTATGTGGTGCTGAGGATCGAACCTGGGCCGCACGCATGCCAGGCGAGTGCGCTACCACTTGAGCCACATCCCCAGCCCTCTAGAATTTTCATACAATGTTAGGATATACTCTGATTATGCCTCAACTTTCCTCAGGAAGTTATTAATGAAGGATAAGCTCAGTCATGGTATGATAGATATATCAACAGGTTTAAAGTCCAAATTATAATTATTGTTCCCTTTGTGACATATGTGAAAGAGATACAAATATTTTAAAGAATGCTACAAAAATCCCAGCCATATTTGTGTTTAAAGCAAGACTAGGATTTAGGCTTTTGGAAAAAGTTTTCTTCTTTGAATTGGTTGAAAATTTAATTTTCTATTTGTACAGATGTGGCCATAGAGCCTAGCTCAGAATAGTGATCCTTTATACGTAAGTACTACAGTCATCATTTTGAATGAAAGAAAACATGAGGTAAGATTAGACATAATGCTAACTTTTGAAAAGAATAAAGTAATGATGACTTTCACTTTTGCTGGGAATGAGGCAACCAAAAAGGCTCTTTTATATTTTTCCCATTCATTCAATACTGAGAATACAATCTAAATGCTAGGCACTAAAGGATTATAAAATGTACAAGACACTTTTCCTGCCTTGCAGGAATTCTAAGATGCTTCAGGATCGTGACTTTACAGGCTCTGGAAAAATTAAAGTACTGGCTATACAAGTACTTAGTAGGGATATTGTAGAAAGGATTCTATCATTAGTTGGGGAACTGGACTAGTACAATGGTTTTCAAATTATGCCCTATAATCCTTGGGGTTTCCTCAGAGTACAATTCCAGAGTAGGTGAGGTGATGAGTGGCTGGGCCTCCAGGACTTTAATCAGAATAGTGTTTTTAAATTCTAAGAATAATGTTTGGACCAAGGTAAAAAATTTTAAAACTACAGACCTAGACTTTAAGGTGCCTTCAAACCTTGAGTTTATGATGATAATACAGTACTCATTAATGAAAGCTATTAAATTCCTTTCTTAGAATTAAGTCAAACATTTGTTACTATTGTACTTTGTAACTCCTTTTAAACACTCACACTTATGTAATGTTCTTGGTCATCTTCTAAATCATCTTTGTCCATTAGGATTTTTTGAAGTGGTGTTTTCAATTGTTTTGGTGATAGTATAGCTGAATCAATATTTTCCATTCGTTCTTTCTCAGTGGTCACTTTTACTTTGAAGGTGTGAAAAGGTGTTGGTACTTCTCCCACATTTAAGTACATAGGCTCCCCTTCAAATATTACTCCTTCACAATCACCATCCTTAAAACCAGGAGGCTGGTAGTCTGGGGGTGTAACTGCAAAAAAGTTAAGTATAAACTGTCCTGTTAAGATTGAAAAAATTTTATTACTATTAAAATACACATACAGATTAAATTTCAAAGAGCATGGAAGGACATAAACTGAAAAATACAAAGTCATCCTCCTACTATTCACATTTTTTGGTACCAGGGATTGAACTCAGGGGCACTTGGCCACTGAGCCACAACCCCAGTCCTATTTTGTATTTTATTTAGAGACAGGATCTCACTGAGTTGCTTACTGCCTCACTTTTGCTGAGGCTGGCTTTGAACTTGCAATCTTCCTACCTCAGCCTCCCAAGCTTCTGGGATTACAGGTATGCACCACTGCACGGGCCTGTGCACATTTTATTTCCTAAAGGTAACTTTTCCTTCCTAGGACTGAAGGTAGGGACACTCTACCAGTGAGCTACATCCTTGGTTCTATTTATTTATTTATTTGTTGTGCTGGGAATCAAACCCAGAGCCTTATGCATGCCAGACACACATTCTACCACTGAGCCACAATCTTAGCCCTTGTTCTTTTTATTTTTATTTTGAGACAGGGTCTCACTAAAGTTGCTGAGGCTGACTTAAACTTGTGATCCTTCAGCTTCAGTCTTTTTTTTTTTTTTTTGTAGTTGTAAATGGACAGAATGGTTTTTTTTGTTGTTGTTTATTTTTTTATGGTGCTGAGGATTGAACCCAGTGCCTCACACATGCTAGGCAAGCGTTCTTCCACTGAGCTACAGCTCCAATCCTGTCTCAGTCTTTTGAGACTCTGGGATCAAAGGGATGGGCCACCATGCCTGTGTAACTTTTAGCAAATTATTTTTCATCCCTGATTTGGTTTCTTTATCTGTCAAATGAGGAAAATAAGTTACCTACCCTCATAGATTCACTGTTTATAAAACAAATTAAAGCATTGTAAAATGTTCAGAAGAGAACTGGCAGAGTTAGTATTTTCTAAATGTTATTATAGTTACCTTATGTTCTACAAAACATTATGAATGTAATAAAAGAATGCTTCATATTTACACAGGTTTTAGGAAATGCATATCCTTAAAAAACAAAATGAGACATATAATTCTGTACCTAGTTCTTATTTTTTATTTTTTGGTACTAGGGATTGAACCTAGGGGCACTTAACCACTGAGCCACATCCCCAACCTTTTTAAATACTTTATTTAAAGACAGGGTCTCACTGAGTTGCTTAGGGCCTCACTAAATTGCTAAGGCTGGCTTTGATCTTCCTGCCTCAGTTTCCCAAGTCACTGGGATTATAGGCGTGTGCCACCACACCTTCTTCATTTAATAATCTCTCTTAGACAATTTACCAGAACATCCTTTGTTACCACTTGCACAGTATTCTATTCTACAGATGTATCATTATTTATTTATTCATACCTAAGAAAGGACACTCAAGTTGATTCCAGTTTGTTCCTCTTTTAGTCAAAGCTATAATGAAAATTCTTATAAATATATAGTGTTACATATACAAGTATATTCTCAAATTTTTTTAACTATAGATCTTTTAATTTAAAATTTTGATACTGCCAAATTGTCTTCTGAAAATGTTGCACTTATATGCATTCCCTCAAGAATGTATAAAAGTACCTGCTTTCCCACACCTTTGTCAATAAAGGATTTACAAATTTTACCAATTTGATAAGTGAAAATTGGCATATCACTGTTTTATTTCCTTAATTATGAGGCAAGTTATACATTAACATGTTCCTATCACTAGAAAAGTGTATATTTTTATATATTTAAAGAAGTGTAATTCTGGCAACTTGGGAGACTGAGACAGGAGGATCACAAGTTCAAGGCCAGCCTGGGCAACTTTGTGAGATTCTTTCTCAAAATAAAATAAAAAGGGGCAAGGGTTGTGGCTCAGTGGTAGAGGGCTTTGAGTTCAATCCCCAGTACAACAAAACAAAAAAATGAAAACAAAAGACTATTTTTTTCAAATCTTTCCTTTTCAAATAATGCTGTTATATGCGAAATTTATAATTTCAAAAAATATATAAAAATTAAGGTGCTAAAAACATTTGGAATGGTACCCAGACTGTTTTAATAATGGTATAGCACACAGGTACTGACTAAAACAGGACATATTGCAAATAATACCTTCATCGTAGTAAAAAAGTTTCATGGTCAAACAAACATCATTAGGTAAAGGTCCCAGATTTTGCATTAGAATATAAATCTTGCGAATGAGGAGAATACTTGCTTTCTTGGTATCGGCAGATGACATGCTAGATTCATTACTTTGATTTTTACTAGAAGAGAATCAGATATTAATTTCTTTCACAAAACTTGTGGCTTCTAATATCATAACTTCACATTTTAACTAATTGAGACTCTTATTATAGCACCATGTTAAGCAGAAAGTTACTATAAAATGTGTTTTAATGTCACTATTATAAAATTTTTAAATCACTATTAATCTCATTATTATAATCTCACAGTTAATTTTATGTAATATGCATTTTATGTAAGGTGTTTAAAGGAAACGATGGATTTTAATTATATTTCTAATCACTCAAGTTCCTCTTCACAATTGAAAATAGAATATAATTAGCTATATAATCTTCTTTGTAGCCACTCCAAGTCACTACTCCATTTGTATAGTCACATCTTGGAGGCTAATTAGGGGTTTGACAAATTTTAGAATTAATACTGAAATTTAGTTTTATAGTATTAATGAACAAATAATCTGTAAAATTAAAAAAAAAAAACTACAGAACAGTACCTTATAAAGTCCATGATTGGTCCATTTTTTGTGTACTTGAACTTAAACTGGTAACATTCTGAAATTGTCTTAAATAGAAAACATTGCCATTATGTAACTGGTACATAGTTGTGGCTGCCAAATAGTTATATACTGCTTTTTTATGACTCTTAACATTTAGTTAACAGTTTTTTCCAACATGTTGACCCCTATTGGTCCATTGACACTCTCAAGTCTTCATAGTCAATTCCTATGATCTGGATTTCGAGTTTTAGTCTAATTCTCCCAGTCATTGCAATGTGTTATGTGTATCAAGTGTTAAGAACTCTTTAGTAAGCAGGCAAGAGAGAGATAATACCTCAACAGAATGTGTTCCCCAAAGTTCTTGTATTAAACACTTAATCCCTAATACAACAGTGCTGAGGGGTGAGATTTTTAAGAGAGAATTAGGTCCAGAGGGCCTTTATTAATGGACTAATGCTGTTTTATCACAGGACATATTGCAAATAATACCTTCATCGTAGTAAAAAAGTTTCATCTATTGTGGCAGTGGGTTCCTGATAAAAGGATGTGAGTTTGAGCTTTTTTTTTTCCCCCTCTTTCTGTCTCTTTGGGCTTTTTCTTCCCTTTCTTTGTCTCTTTGACCCATGCTCTCTTGTCCTTCCATCTTCCACCATAGGATGATGCAGCAAGAAAGCCTTTACCAAATGCCAGTGGCCCCTAGATCTTGGACTTTGCAGTCTCCAGAATTGCAAAAAAAATTAATCTCTCTTTTCTTATAAATTTTCCAATTTCAAGTATTCTGCTATAGCAGCATAAAACATTAAGACACTGCCATAGCCAGGTGTGGTAGCATATGCCTGTAATCCCAGTAACTCAGGACACTGAGGCAGGATGATCACATGTTCAAGGCCAGCCTCAGCAATTTAGTGAGAACCCTGTCTTTATTTTTTTTTTTTTTAAAGAGAGAGTGAGAGAGAGAGATAGAGGTAGAGAGAGAGAGAATTTTTTAATATTTATTTTTTAGTATTTGGCGGACACAACATCTTTGTTTGTATGTGGTGCTGAGGATCGAACCCGGGCCGCACGCATGCCAGGCGAGCGCGCTACCGCTTGAGCCACATCCCCAGTCCAGAACCCTGTCTTTAAATAAAAAATAAAAAAGGGTGGTGGGCTTAAGAGTGGCCCCAGGTCCAATCCCCAGTATCAGATGAAAAAAAAAAAAAACCCAATTATTATGGTTTGAAAGTCACTATTAGAACTCAGAACTCAAACTGAAATTTAATCTTCAACCTGAGGTATTAAGAGGTGGGACCACGAAGGTCCTTTAAAAAGGGATTAGATCACGAGGCCTCTGCCCTCATGAATAGACTGGTCCATTCATGGGTTAATGGGTTAATAGATTATCTCCAGAGCTGGTCTGTTATAAAAGACAGTTTGACTCTGTCTCTTGTATGAGACTGTCTCTTTTCATTATTTGATGTGTGTGCCACCTTAGGATTCAACATAGAGTCCCCAACAGCAGGAAGGCCCTCATCTGATGTGGCCCCTCAATCTTAGATCCAAGTCTCCAGAACTATAAACTGACTAGGCCTTTATTCTTTTACAAGTATCCCATTTTTGCTATTTAGTTACAGCAACAGAAAATGAACTAGGATATACACTAAGCACAGGGTTTAAATCTTTACCATACTGTAACCATATGCAAGCCATTTAAACTTTGTTTTCCAACCTAAAAAATGGTTGGAGACAGTACCTAGCTAATTGGTAATGGTAAATTTTATCAAATGGGATAATTTATACAAAGCCCTTAATAAAGTTCCTGACATACATTAAATATTCCATAATATCATTAGTACATCAGTAAAGTTGTTTATTTACTGATAGAAAAGTACACAACTATAAAACATATGGTAATAAACATTTTCAGAACAATTAATTAGTTTTCTGAACAATCAACTAATTTATATCCTTTGCCAAAATCATGTGCTTTGTCACTATGGGCGTATATTAAGCATTGATAGCCAGCATGACTATCAGAGAAGATATATTCCTAATCCTCCTGAAGCTTGGAATACTTTGCTTTCTTTACATGTCAGTGCTCACATAAAGAAAGGAAACAGTTCTCTTTTTAAAAAAAAATAATTTTATTTATTTATTTATTTTTATGTGGTGCTGAGGATCAAACTCAGTGCCTTATGTGTGAGAGTGTTCTACCACTGAGCCACAAAAACCCAGCCCCCCATCTTTGTTTTTTTAATAAGTTTAAATCTGCTTTTCCACGACTGTGTGAAACATTATATTTTAACACCTGTAATGTAATGGTTAAGCACTTAGAGACCATGGACAAGAAACCTTGTACCTAGATTTCCTAATCTATAAAGTGGAGATGATAATGGTAATTACCACATGAAGGCTATGATGAATAAATGAAAGTGCTCACAAAGTCTAAGAATAGGCACTACTATAAAATATGCATTCAGTCGTTCCCTCTTGTTTCTTCTCATTTTCCCTTTCATTTCTTGTTCTGCCTCTCTCCTTTAACTGTAGTAGATGTGCCTCAATTGAGATGAATAGTCAAAGTTTAAGGATGAGTTCATTTTTTCTCAAAACTCATGTCTTTTGATAATTGCAGATAAGGAATATTGTAATTAAATAAGGGTCAGGCAATTTAGGTCATATCTAACAGTTTGTAAGCTTTATGGGCTAGGATCAGTTACATAATTTTGCATAGTAACTGTATTTATCTGTTTAAACAGAATGATACAGGCCCTGACTCACTTCAGAAGACCTTTACAAGGTTTAAACATGAAAATACATACAAAACATGTTGATTAAAGTACAATTAAAAGCATAAAATATAAATATATTGTAGTTTTGACATTAGAAGCATTATGTTTCTTTACTAACTCAAGAACACGCACCTGAGGGTCTTCTGGATTGGTGTATACCTATTTAAAAATAATTTATAGTTGAGTTATCTGAGGTTAAGTATTCAAGAAAAAGTAAATTGGACATTTAAAGTAAAAGTATTAAGTGAACTCAGCAAAGCAAAACAAAAACAAAAATGACCACCCAAAATATTAGTTTATTACTTTTTTCCCATTGAATAGATCAGTTGTTTGAATAAAGTAACATAAACAATTCATAGTTTTAGTGTCATTAATAAAGCCAGGCTAAATTGACAGTCTTTAAAAAAATAACATACAACTTAAAAATACTTACAGCTAGAACGACCATCCTTAGCTGAAATACAACAAAGAACAAAAACCTTATTTGTATCCTATAAAATACGTTTTTCATGATGGAGCACAAAAATTCTGTGAACTAATTTAGGAGCTGGAAATGTAGGTTGGTTATAGAGCAAAAGCTTAATATGTGAGTGGCCCTGGGTTCAATCTCTAGCATCAAAATATCTAAAACAAATAAATACAAAAAAACTTTGTCTTATTTATTAAAGATACACTTTATATCATATCTGAGGCAACACTTTACCTATGCTTCTCTATTCCCCAAAATATCTATTTCTGCTAGAAATGATGGCTGAAATTCATGTCAGCATATTATTTGCTTTAAGAAAAACAGGACATTACTGCCAGTTAGAAGAAAAATATATATTGTGAAACAACATGTTAAAAGTTAGCAACATGAGTATGATTTTTTGGTCAGGGGATCCTGGGGCTCAAACTCAAGGCCTCATGAATGCTAGGCAAGCACTCTACCATTGAGTTATAACCACAGTCCCTAAGTTCTGATTGTGAAAAGAGCAAAAGTAGAGAGCTCAGGGTCCTATGCATTTAATAAAGGGGAGAGGCTTTGGAGACCATAGGAACAAGAACAACAAAAAATCATAGAAATTATTCACCTAACTGATCTACCAAAAAAATCTAGAATCATCATTGATTCTAATTTTTTCCTTATATTTCACAACCAATTCATCAACCAATCCAATCAGTTCTACTCCCTTATCTATTCTGAATCTCCTCTTCTGTCATCCTAACTCATCATTAGTTCTCATCATTACTATAGTAATATCCTAAGTGCTATTCCTCCTACTCCCAACATTATTCTCCTTCTATACATATTCTCTAAACAGTAGACAGATTTTTAAACAATGTAAAACATAAACCAAATGATGTTATATTTCTATTTAAAATCTTCAATGACTTTTCTTTGCCTCTGAAATGCAAACTATTTACCTATAAAACATTGAATGCTCAGACTCAAAATTATTTTATAAGGCTCATCTCATGCCATTCTTTCCCATGGCATTATGACCCAGTCATTATGACCCTCATTTTCTTCCTGTAACTCAAATTGCTCTATAATTCTTTGCTCATCATCCAGGAATATTCTCTCCCCAAATCAATGTCTGGCTGATTTCTTCTCATTCAGGTCTCAGTTCAAAAGTCATCTCCTCAGAGAAGTTCCTCTGATTATCCCATCTAAAGTATGTTCTCTACATTTATCACATACTTTTCCTAAAAAAATTAATGGCATCTAACACTATTGGAAAGTATCTATTGACTATTTTCCTACTATAAAAGGGACCCTCTTTGTTTTGTTGACCACTATTACCTTACCCTGGTCCTACCTAGAATATGCAACTTGCATATAGTAGGCACTAAATATTTACTATGTCTTCATGAGAAAGGTTAGGGACTATGGATAAAAATTCACCCTCACAATTTTGCTAGAACTGGATCTCTTTATAGATGTAGTATAAAATTACATTAAGTATGTAAAAAGGCTTAGTCTATTTTAAAAAACTTCATTAAAATTTCATTAATTCAGAATTTGTTGGGCTGGGGTTGTAGCTCAGTGGTAGAGCACTTGCCTAGCGTGTGTGAGGCCCTGGGTTCGATCCTTAGCACCACATAAAATAAATAAATAAAACATAGGTATTGTGTCCAACTACAACTAAAAAATAAATATCTTTTTAAAAGTATTTATTCTTAAGTTTTATATGGACATAACATCTTTATTTTACATTTATGTGATGCTGAGGATTGAACCCAGTGCCTCGTTTACGGTAGGCGAGCACTCTACCACTGAGCCATAACCCCAGCCCCATAAATATCTTTTTAAAAAAAATAAATTATTTATTTGTAGTCCTGGGGATTGAACTAGAAAAATGAACTACTTCATTTTTGAGATAAACCAGGGCATATGAGATAAGCACCCTGTCACTGAATTACATCTTGAGGCCAAGGAAATTTGTTTCTGAACCCTAATTAAGAAATAATTTATTAAATTATTAGTGTAAAGAAGATTGTAAAATGCATGTGAAACTAATAAATGGACTATAAGTTCATTAATTCTTTAAGTTAGTATGTGCTACTAGTACCAATGAATATTAATTAACCAAAACCAGCTTGGCAAAATTTCTTTAGTATTAATTACATTAGGCTTAAAATGAGTTGAAGATTAGGTTTTAAAATATTCAAATGTTCAAACTTTTCAGTAACTCAAACTGGCCTATGGCCAAGTTAATTTAATGTTTTACTACATGTCAATTCCTATCAAATTTATAGAATATAAAATAAAGAAGTAAATTTGTACTGAAAGACTTACATATTTTTTCTGTAAAGCATCATAGCATCCTAGCATCCTAAAAAAGCCAAAAATTCATTTTAGATTAAATACATTTCTAGAAAATAGATATTTTCATAAATCTCTATACTATCTCATTACTAAATAATACCCAAATTTCTTTTTTTAAATATTTTTTTAGTTGTAGATGGATACACAAT
Source organism: Marmota flaviventris (assembly GCF_047511675.1). NCBI lineage: Eukaryota > Metazoa > Chordata > Mammalia > Rodentia > Sciuridae > Marmota > Marmota flaviventris. The sequence continues at coordinate 122,955,146 of NC_092507.1, read as the reverse complement.
ATCTTTATTTTTATGTAGTGCTGAGGATCGAACCCAGTGCTTCATTGATGCAAGGCAAGCACACTACCAGAGCCCCAGCTCCAGCCTCCAAATTTCTTATTAAAGCACTCTGCTATGTTTTTTGTTTTGATATTGAGGATTGAATCCAGGGGCTCTTTGTCATTAAACTATGTTTCTAGGCCTTTACTTTTTTTTTTTTTTTAATTTTAGACAGGTTCTTACTAAATTGCTGAGGCAGGCTTTGAAGTTGAGATCCTCTAGAGTTGCTGAGATCAGAGGTGTGTGCCACTGTGCCCAGCAAAGCAACCTTCTTATCAAAGAGCTTAAAACAAAACAAGAAGATGAATAGGTTGGTGCACATCTGTAATCCCAGTAACTCAGGAGGATGAGGCAGGAAGTCTACAAGTTCAAAGCTAGCCTCAGCAATTTAGCAGACCCTGTTTCAAAATAAAAAATATAGGGCTGGAGTTGTGGCTCAGTAGTAGAGCACTCGGCCTAGCATGTGCAAGGCCCTGGGTTCGATCCTCAGCACCACGTTAAAAAATATAAATGAATAAAGGTATTGTGTCCAACTACAACTAATATATATTAAAAAAATATATATATATGAGATAAAAAAATAAATAAAAAATATAAAGGGCTGAGGATGTGACTCAGTTGTTAAGGGGGCCCTGAATTCAATCACTGGTACCAAAAAGAAAAACAAAACAAAAACCAAGATAAAACATAAGAAACAATATGGCAGAAATATAAAATGATGATGGGGATGGAAGGCAACTATAACATATTTGACAGCTATTTAGAGGAGCGATAATAAGAAAATGAAGCTCCTCATTTCAGGCATGAAATAAAAGAAAAATTAAATGCATAAATCCAAAGATCTGAAAAAACCATACCCAGTGTTGGGGCTGGGGCTATAGCTCAGTAGCAGAGCACTTGCCTAGCATGTGTAAGGCAATGGGTTCAACCCTTAGCATCACATAAAAGAAACAAATAAAGGCATTCTGTCCCTCTACACCTACAAAAAACATTAATAAAATTTGTTTTAAAATGTTACCCAGTGTTAATTGGTTAATCACAAAAATCTGGTTAAACACTGAAAGGTATTTAATGTACATAAAAATGTGATTTTGAAAAATCATTATTTATCTTTAGGAATTTTTTTTTTTTTTTACTTACCACTTCACTAACTGTGTTGATCCTGGACAATTTTTATCTTCTCTCAGAATTTTGACACAAAGATCTAAATCCAAAAACAAATAAACTCAAGAGTTATAGTATAAACTGGCATGTTATTTTTATTGCCTTAAAATAGCACAAGAACATACACTACCACAAAGTTTTCAAGGCTAACCTTTAACTTGTGATCCTCCTGCCTCAGCCTTCCAAGTTGATGGGATTACAGACTTGTGTCACTGTGCCTGGCCAAAATGTTTTTTATCTATTTACTTCATCATTGTAAATGTAATGTCAGGTGAAATTACACTAGAGAAACTGAAAAAAATTTTTAAAAGTAAGTTTTTTCAAAAGTATTGAATATACTTCTTTAAAACCCACTTAGAGGGCTAGGGGTGTAGCTCAATGGCAGAGCAATTGCCTAGTATGTGTGAGGTCCTGGCTTTGATCTCTGCACTTCAAAAAAACAAAATAAAACAAAACAAAAACCATTTAGTTGCCCAAACAAAAAACTTGAACATGAATGTGGTGTCATATATGACAGCCAAAGAGAGAAAACAACCCACATGTTCAACTGTTACAGCCACTTACATAGTCACTGAATAATGGTACATTATTCAGTAACTTGGGGAATAAAGTACTAACATATGCTACTGGGGTTGTAACTCAGTGGTGGAGTGCTTGTTTAGCATGTGTGAGGTACTGGGTTTGGTTCTCAGCACTGCATATAAATAAATAAACAAAGGTCCATTGACAAATCACACTAAAAAAAAATATTAAAAAGAAAGGCAAGCCAAAATAAGCATGTATGGTGGGGGGGCTGGGCTGTGGCTGGCTCAGCGGTAGAGCACTTGCCTAGCACATGTGAGGCCCTGGGTTTGATCCTCAGCACCACATAAAAATAAATAAATGAAATAAAGGTATTGTATCCAACTATAGCTAAAAAATAAATATTTTTTTTAAAAAAGCATGTATGGACATCATAAACATTAGGCTAAAAGAATCTAGTCATGAAGGACCATATATTATAGGATTCCTTTCATATGAAGTGTCTGGAATAGGTAAATGCATAGATCAGAAAGCAGATTGGTGGTTGCCTATGACTGGGAAGGCAGGGGGAAAGACAATAGTGACTTAATGGGTATGGAGTTTCTTTTGGGGGTGATGAAGATATTCTACCATTGACTGTGGTGACAGTTGCACAATTTGGTGAACATACTAAAATTAATAAATTGTACACTCTAAATTTGTGAATTATTGGATATATGAATTATATTAATAAAATTTCTACTAAAATCACAATCTTTAAATCAAAAGTTACAGTTGTAAGGGCTGGGGATGAAGCTCAGTGGTTGAATGCTTGCTTAGAATGTGTGAAGTACTGGGATTAATACCCAGGACCAAGGAAAAAAAAGTTAGTTTAAGAGCAAACCAAGGGGTCTGGGGTTGTAACTCAGTGGTAGAGTGCTTGTCTAGCATGTGTGAGGTACTGGGTTTGGTTCTCAACACTGCATATAAATAAATAAACAAAGGTCCACTGACAACTAAAATATTTTTTTTAAAAAAGGCAAGCCAAAATAAAATCTTTTTCTTTTTCGTACTGGGGATTGTATCCAGGGGTGCTTTACTACTGTACTACATCTCCAGTTTTTATTTATTTTTTAACTTTGTTTGAGAAAGAGTCTCACTAAATTGCTGATGGGGGCCTCAAACTTCCAATCCTCTTGCTTCAGCCTCCCAAGATGCTGGGACTACAGGCCCAGCCAACAACATGTTTAAAAGAAAGTCTTAATATTACATTACCATCTAGATATCTTGTTCCATAAGCACACTCGGGAAATATTCCTCTCAAATACGTGATGCAGGATACTGAAACTGCTAACAGTCTCTTCACTAATACCAAAGACTGCTGCTCAGTTGATATCTTACTGGGAAATACCAATGCACTCTACAATTCAAAGGAAATTAAAACATCTTATTTACATTTATTGAAAATAAAGTTTCCTTGCACTTAAGAACAGATCTAATTTTGCATAAACATGATGATGTTCTCCCTATGAATTCCTCCCCATAGTGTTTAGAAATCCTGAGAATATTGGAATAGGTTATAAAATGTAAGGATGTACTAGAGTAACCGCATAAAGGTACATGCAAAAAGTACTTAATAATCTCCTTGCAAATTAACTGTAAATGCATAATACAGGGATAGATAAGATTTTCACTTTAGTCATTGACTAATTTAATATAAGCTAACTATGATGCATCATCCCCCAAATGACAATTTTATATTTTTCTTTTGAGTCATGAATATTTTCTAGTAGTAGACTGGTATGAACAATAATTTCATCAAAACAATTGAACAGCATTCATTAATACCTACTGTAAATTAAATTTGAGCCTATAATGTAAAGTAATATACCAAATATATGACAGAATTCTACATTAGTTGAAAATTTTAGCAAATTTTTTTTTTTTTTTTTTTGGTACCAGGGATTGAACCCAAGGGCACTTGATCACTGAGCCACATCCCTACCCTATTTTGTATTTTATTTAGAGCCTCACCGAGTTGCTTAGTCCCTTGCCATTGCTGAGGCTGGCTTTTAACTCTTTTTTTTTTTTTTTTAGCTACACATGACATTAGAATGATCTTGGCAATTCATACATTTGAATCAACTGGGGTATAATTTCTCATTTTTCTGATTGTACAGATTGCAGAATCACATTTTGAGTAAGGTTCTCATTTTGAGCCATTTGATAGCAGATCTCACATAAATGGATTATTAAAGTAATTTGTTTATTTAGTGCTGGAGATTGAACCCATAGTCTGTACATACAGCAATCATAATGTCTATTCTATTCTGCTGCCCAGCTTTTAACTCTTGATCCTCCTATCTCAGCCTCCCAAACTGCTGGGATTACACGTGTGCACCACCGCACCAGCAAATTTCTTCTATTCTTAAAACAGGTATTATTAAACCCTCAAAAATAAAGTACCTAAGGCTTTAAGAAACAATAAAATCCATATATGTGTACTCATATGCATATACATATCTACACACACACACACACACACACAGAAATAAAAGAACTCATACCATGGAAGTCCTCTGCAATTGTGCAGTGGCCATCTTCTGACAAAATACTTTAAATTCAACCCTGTGACACAAATATTAACTTTAACTTCAGATTTTATTTCTTACATTCTAAACCAGAATTTTATTTGAACAAATTTCAGAATTTATTAAAAAGAAACATAAAAATTCCCATAGTCTGTTCATTGCTAAGCACTTGCTCTACCAGGTTATACCCTACCCCAAGAAACTAGGTTTTTTCTTTTTTTTTGTTTGGTGTGTGTGTGTGTGTGTGTGTGTTTAGGTGCATCTCCCTATGTTGCCTAGGATGGTTCTGAACTCCTGGGATGAAATGATACCAGTCATGAAAAACTATCTCTGGGAAGCCCTTTTTTAAATTAAAACACGTGGTGTCGCGCGCCTGTCATCCCAGCAGCTCAGGAGGCTGAGGAGGATCCCAAGTTCAAAGCCAGCTCAGCAAAAGCGAGGCGCTAAGCAACTCAGTGAGACCTGCCTCTAAATGCAATTCTAAATAGGGCTGGGGTGTGGTCAGTGGTCAGTGCCCCTGGGTTCAATCCCCGGTACAAAAAAAAAAAAAAAGTATATCTAGCTTCAAAATATTCGCATCAGGTTTCTCTCAATGGCTTTAGAAAGGCGTGTGGCCGCCCCTGCGGACGCCCCAGGAGGGCGGCGGGAAGGCCCTAGGCGGCATGACCCAGTCGGTTTCTCAGTTACAGCGGCCCAGGGCCGGGGACGTGGATGTCGTTTGGCAGCAGTTCTGTCTTTCCTGCAGACAGAGCGGCCAGAATCGCCGGGCTTCGCGGGGTCCGGTCACGGCGGGGCTGGCCTTCAGGCTCCTCGAGCGCGACCGGAGGCGCCCGCGTTCGCACGCCCTCAGGGGCCTCTCGCGAAAGGAGCAGGCGCACATTTCCCCCACGTGTTTCGCCATGAAGACCTCAAGAAACTTAAAAGTAGGCGGGAGGCGACAGAAAAAAGATTAAAAGGTAAAAACACAAAACCAAGAACAAACACACATATATATTACGTAACGTCTGAGGGTAGCACGCCAGCGACCAGAACCTCACCGCCCGGCACGCGCTTCGACACACGCGCATGCGCTCTCCTTCAACGGTCGCCGTGGCGCTACAGCGGCGCTTGGACTCCGGAAGAACGTCCCCTTTCCCGCCAGGGCTGCGCAAGGCGCTCTGGGAACTCTGCGAGCCGGAAGTCCGCCGCGGTGCCACGGCTCTGGGCCGGTAGGCAGTCGGATGGGGTTAAGTAGAGGCACGTGGCGAGCTTTCTCAGCATGCTAGCGCCGCTGCCGTGGCCCAAATGACGCCAGCCACTGTGTAATTCACCCCTCCATTTCTGGTTGTTTCCGATGGCGCCTCGACTGCCCAGCTTTTCGTGTCTTCAGGAAGGCAGTTCCCCAACAGTTCCCTACTTATAGTTTCCACCGAGCTGTAACCGTAGGTCTCATTTACAAACAAAATCAGAACGGATGGTAATTGCAGTCTTTCCAGGAGCACAAGATCCTTACTTTTCAGATTCTTACATATCCAAATAAACTGTGTTGCTGGTATAAACAACATAAATTTTGATGTCTTCGTTATGGAGGAAGTGACCACCCCAATATGAATATACTTTACGTGATCATTTAATTAGGCAAAGGAGACTAGAATCCTATTTCCAGGATTAAAAGTAGTGAAGACCTTGGTCAAATAATTATTTTGCCTTACATTTCTCTAACATTTATTTGGCACCAGGGATTGAACCCAGGGGTACTGAACCACTGAGCTACATCCCCAGTCCATTTTTACTTTTAGTTTGAGACAGGGTCTCCCTGAGTTGCTTAGGGCCTCCTTAAATTGTTGAGGCTGGCTTTGAACCTCAGCCTCCCCAGCCAGGCATGCACCACTGTGCCCCACATTTTTTTCATGTTCAAAGTTTACAAAAGTTTTTCTCATTCACTGTCCTATTCTTGGCTTGCCCTGTTACCAGAACTTTGTGAGGAAGACACTGGTATTGAAGTGGCACCCCCTTCTCCACAGAAAAGCCCTCTTCACCATGGCTGACTTTAGGTCAGCAAAAGAGTCTCTGCAAAAGAGTTCAATGGAGATAAACTTCCTATTTTCGTGTTGCCCTGTTTACTTGGGCCGCTGGCAGGGAAGATACCAGCACTCCAGGTGCTGGACACCCCTTACTAGTTTTTCACAAATGTATCCTGTATAGTAGTTTGTAAAAATCCTGGTCTTGAGCTGGGCTTCACAGAGATGTCTACATTTTTAAGATGTTACAAATGGGCTCCATGGTAACAGTTGGCAGCGGAAGAAAGAAAGGGGAGATGAAGGTCTCCCCTTCTCAGGTGTTGTCCTTGAAGAGTTAACTTGCCCAGAACAGTGAAAGAAAAAACTGCTTTTATGTGAACTTCTGCAGACTGAATTTCTGAGCCCCTCCCCTTACACGCTGGATATAAAATTCTGAAACTCCCTGAACTCGGGGTTCAGGGGATTGATTGATTACAGCAAAAGCTGTGCCCTCTGAACCTGGCTGCAGCCAAATAAAACTGTTTCCTGCTATCTTTGGTGCCTTGCCTTGTTTGTCCCTGCAACAGTATTGCTCCTAATTTATTTTCCTCTTTCCTTCATTCCTTTTTCCCTCCCTCCCTCTCCCCTTTCTTCCTTCCTTCCTGTCTTCCTTCCTTTACTCTTTTGTTCTATACAATCCTCCAAGATAGGGATCAAACTTCTACTTTAAAAATAATAAAACAGATTTAGGAAAATTTGTTTTCCCAAGATCACCACAAACTTCAGTGTTAGCAGAGGGGGCCACTACACCATCTAAAGATGTCATATAAAATTTAAGATATAGTGCTGCATATTAAATTTATTTGTAGTTTTCATTAATAACTATAGAAAAAGAAAAAAACAGTTCATCCATCATTCATAGAATCATAACAATGCAATCACTATCTACTGATTTCTATATCATTAACTATACTTTTGAGGATGAGAGTGGAGAACTGGGTGGTATTAGTGCAAGAGATCTGAAACTTCAATTATAGAATAAATCTATAGGTACCATATAAAATCAAGATTCAAAAAACGGCAATGTGTATATATTGGAAACCTGAAGATGAATTCCAGAAGAAACAGACAAAACAATTATTGTTGATTCAAAAATGTTACTGATTTTAAAAATATTGGTTAATAGAATGTGACATCATGCAAAAAACTTATAATAAGCTTACATCATGCAATAAACAACTGTCCATTATACATAGTATTAATCATAGTACATGTTGAATTTGCTTCTTGAGTTTTTTAATAAAGGCTTCTAGGCACTGTATCCAACAAAGCATTTCTTTTTTTGAGAAAAAGCAAAAAGGTTTGCTTTGCTGGCAAAGGAGAAACATTGAACATAACATTTTTTGTTGTATAGAAATCAGTAAATTCTTAGTTGTTTTATGCAAGCACTGTCAAGATACACATACATCTGTAAACTATGGATCAACTCAACTTCTCATTTGCTATTTGAAATTAGTGTTTAAATGTAACATTTTAAAATTTGCTTGTATATACATAAAAAATTCTAGAAATATATACAAATACTAATAGCAGTGGTTACTTCTAAGGATTAGGCATCTGAGCCTATAAGGGAAATTAGTGGGATAGAGATTTTTCACTTTCTTTTATGTACACACTCATGCACACACACACACACACAACACACGACAATCCTTATTATTCACAAATCTCACATTTGTGAATTTACCCATTTACTAAATTTATTTGTAAACCCCAAATTAGTGATAAGTTCAATAGGGCTTTTTCAGCTTGCAGACATGTTCAGAATAGCAAAAACATGAGCCTGGTTACATTCTGCCCTTCTTGTTTTAGCTCTCATTGTAAACAAGCATCTTTTCTGAGTGCTAGTTAGTGCCACACTTTTTGCTTCTTTGTGTTTCATGCTTCATATGTGTGTGATTTTGCTGTGTAATGCTGAGGCAGGAGGATCAAGAGTTCAAAGCCAGCCTCAGCAATGGCGAGGGCTAAGCAACTCAGTGAGACCCAGTCTCTAAATAAAATACAAAATAGGGCTGAGGATGTGGCTCACTGGTTGAATGCCTCTGAGTTCAGTCCCCAGTACCAAAAAAAAAAGAGATCGTTTGTGCTGTGTAGTTTTCCTAACTGTAAGGTTGTGATGTGCCTTACAGAGAAATTATATATGTTAAATAAGTTTCCTTTAGGCATGAGTTACAGAGCATTTGACTGTGAATTCAATGTTAATGAATCAACAATATATATTAAATAATTATTTTAAGGAGAAACACACAAAATAAATTTGGATATTGATTCAGTTGATGAAAATATGGTGACCAGAGACTCATAAGAACCTATCCCTGTATTATTCCTTGAAGTAATATTTCAGTTTTGTTAATTCAGTGTTCATGGTGATTTTCTAGAACATGACTAGTGCAAATAATGAGAATTAACTATTATATACTTTTAATTTTTGAGCCATGTGAATATAGTAGCTATACTAAAAAGTAGTTAAATTTTAAAAACATTCAAGAACTGATTGTGACTTGACTATTATATAATTTTCACTTACTATTTTATTTAAGCAACTTCATTAGTTATCTTTATCTTAGTGAAGCAGAAAGGAAAGGTAAAGAATCCAGATCAAAGTACAGGCTTCCCAGGGGCCACTTGTCAAAAGAAACTAACTTTATTTTTAGAACCACACACGCCAAACAAAACAGCCTCTCAGGAAAAACCCTCAGAGCCTCAACTGCCACCACCGGCTTTCCACAAGCCTCTCTCTCCCACACAAGCTTCTCTCCACCTCCCACAATCCTCCTGCTCTTGAGGCCGATTGGCTGGGTCACGTGGGCAGAGCCAAAAAAGTCCCCCACTGAGCAGCTCCGTGGTCTGAAAGGGCAGGGAAACAGCCCAATGAGCATCACCGCAGAGGAGCCAATCAGCTAGATGTTGCTGGGGCTGAGGAGCCAATCAGCTAGATGTTGCTGGGGCCGCTGTGAGCCAATCATCAGCTGGCAGCTGGAAGTTTGCTGGGGCCCCTTTGGCTGTGGCTCTCAACATCTCCCCCTCTCTGTTTAAACAACAAGCATGTGGCTTAGGGACCGTGCCTGCCTTAGGTTGTCCAATAGTACATATGGTCCTTAGGTTGGTACCATTGCAATTGGATCTTACCCGTCACTGACTACCGGTCCAGTATACAGCCACACCTGTGGAGAGGTCTTTGTACCAGCGGGGGGGTGAGGTTCTTTGCCTCACCTCTGTTGGCCCCCAAATTTTAGCTGGACGATCATGACAAGCAGAAGGGAGGAAGATTCACCAAGCCAATTGACGGCTCCTTTTGGAAAAATTGTACCACCAATGACATCATCAGCAAAAATACCCCAACACTACCACAAGTCGCTGCACCAACAGATAGTTCACAATGCATACAGGTGAGCTCACAATGTGTCCAGGCAAGTTCTGCAAGCAGTTCAGTGATGGCTATTGTAGAAGCTGTAGATTGGTTTTATCTTTGACTTCACCAGCACTGGGATGAAGATAGGAATTCTGGCAATAATGGCTAAAGAAAAAATTATGTAACATTACAGAAGGCACTAAAAGAAAACAATTTTCTTAACAATTTACATTGTCTTTAAGAGAATTATTAAATATAATGAAAATGAAAGGTGAAAGTAAACAAACAGATCTGTTAACCCTCTTTTTTGTTTACATATTAAAACAATCCTCAACAGTTGTTTACCCAATTTAAATTAAACCATATAAATCACGTGAAAAAAAAATATTTGGATCCATATTATCATGAGCGCTCATCATATATGATATATGGACATACATACATTCAAACATATAACACAAAACACAAGTGTGCACACATAATATAATACATACAACACACAACATTATAGTAAAGGCCTTATAACTTTTTACAGGTGAAATCTCCATTGCAATGTTTAAAAACTCTATAGTCAAAAAATAGAACTGATCAGCAAAACATTAACCTAGGTCTGTATGAGCTCAAAAAACAAAATAGAACTTCATGATATGGCAAAGGGCAGTAACAAAATAGATATTGAAAAAAGCATCCTGGTTCTGTTGCAGATGTAAGAATAGCCAAACTGGAGTTTTGGATATCAGTTGTTATGGATTTGAGCCAAATCATCTTCTTTTTGGTCTGTAGAAATCGCTTCAGTTAATCTTTCTGGAATCCAAATCGGCTGCTGTTCTCCCTGTGGAAGCCCATCACCAGCATACCACAATTAACATTTCCATGATAGAATATTATAGTTAGCTAAGAATCATTTTAAAAGAATGATATATAGTGAAGCCAGGCACAGTGGCACATGCCTATAGTACCAACTACTTAGGAAGATCACTTGAACCCATGAGTTTGAAGACAGCCTAGGCAACATATTGAGATCTCATGTTAAAAAATAAAATAAATAAATAAAATGATGCAGACATAGAAATTTGAAATAGATTTATTAAGCTCTTTTAGACCACCAAGTTACAAAAGGCTATTGAAAGAAAAAAATAAAGAGTGCAAAATAAAACAAGGACAAACTTCTCAGATTGTCCTTGGTGGACCAATTCTAATACAGTGACATCTATGGTACATTATTCATTTACTTTGCAAGCTTTTTTCAGAAATATGCAAAGCTTTATAAAGTGAAAGCAAAATTTTCTAATTAGTAATGGTAAATATACATTGATGTTGATACATTTCATCTTTATTTCTACAGCAGGTAAAATTAAGAGAAAGTATTTCATCTTCTTGACTTGTTATAAAATGAAGAGGTCCTCTAAATTTCCGGGTAAGAGCAATAACTGGCAATCCCACAATGATTTTTACTATTTCTTGCCATCCGAATATATCCTTGTTCACCAAAGTGGAGGCCCCAGCTTTAGAAAAAGAAATGACACAAAATTACAAATGAAAAAAATCAAAATCATATTATCAACTTTTTATCTTTTTGGTTGTTTTTATTCTAAAATAATTATATGTGAAAAGCTATAAGACAATTTGAATGAAATAACATAATAATTTCCCCAGAGATGCAGGCAATTTTCAAATGACAGTTTGGAAGGCTTTAGTTCTATAGTGTTGAATAGACTTATTACTTAAGGAAAAAATGGACGTTTACCTTCTATAGGGAAAGAGTGGTATTATCCTTTATAACCAATCTCTAAATTTGCATAGTAGGATCATGGATGATGATTTTCTAACAAATTAAAATTCATCTGGAGAATATCTTTTTAAAAAATATTTATTTAGTTGTAGATGAACACACAATATCTTTATTTATTTTTATGTGGTGCTGAGGATCGAACCCAGAGCCTCACACACGCGAGGCAGGCACTTTACCACTGAGCTCAGCCTCAGCCCCTGGAAATAGCTTTTTTTTTTTTTTTTTTTTTTTGGAGAATAGCTTTTTAAGAAATACTTTTGAGTAACTACTGTGAAAATGTCAGGTCAGGGGATTCTAAAGTAAATGATAAACAGTGCAGTTCTGAAAGAGCTTTTTGATCTGGAAGCGGATGTGAGATAAGACTTTATCATAGGTAAAGCTATAAAAAATGATATGTTACCCTGTGAGAAGGTGAGCTCCCTGACGCTTGTTTAATCAGAAGTTTGTTGCCTAAGTTAAAGATTTACAGAGAGAATTCATAAGCCAGCTAATGGTTAGAGAAAACCAATGGTTCACTCACTTTTTGGTTCCATGGATGTAGAGGATTTAAATTTTTTTTTTTTTTGCAGCTTGACATAAAGATACCAATTTAAAAATTATCATGTGTGAACAAAAATATATTCTAACCTGTCTGGCACAGAGTAAGCAGGCAATAAATGGTAATTAATATTAATAATATCTTGGCAAGAGCTTATTGTTATTGCTTTTGCTTATCAAAATAGATACTGAACAATACATTCCTTTATAAGCAGTGACAATGGGGTTTGAATTTTAGTGTAAAAGTTTTTTTGTGCAAAATCATTAGAGGTTTTTAAGGAGAGCATAACGAATAAGTAAAAGGAAGAACAAGAAGGGAAAAAAGGAGTCTATGAAAGTATTTGAGAAGGAATGACCAAGAGACCAAAAAATCAGGACATAATGATGTCTTAAAGCCAAGAGAGAAGTGAAATGGAGTAGGCTACTGTATCAAATGATGCAGAGATAAAAATAAGACCCGAAAAGTGTCCAGTGAGGACTGACACAAAGAATATTTAAAACCTCTTAAAGCACAGTCCCTTTAAATTATGCTGCTTGATTTCCAGCAGTAAAGCAGCACTTCTTCTCTCCGCCACGTGTAAAAATCACAATCTTCTTCTGAATCCCTGCGCAACAAGTTTGCAATAGCTTCCCTTTGCCTAAGAAACTGAAGTTTCTCATTTTGCTATCCTCTGCTATTCACAACTTGGCCCCAAACCAACTTTCTGCCCTTTTCTTTCCCTCCACTCTTTCACTGAAGATATCCAATTTTCCTTTCAACTAAATTTCTTGCTGCTTTCCCAATACATTAGATATTTTCTCTATTTTATGTTTTTATCTGTGCCCTAGTTACAGCACTCAGTCATCATCCTGTGAGGTATTATCACTGTCAAAAGTAACACAGATGGTAAATTATGAAGCCGAGGTTCAGATCTAGACTTGTTTTATTGCAAAGGCAACTCTAACTGTACCATCCCTATCCCTGTGTTATCCCTGCAAGTGAAGTAGTACAGGGAAGGAAATTGAGACCAGAACATTCAGGATCTTTTATAATTCATAATTTTTGTTAGTATTTGCTGCCTTAAAAACTAGGTAAAATAAATCACTTTTTCTGAGCTGAGTTTGGACCTGAATTCTGGTAGTGAAAACTGAAGTTATAGATATTGTTGCAGTCATATGCCGCATAAAAACATTTCAGTGAGCAATGGATCACATATACAAAGTGGTCAAATAAGATTATAATGGAGCTGCAAAATTCCATCACCCAGTGATGTTGTAGCTATCATAATGTTATAGCACTAGGCATTATGTGTGTGTGGTGATGCTAGTGTAAACAATTCTGCTATATTGCCACTTGTATGAAAACATAGCACAGGGCTGGGAATTTAGCTCAGTGGTAGAGCATTTACCTAGCATGTATGAAGCCCTGGGATTGATCACCAGCAAACCCGTCACCCCCTCCACAAACACAAATTATATAGCACATACAATTGTGATGATAGCAAACAACTATATTACTGGTTTATGTGTCTACTAGACTTTTAGGGGCTGCACTGGGGATTGAATCCAGGGCTGCTGTACCACGGAGTCACATCCACAGCACTTTTTACTCTTTGAGACAGGGTCTCACTAAGTTGTGTAGGGTCTCACTAAGTAGCTGAGGCTAGCTTTGAATTGGGCAATCCTCCTGCCTCATCCTCTACAGTGGCTGGAATGATAGGTATGTGCCACTGTGTCAAGCCTGAGGACAGAATATTAGACACAGCAAACAGGGGGAATGTCATGTGAAATCGGAGGCAGAAATCAGACTGATGTTTCTACAGGCCAAGGAAAACCAAAACCAGCAAACCTTCAGAAGCTAGGGGAAAGGTGTGGAGCATTTTTTAAAAATATTTATTTTTTAGTTGTAGTTGGACACACTACCTTTATTTTATTTATTTATTTATATGTGGTGCTGAGGATCGAACCCAGGGTCTCACACGTGCTAGGTGAGCACTCTGCCGCTGAGCCACAACCCCAGCCCCAAGCATTCTTTTAAAAATTAAAATATATAGTGAGGCACAGTGGTGCACACCTGTAATCCCAGCAGCTCAGGAGGCTGAGACAGGAGGATAGCAAGTTCAAAGCCAGCCTCAGCAATGGCGAGGTGCTAAGCAACTCAGTGAGACCTGTCTCTAAATAAAATACAAAAAAGGGCTGGGGATGTGTGTGGCTCAGGGGTCGAGTGCCCCTGAGTTCAATCCCCCATCCCCCCCAAAAAATATATTTAATTAACAAATATTATATATTCAGGGTGTACAATGATTATCATAATCAAATTAAGTAACACATCTATTTCCGCCTATGCTGTACATTAGATCCCCAGAACTTTTTCATGTTATAATTGAAAGTCTGTACCTTTTGGTCAACATCTCCTCATATTCCCCATCCCTATCTTCTGGCAACTACTGTCCTGCCCTCTATTTCTATGAGTTTGACTTTTTTAGATCTCACATATAACTACAATTATATAGTATTCTTTTTGTGCCTGTGAACATTTTCTTCCTCATAAACCTTATGATCATAAACCTAACCCTGATGATATCTTTATCTCTGACATCTGTCCTTTAGAACTGGAAGACATATATTCTTGTGGGTTTGTTTTTTATTTTGTTTTGTTTTGGGTACCAGGGATTGAATCCAGGGACACTAAACCACTGAGACTATTCTTAGCCCTTTTTTGTATTTTATTTATAGACAGGGTCTCACTGAGTTGCTTAGGGTCTACTAAATTGCTGAGGCTGGCTTTGAACTTGCAATCTTCCTGCCTCAGCCTCCCAAGATGCTGGTATTACAGGTGTGTGCCACTGTGCCTGGCCTAAACTTTTGTTTTTCAAGTCACTCAATTTGGGGCTGGGGTTGTGGCTCAGAGATAGAGCACTCGCCTAGCATATGCAAGGCACTGAGTTCGATCCTCAGCACCACATAAAAATAAATAAAATAAAGGCATGTGTCCCAACAACAACTTAAAAAAAGTTTTAAAAAAAGTCACTCAATTTGTGGTACTTTGTTATGGCAACCATAGGAATATAATATAAGAAGATGCTTTGAGTATGTGTGAGTCTTAACTCTTCATATTCCTCCCATTTTACGCTTCTAAAAGTCACATTCCTTTTGTTTATGAATTATATAGATGTAATTTTAATATGTATATTGAGGGGCCATTAGGTGCTGCTCATACTGTACGGAGGATAAAAGACAAGACATAATCTCTATCCCAAAGGCATATACAGAATATTGGAATGACAGGAAGTGTACACATAATGTACAGCATGCTGTGACTCCCTAGTCATAGGACATTTGGTCAGCATAGAAGAAAGACATTTTACTTGGCACAAAGATTCAAAGATTTTCTGGAATAGATAATGCCTGAGCTGCTTTTGAAGGCAAAGAAAGAATAAAGAAGAAGACATGAAGATATGAAGGATAAAATGGTAGAATGAAGATTATAACTACAAATCGTTCAATGTAACTAGAGTGGAAAGTATGGGACAATAAATGCCAGGATTTGAGACTGGCGAGACAGGTAAGGATTACAACATGGAAGACTTTTCATTATGCAGGAAACATTAATTTTACATTGAACAGTACTAAGTAGAAGCACTATAAGTGCAGACTCCTACCTTAAATCAGTTTGGCAGCAGTAAGAAAGACAGGTTTACAAGTAAAGGAGGTGAGTTAGAAGGCTGCAGCAGTAGTCCAGGTCAGAGATGTCTGAACTAGAGGAGTAATAGAAGAAGAGAGGAGACAGAACCAAGGATGGGTGCCAGGTAAAATCAGTTTGACTTGTTGCTTGATTGGAACTGGAAGGCTCTAGGATGGTTCCGTAGCATCTTATTAGGTGACTGTATTGTGTGATGTTGCCATTTATTGATATGGGAAATTCTGGAGAGAATAGTATGGTGGAGAAGGTACTGAGTTCTTAGGCAGGTTGAGTTTGGAGAGACTAAAATATAGGAAAAGTGTATATAACTAGATAAGTCTGAAGTTCTGGGTGGATGTCAGAGCTAGAGCTAGAGACAGAGAAGCCATCAGCTTATAGATTATGTTTAAGGTCACAATGACGTAGAAAAATGTAGAATAAGAAGAGTAATGGGCAGATGGTAGAGCTCTAGTATTGTAGAAGGTAAATGATGAAAACAGAGATGAAGGCAAGACAGTAAGTGGAGAAATAGGGGCACTGAGTAATTCAGAATGTCACTTTGTAAGAAGCTATAAATATTCATCATTGTAAGTATCATGATTGTCATCATAATCGTAAGAGCACATTTATCGAGGCTCCCTTGAATTCCTGATTTAATTAAATATACTAATGTGAAATACGTTACCTATTTTTCACAAGCCAATAGTCTTTCCCATTAAGGTTACCATAGCCAACCACTAGTACACCATGATTCACATTCTGAGTACAGGATGAGTCATAGTAGACACCTGCAAATAAAGTATGGGTAGAGAAAGATAGTGAATGATATATGATAATAAAGGGCATTTGAAAATTCTATTATTTTTATTAGACTCCTCTGGATATATGGCAGGATTCATTAAGACATCAGGAATATATATTCTCATGCTTCAGCTACGTAGAGCTCACCACTCTTTGCCATCAGTGCTGTATTTGTCAGGTTCTTGCCAAGTTTGGCACCAATCCATATTTCCCTCAGAAATCTCTGATAAACCAGCACCTTTGTCTAATTATTTAAAACTTATATATGGTTATTGTATTTCTTTGTATGTATATGCCTAAATTGCTTCATACATTTTCATTCTTTATTAAATGTGATGTTCTGATTTTTTATGTTCTTCAAAGTGAGGTTTAAAATATATTTACTCAGTTGGTAGAGTGCTTGCCTCACATGCACAAGGCCCTGGGTTCAATCCCCAGCACCACACACACACAAAATAATATATATATAAAGCATATATTTTATTTATATAATTATATGTTTTTAAAAATATATATATATATATTTATATATTTGGATGGATGTCAGAACATTATATAATATTATATATATAATGAACATTATACAATGTTCTACCTTTAGTGGATACTCAGAAAATATGTTATTGAGTTTTGTATGTCTGTGTATTTTTTTTAAGTATTAACTTAAAAAATAGTGTTAGGTGCCCTCCTTATACACTGCTGTGCTACACCTACACTGCAAAGTCTCTCCAGGGGTTAAACGCACAGGCTTAGGAATGAAGTTGAGTACTTGTTGTTGTTGTTGAAATCCTTTATTTTTTAAAAAATATTTATTTATTTTTTAGTTGTAGTTGGACACAATACCTTTATTTTATTTACTCATTTTTATGTGGTGCTGAGGATGGAACCCAGGGCTTCACCCATGCTAGTCGAGCGCTTTACCACTGAGCCACAACTTCAGCCCTGAAATCCTTTATTTTTTAAAATTTAGATTTCTTTTTAACTGATACATAAAACAAAATAGTTCATATTTATGGGCAACCATGTGATAGTTAACATATCTGTTTCCTCAAACATTTATCATTTCTTTTTTTCTTTTTTTAAGAAGTTTTTAAAAAATATTTATTTTTTAGTTGTAGTTGGACACAATACTTTCATTTTATTTATTTATTTATTTATTTTTATGTGGTGCTAAGGATCAAACCCAGGGCCTCACATGTGCTAGGCTATCTCTCTACCACTGAGCCACAACCCCAGCCCCATTTATCATTTCTTTATGGTGAAAACATTCCAATTCTTTTCTTCTGTGTTTTTGAAATATACACTACATTATCATCACCTTTTTTTAAATATCATCATTATCTTTTTTTTTTTTGAGAAAATCACTTGTTTATTTAAATATTGTACTTATGAAAAATCCCAGAATGAGAAACACGAGCATTTGTAATAATAATCAAATAAACATTATCATTATCTTAATGTGTTACTTATGTGCAATAGCACACTCCTTTTAACTATAACTTAGTACCCTTGGATCAACTTGTCACCATCCCTCTCACTTCCTGCTCTTTCTAGTCCCTGATAACCACCATTCTATTCTCAACTGATATGAGATCAACTTTTTTATATTCCACATGAGTGGAATCAAGTGGTACCTGTCTTTCTGTGTGTGATTTATTTCACTTAGCATAATGATCTTCAGTTCCATTCATGTTGTTGTAAATGTCCAGATTTCATTCTTTTTTTATGGCTGAATAGCATTCCATGTTGTATATATGTACCACATTTTCTTAATCCATTCATCAGTTGATGGACACCTAGGTTGTTTCCATTTCTTGTCTATTGTGAATAGTGCTGCAATAAACATGGGAATGCCGATATCTCTTCAACATACTGATCTCATTTTCTTTGAATATATATCCAGTAATGGTATTGCTGGATCATATGTTATATGGTAGTTTTGATTTTAAGGAACCACCATACTGTTTTCAATAATGACTGTATTAATTTTTTTTTCAGTACTAAGTATTGAACCCAGGGGCACTTAACCACTGAGCCATATCCCAGTCCTTTTTAAATATTTTATTTAGAGACAGTGCCTTTCTGAGTTGCTTAGGGCCTCCCTGAATTGCTGAGGTTGGCTGTATTATCCTGCCCTCAGCCTCCTGAGCCACTGGGATTACAGACTTGTGCCACCATACCCAGCAACTGTATTAATTTATATTCCCACCAAAGAGTGTACAGGATTTCCATTTCTGCATATCTTCATCAGCACTTGTTATATTTTGTCTTTTTGGAAATAACCTTTCTTACCGGAGCAAGGAGGTATTTCATGCAGTTTTGATTTGCATTTCCTTGATGATTAGTGATGTTGAACTTTTTTTTTTTTTTTTTCACATACTGGTTGGCTATTTGTCTATTTAGGTCTGTTGTTCCAACCCTCAACCCCCCATTCCTTTGAGATATTTCTTTGTCTAGCTTGGTCTTAAACTTGTAAGTTCAAGCAATCCTCAGCCTCCCAAATAGCTGGGGTGATGAGAATGCACCCCTGGGCCCAGCTTGGATTGCCCATTTTTAAATCAGGTTGTTTATTTACTATTGAGTTGTTTAAGGTCCTTACATATTCTGAATATTAACCCCTTATCAGTTTAAAGTTTTCATATATTTTCTCCCATTTTGTAGGTCATCTTTCCACTCTGTTGATTCACTCAGCTTTGCTGAGCAGAAACTTTTTAGTTTGATGAAACCCTACTTGTCTACTTTTGCTTTTTTTTCCCCTTGTGCTTGTGAAGTCTTGTCCAAAAACTATTGGCCAATTCCAGTGTCCACAGGCATTCTTCCTATGCTTTCTTCTAGTAGTTTCAGGTCTCAAGCTGCTTAAGTCTTTAGTTCATTTTAAGTTGATTTTTGTAACCCATTAGAGGCAGGGGTCTCATTTCATAGGATATCCTCTGCATATATATCCAGTTTCCCAACACCATTATTGAGAAGACTGTCTTTTCTCTGTTTGTTCTTAGCACCTTTGTCAAGAATCAGTTGACTGTGGATGTGTGGGTTTACTGTAGGATCTCTATTCTGTTCCAGTGGTCAATGTGTCTGTTTTTAAGCCAATACCATGCTGTTTTGTTTATTATAGTTTTGTAGTTTATTTTGAAGCCAGGTTTTATAACGCCTCATGCTTTGTTCTTTTTGCTTAAGACGGCTTTGGCTATTCTGAGTATTTCATGGTTCCATACAAATTTTAGGATTTTTTTTCTAGTTATTGAAAAATGGCTTTGGTATTTTGATAGAAATTGCATTAAATCTGTAGCTCACTTTGGGTAGCATGGACATTTTAGCTATATTGACTTCTCCAGTGAACCTGGGAACACAGGATAGCCTTCGTGTGTGTGTGTGTGTGTGTATTCTCTTCCATTTATTTCATCAGTTTTATTTTCATTATAGAGATCTTTCCCCTCTTAAGCTAAACTTATTCATAGGGTTTTTTTTTTTTTTTGGTAATTATTGTAAATGGGATTGCTTTCTTGATTTCTAGTTCAGATAATTGGCTATTTGATATATAAAAGAGCAACTGGTTTTTGTATGTTGACTTTGTTTCCTGCAACTTTGCTGAATTTGTTGCATAATTTTTAGTCCTAGATCAATCACTTTCAAGTTATGTGACTTTAAGCAAATTAACCCCTCTCGAGTGACTTTTTCATCTGTAAGTTTGAGTTATTTTGAAGATTTAAATAAAATAATATATCTAAATTATTTACTAAGTACCTGTCTTATAGTGTTAATAAGCTTTAATAAGTATATTAGAAATAGATACAAAAAGGTTATATGAAATGAAGATTTTGTTTAAGCTATCTAAACACTCAGAGGGGGAGAGATTGGGGAAGAATAATCTTATAGTACAGGGCAGCATAAAACAAGAGGATAAAATATCTGTTTTTACCACTTTTGTAGAGGAAGAAAGAAGGATGACTTGCATCTATAGCAACAGACACAGGTCCTTTATTGGCCACAGCTTCTTTCAGGACATCTTCATCACCATAGGGAAGTTGCGTGTACCTTGAACACGTGGCGGCACGATTTTTTGAGTCATATTGGCACTTTCCATCCTGCCAAAAAAAAAAATGATAATTCAGATAAATAGTATATTCTGACTTTCTTTATAAATCACTAATATTCTAAGTCTGGTTTTCAAATATTTTCTTTGCCTTTCTTTCTCCCCCGCACCCCTGCAATTTATAGCACTGAACCCAGGGAACTGTACCGCAGAGTTATGTTCCTAGACCTTTTTGTTTTTTAATTTTGAGACAGGATCTGGCTAAGTTGCTTAAGACCTTGCTAAATTGCTGAGGCTGGCCTTGAACTTGAGATCTTCCTGCCTCAGCCTCCCAAGTTGCTAGAATTACAGTAATCCACCTATGTCCTGTGAAATATGTTTTCTTTGCTCAATTTAACCTTTTTTTAAAAAATATTTATTTTTTATTTTTTATTTTTGGTGGACACAATATCTTTATTTTATTTTTATGTGATGCAGAGAATCAAACCCAGTGCCTCACGCATGCTAGGCAAGCATGCTACCAATTGAGCCACATCCTCAGCCCCTCACTTTAACCTTTTCAAGTGTCTAAGACACCCTCTAATTTTTAAAGAAAGAAAATCTAAATTGTCTGAGTCCTAATGGTTCCAGATTTCACCTATGACAGAGGTAATATAGAATTATTTTATGGTTTTAAATTGTGAACATCTTCATACATGCAAAACTTGCCAGGCAATGTCTCCTCATACTCTGAGGTGTATTGTAGTGGTAATACTACATCATAAACTTTAGATTGAAACCTTAAAGTCTTTTTGATGATATAATACGTGCAAAATGATTTGCAGTTAAAATGATGGTTTAGAAGATCATATAATATGGAAAACAGTATATTTTAAGTAGGAAAATGGAGATTATGAATTCATGGTTGTGGTACATGCAACTATATTTTAGGTGCTTCACAGGAAAAGAGCTTGAGAGAAATAAACCAAAATAATAGTAGTTAAGATAGGGAGACTTTTGAGTGATATTTCTCTTTTTTAAATTTTCTGCAATATGCACATGACTTATTTAACAATATATGTAACAAACTTGCAAGAAAAACAGAACATTATTGAGTTTCTTAGTAGGTAGAAGAATGATCTGGTTATGGTTTGAGAGAATAAGGTTGAATATGGTAGGCTGCAGAACAAGAAAGTTTAAATATTAGGCAGATACACAAAGAATTTTAAGGATGGTATGCTTAAAGTCTGTGTTTAAGTATGAATGCTACTTGTTTGTTTAATAAACATTGTGCAACTAATAAATTAAAAAGGCTACTGCATAAAGGATGGGGATATAGTACAAGGTCCTGGGTTTGATTCCCAGTGCCTCTTTAAAAAAACAAAAAAAGGTTATTGCATAAGAAAGAGAAGTCTTAGGGTCTCCTTCCATTTCCATGCATTTTCCCTTCTCTCTCCCTTTCCCTCCCACCTCTCATCCCTGTTTAATGTTAATCTTCTTCTCATGCTCTTCGACCCTACTCTGTTCTTAGTTACTCTCCTTATATCAAAGAAGACATTTGGCATTTGTTTTTTAGGGATTGGCTAGCTTCACTTAGCATAATCTGCTCTAATGCCATCCATTTCCCTGTAAATTCTATGATTTTGTCATTTTTTAATGCAGAGTAATACTCCATTGTGTATAAATGCCACATTTTTTTTATCCATTCATCCATTGAAGGGCATCTAGGTTGGTTCCACAGTCTAGCTATTGTGAATTGTGTTGCTATGAACATCGATGTAGCAGTGTCCCTGTAGCATGCTCTATTTAGGTCTTTAGGGAATAGACCGAGAAGGGGAATAGCTGGGTCAAATGGTGGCTCCATTCCCAGCTTTCCAAGAAATCTCCATACTGCTTTCCAAATTGGCTGTACCAATTTGCAGTCCCACCAGCAATGTACAAGTGTACCCTTCAAGGGGGACAAACGAATGTCAGTAGAGGGGGCAGAGAGAGAAGAGGGGAGGGGAGGGGAGGGGAGGGGGGATAGTAGAGGATAGGAAAGGCAGCAGAATACAACAGACACTAGTATGGCAATATGTAAATCAATGGATGTGTAACTGATGTGATTCTGCAATCTGTATATGGGGTAAAAATGGGAGCTCATAACCCACTTGAATCAAATTGTGAAATATGATATATCAAGTACTATGTAATGTTTTGAACAGCCAACAATAAAAAATTAAAAAATAAAAAAAAAAAGAAAGAGAAGTCTTGAGAACTGGAGGGTTCCCGATTGGAGTTCTCTTTCTTTTACACCCACACTGCTTCTCCATCAGTTGGCTTGGTGGTGTAGTCAGTACACAGATAATATGAGGTCATGGGGCAGCAACCAGAGTTTGCCTGTGACACACCATGGCCTTGTAGGGATAGGAAGCTTCTGAATCAATGCCGTTGTTATCAATGATGTATTGGAAAGCCTCCGTCATGAAGCCACCATTGCAGCCTTTATTCTCATATTTTTCAGTTGAACAATCCACCAGATTCTGGGCACTGAGAGAGACCAGATTTCCTGTTTTCATCTTCACTTGTGCTTCTAGGGCTCCCACAGCACTGAAAGCCCAGCAAGCACCACAGGAACCCTAAAACAGAGACAATGACACACTGCATTAATAGAAAGTAAGGATGGCTATTGCCATCTATCCTAGCTGGCAACCTGTGCTGGGTTCACAAATCTGACTATTCCAATAACTTAAGAAAACGGTGAAGAAAGCACGCAAACACACAGAAGTGCCTTTTCAAAATCCGGGACAGCTCTCTGACCGTAGGGGTCCATGGAAAAAGAGAGAGCTACTGGAATTCTTTATTCTTATATAGAGACACACAAGGGGAGGTGCCCTATCCCCAAAAGGGCAAAGGGGTAGGATTACAAAGGAGCAGGTGAGTGTAACTCATCCCCACCAGGTGACACCTTCTCTGGAGCCACGCCTCATCATCCCAGTGGAGGTAAAGCCCAAGTTATTGCAGGGCACTGTTCAGTATCTCTCACTCGGGACTTAAGGGCGAGTATTTCCAGAGAGGCTCCTGATAGATGGCTTCCATAACAAAAATTGGGCAACTCCAAGTTAGGTTAGCTCTGTCAATAGTTCCCAAGAAGGGATCCCCTACTTTACTTTCCTTCTCTCTTAGACAATGGGAATGAAAGCAAAATATTTGATTGTCCTCTAGATAAGATCCAACCTTGATGGAGACTTACAAATGGCTGAGCTAAGAACATAATGGGCATAATCAAATATATTAAGAATTAATATTCACTGAGCATGTGCCAGATCTCACCTGTCTCCACCTATGAAGAAGGGGGTTACATGTCCACAATAAAGTGATTTTTTAAAAGAATTTAACCATTATTTTATTTATTTGTTTTTTGTTTTTAATGTGGTGCTGAGGATCGAACCACAGCCTCACCCATCCTAGGAAAGGGCTCTATACCACTGAGCTATAAGCCCAGCCCAGTTAAGTGATTTTGAGTGACTTAATGATTTTTTTGCCTTAGGGTACCCTCCCTCCTGCCAAATAATGCCTGAAAGCAAGACCTTTAATACTAGGTAAACATTTTACATTATTATCCTTAGAAATGTTTTCAGAAGCTATTTTTTAGGGAGGTATAAACAAACAGAAAACCACAAATCTGCTTTAGTTAACAGAAGGTATAGAGGATATAGAGTTCCATGACAATTGCTTGTGTTTCTCTCTCTCTGTCTCCCTCTCTTTTCTCCTCCCCTCCCTCCTTGATGTTTATGCAATAGAACAGATTGAAATTGCTTTGGGTTAAAGAAAATTTGGTCATTAAAATGCAAGCACCCAGGGAAAGGAGCTCATACTCAGAGTTAATACCTAAAAATGTAGGTCTTTGGGTTTTCCCAAACTTCTATTTTTAGAGAAATTTGAGTAAGAAACCCAAAACTAGTTGAAAGAAAAATATATGAGTGGGAAAGAATACAAGTAGTACCTTTTACTTTCTTCATTTGTCACAAGCTCGGGCAGCTGCTTAGAATGCTGTTTCTTCTCCTTTACCCTAACTTCTGAGGTGACACGTGTTCTACCCGTAGTTACCTATGACTAACTTAGGATTTTTGTAGGTTTAAAAAAAAAAAAACTCATGGAAAATACAACATAGGAACATCAATTTAACAAAACACAGATTTCTTATTTTAACAATGCAAACCTAGCTTTGAATTAACTTGACTGTACAATCTGTAGGTCAGTCTAACTCTAGTTCTTTCCTCACCTTCAACCCTGAAATTCAGAAGTTAGATGGAGAGTGAAACTTCTTGGTCAGGGTTTTCTCACACTCCCGGTGACTCTCAAGCAAATGGCTTGATGGTGGGTCTAGTGCAATCAATGAATGTCATGAGCACTAAAAGTTTGTTTGATAAATCTAATGACATAGTTCATAGTTTTTGTCTAAGGTAGCTGTATTACCATTGTGTTCGAAGAGCTGTGGGGACAACAAATAGAGTACAGTAAGTGACCCTTGCCTTCGGGGGCTTAAAATTTAGTTGGGGAAACAAGTACAGAAACAATTGGAAAGACACATAAGAGACTTTGGAGAGTCACTGCCAGATTGTGCAGCTAGACAGAAAGAGAGAGCTCTCTTGAGGGGCAGAGGCTGGGATGGTAAAACTCACCTGGGATTTGACTTCAGTAACACACCCCTTCTCTCTCCAGTCGAAAGACTCTGGCAATTTCTGCTTAGGGTTTGACTTGTAAGTGTCATTTCTGTGCCATTTACTGGGAATCTTCAGGGAACTCATTAAAGACACCACTTCTTCACTGGTCTACAAAGCAAACATATGTCCCCCTTTACTTAATTCTTCTTTTTAATACCCTATAAACTGTAAATGTGAATATATTCTCAAACTGAGAAATATCATAATGGTAGTGACCAACTTAGGTACTATTGGCTAGTAGAGTGGATTATCTGGGTTTTTGGTCTTGCACTTTACATTAGCATCCCAGTTAGCTAAGCACTTGCATTGGGAAGAAGAGAAAGAAAATGGTAAAAACTAGAAGTTACACGGAGTCAGATGTTTGGTTCAAACTAAGACATAATTTTATAAAAATGCTGTCTAAAAAGCAGGCCAAATTTGGTTTTCCTTGTGAGAAAGCATTACAAAGGAAATTCCTGCAGTTAAGTAGGAATTTGGTCTACAAGGGGGATTCCTTCCAAAAAGTATTGCAATTCTTAATTCTGACCCAAATGGTAGTTTCTTTTTTTTTTTTTTTAAGAGAGAGAGAGAATTTTTTAATATTTATTTTTTAGTATTTGGCGGACACAACATCTTTGTTTGTATGTGGTGCTGAGGATCGAACCCGGGCCGCATGCCAGGCGAGCGCGCTACCGCTTGAGCCACATCTCCAGCCCCCAAATGGTAGTTTCCTAGGGTAAAAAGGGAGATAAAAACTAGTGGAGAGCTGGGTGCAAAAACTCGCGCCTGTCATCCTAGCGGCTGGGCAGGCTGAGACAGGAGGATTGCAAGTTCGCAGCCAGCCTCAGCACACGCAAAGCGCTAAGCAACTCAGTGAGACCCTGTCTCTAAATAAAAAATACAAAAGAGGGCTGGGGATGTGCCTCAGTGGTTGAATTCCCCTGAGTTCAATCCCTGGTACAAAAAAAAAAAAAAAAGAAAAGAAAAAATAAACTAAGGGAGGGCTATGGAGGTGGCTCAGTAGTCGAGTGCCTGCTTAGTATGCACAGGGCCCTGGGTTTAGTTCACAGCGCTACAAAATCTAAAAAATAAAAGCCTAACAAGAGATTATTTATGACACTAAGTTCTCACATGCTCCCACTAAGAAAGCAAGGGATCAGGGGGCTGGTATGTGGCTCAAGCT
Source organism: Marmota flaviventris (assembly GCF_047511675.1). Taxonomy (NCBI): domain Eukaryota; kingdom Metazoa; phylum Chordata; class Mammalia; order Rodentia; family Sciuridae; genus Marmota; species Marmota flaviventris. The sequence goes on along the minus strand of NC_092507.1, from coordinate 122,928,789 downwards.
GTAGCGCGCTCGCCTGGCATGCGTGCGGCCCGGGTTCCATCCTCAGCACCACATACAAACAAAGATGTTGTGTCTGCCGAAAACTGAAAAATAAAATATTAAAATTCTCTCTTTCCCTTTCTCTCTCTCTCTCTCTCTCTCTTTAAAAAAAAAGAAAAAAAATTTAAAAAAAAGAAAGCAAGGGATCATATTAGCCAATTTAGACTTTCATAAATATGTTAAGTTACTATAAAAGACTGAATAATCTTTAGAAAATGCCTTCTAGAATCCATTAAAAAAAAAACATAGTGGGGCTAGGATAGAGCGCTTGCCTAGCATGTGTGAGGCACTGGGTTCCATCCTCAGCATCACATGAAATACAAATAAATAAAAAATAAAGGTTAAATTCTTAAAAAAAAAATCCATTGAAGACTGTGAGTTTAAAATTCCTCTAAACAAGGACGTGGTTACAGTCAATTCTACTGTTTTCACACTTGGAATGCATGTGGCTATATTCTCTTGCCTTTTTTTTTTTTTTTTTTTTTTTCTTGCAGGGTTAGGGATTGAAGCAAGGACTCATGAATGCTGGGCAAGAAGAGCTCTCCCACTGAACTGCACCTGCAGCCTTGGCTACACTCACCTTTGTGGCTGTTTACCTTCAAATTGCTTTTGGAGAGAGAGAAATTCTGCTTACCTGGACATGAAAGTAGGGTTATTTGTAATTTACTTACCATGTCTCCCAAGTGGTTCATGCCTAGATCATATGAATGCATTCCCATTGAATGCTCCAGATTGTGAAGCGTAACAAACTTGAGATTCTTTTCCCAGATGAGACGCCGTGCTGCCTCTTCATTCTAAAATACAAGGAAAGAGAACAGAATTATACTGAATCTTGGACAAATAACTGTTCAATAATGAAAATAGCATTTTACAAGTCATTATACTAAATATGGATCTGTCTAGGAGCACAAAAATGAATGAATATATTCAATATAACTGCTAAAATTACTAATTAATCATAATTTTTGTTTTTAATTGCTTTGATGATTATTAATATTATCTTGTGGTATACATTATGAATTTCTCCTTAACATGCTAAAAAGTTTCTTTCTGGAAACTGTTGTTTATTGAAAAGTTTCTTTTACTTTTTATTTATTTATTTTTGAAAATTTTTTTTAGTTGTAGATGGACACAATATCTTTGTTTTACTTACTTTTTTTTTTTTAATGTGGTGCTGAGAATCGAACCCAGGGCCTCGTACATGTGAGGCAAGTGCTCTACCATTGAGCCACAGCCTCAGCCTGAAAAGTATCTTTTATAAGATGTTTTTATCCTAAGTGGCAAATATCCTTAACTGGAAACATCCTTCAGTGGTAAACTCACTTAATCATTCATATATATATATATATATATATATATATATATATATATATATATATGATTTAGTTGTTGATGGACCTTTATTTTATTTATTTATATGCAGTGCTAAGAATTGAACCCAGTGCCTCACACATGCTAGGCAAGCACTCTACCACTGAGCCACAAACCCAGCCCATCCCTTAATCTTTATATATCTTTATAAAATATTTGTTTACTCTCATTCTTGAAAATAAATTTAGCTGATTATAAATTTCCAGCTACTTATCTCCAGCTATTTGAAGATATGGCTTCAATGTCTTCTGGTACCTATTATTGCAGATAAAAGGTCATTGTAATAATCATACCTCTGATTTTTGTTTCTGTGGGTTTTTTGTTTTTTTGTAGATGGACACAATGTATTTATTTTATTTAATTATTTTTATGTGGTGCTGAGGATCGAACCTAGTGCCTCACATGTGCTAGGCAAGCACTATACCACTGAGGTACAGTCCCAGCCCCAACCTCTATTTTTTTTTTTTGTTTAAATTTCTATTCATTTTCATTTCTCTTTAATGTATTTTTATAACCTCTGTTGTTAACTCTGGTAGTTTTTGTGATTTTTCTTTCTCCTGGGTCTGGTTGTGGGCTTCTTTATTTACCTTCTGCTGGGTATTCTTGATTGGATGACTTGGGACTTTTTATCATATCAGGAAATCCTCAACCAATATCTTTTCATATGTTTTTTTTCTCCAACATTCCATTTAGTTCTTGTCTTCAAAATCACCTCTCAAATGTATTTTGGAGCCTCAAAATCTCTTTCATCTCTCTTCCTTGCATTTTCATAGAATTTTCTTTTTATTTCTGTGAGCTGTTTTTGGGTGAATGCCTCAGTATTGTCTTTCAGATTATTATTTTTTAAAATATTTATTTTTGGTTTTAGGTGGACACAATATCTTTATTTTATTTTTTTAATGCGGTGCTGAGAATCAAACCCAGTGCCTCACGCCTGCTAGGCAAGCGCACTACCGCTTGAGCCCCAAGTGGGGCTTTCAGATTATTGACTCTTTCAGATTATTGACTCTATCCAACTGTTTCCATTCTGGAATTTATTCCTTTGATTGAATTTTCATTGAAATAACTTTTATTTTCCATTTCTAAGACTTCTCTTTTAGTTCATGATTTAATGTTCCATAGTGTGGTTGTTTTTTTTCTTTTACATATAGTTTTAAAAAGTCATAGAGTTTTGGTTCTATTATTTAAATTTCTGTTTTTGTTGATAGTGCTAGGGATTGAACCCAGGGCTTCGTGCATGTTAGGCTAGTACCCTACCACTGTTCTATTATTTGAATTTCATCCAGAGTGAATTGATTAAGCTGACTGTTGGTTTACTTGTCCTCCAGGAGATTCATTTACATAGAATAAAATATAACATACAATGTACTTCCTAGAATAACTAACAACCAAAGCCAGAATAAGCCTTAGGTCTAGTAATCAGTCAACAACACCTGTTCTGCCTCATTTTATTGAGTAGGGTAAGCCCCAGGGCAGAACCTGATTTTAGGCAGCAAGTCTATGCAACCCCCTCTCATTGGGAACATGTTTTTTGTTGTTTCCTTCCTCTTTCCCTTCCTTTCATCTTTTCTTCCTTCCTTTTTGGTGTCTAGGATTGAGCCCAGGCACTTTACCACTGGGCTACATCCCCAGTCCTTTTTATTTTTGATTTTTAGACAGTGTCTCGCTAAATTGCTCAGAGCCTCACTAAATTGCTGAGGTTGGCCTCAAACTTGCAGTCCTCCTGCCTCAGCCTCCTGAGCTGCTGGGATTACAGGTATTCACAACCACACCCAGCTTAAATCACTTTTAGATTACTTATAATGCCTCATAAAGGAGCTGGGGTTGTGGCTCAGAGGTAGAGCACTTGCCTAGTACGTGCGAGGCCCTGGGTTCGACCCTCAGTACCACATAAAAATAAATACATAAAATAAAGGTATTGTGTCCAACTACAACTAAAAAACAAATATTAAAAAAATGTAAATGCTACATAAATAACAGTTTTACTGTGTTATTCTGAGAATGATGATAAGGGGGGAATATTTGTACATATTCGTGTTGGAATTTTAAAAAGAGACCACCCTGGTTTGGGGAAAATAAAATAAAAATAAACAAGTGTCCATTCATTCATGGCCTCATGGGGCCTGGAAAGTTTGAGGAAAAGAAAACAACAATAAACAAGTATCCAAAATCTCCCTGTGGCTACCATGCTCTGCTCCTTCCAATCCACAACAAATCATTGCTTATGTTCAACCATCTTTGGAAACTACTACAAGATTTGCAAGGTTTAAAACTAAAAGAAAAAAGAAAAGAACAACTCTCGAGAAAAATTATAAACTGCAACATCACGCTCTAAGGAAATAATCTTATAAAAGAATGGTTACAACAGTTTTCCTTACTTTTTAACTTCTGCTGGATTTCTAATTTTCCTAGCCTTGTATTTATTTATTTATTTATTTATTTTTTTAAATTTTTAATATTTATTTATTTTTTAGTTTTCAGCGGACACAACATCCTTGTTTGTATGTGGTGCTGAGGATCGAACCTGGAGCCGCACGCACGCCAGGCAAGCGCGCTAACAACTTGAGCCACATCCCCAGCCCTAGCCTTGTATTTAAATGTGAATTACAGGGGCTGGGGATGTGGCTCAAGCGGTAGCGCGCTTGCCTGGCATGCGTGTGGCCCGGGTTCGATCCTCAGCACCACATACAGAGAAAGATGTTGTGTCTGCCAAATACTAAAAAATAAATATTAAAAAATTCTCACTCTCTCTTTAAAAAATAAATAAATAAATAAATAAATGTGAATTACAGCCCCTATATGATTTAATAGGATTGTAAAAAACCGTTTTATACAAAAGAAGAAAAAAAAGTGTTTTTTTTAAGTCCACGCTGTTTGGCTGGCTATCTTATCTGTTTTTAGCTAGCATTCTTAGCCAGCTCCTTCCCCTCCCTAATGCTGCATCACATATAGAAATAAAAAATTTTTTTTAAAAAGCAGAAAAACTGCAATCTGTATACGGGGTAAAAATGGGAGTTCATAACCCACTTGAATCAAATGTATGAAATATGATATGTCAAGAACTATGTAATGTTTTGAACAACCAATAATAAAAATTTTAAAAAAAGCAGAAAAATTTCAAATGTGCAAGTTTTCTTTTTTCAAAAAAAAAAAAAAAGTTGTTTTTTGTTTTTTTTTTAAGAATTTCACAGGCTTCCAAATGATTCTGGTCTGAGTTAAAGGTATGCTCTGACCTGATTTTAAAAAGTTGATATTACTACAATGTAAGTTTTTAAATATTCTATGCAAGCTGATGGGGTTTTTCTGATTAGTCTTGTTTTTTCTAACTATAAAAGTTTTTACATTCTGTCTTTATGCAAAGGCCAATTTCTCTGGTGTTAACTCTTAAATACATTCAAAGGATTTCTTTTAATAAATCTTAGGAAGATATAAACATGGTTATGTTGAAAATGAGTCTGATAACCATCAGGGACAAAAATTCGAGCTATATGAACCATTGATTTCAATGTCCATCATGGTTATTGGATTTTATACCTGACATTTCCAATTACACAGGCCTGTCTTATTTCTATATATTATATACTTGGTATTGAATTGACACTTAGACAAATGAGTACTCACCTATTAAATTTAAAGAATTAAATGGATCCAGATAACTTAATTCAAATCAAATAATTAAATAAATATATAGATGTCTTTAAGGTTATGTATGGCTCATGGGTTTTTCTAGGTGGCCAAATAATAAAATCTTAATTTCTAAAAAATATCTGAGATATAATGTAATATCCATTACTTCAAAAACTTTTCTTCAACAGAAAAAGGATGATTAATATGATTAATCATGTTTTTCTTGTGTTTTTACATTACAATTAAAATGAGTAAATTAAATTTAACATAAATGGGATTAGTCTTCATAAATATGGTTTCTTAAATAAATTAATTAAAAATTATAGTTGGTGCCAAGCTGATCTCTCCTTTTGTTTCCAGTTGTTAAAGAAACAGGATGCTGCCTCCTTCCTTTATTTGACTCCTTCTTTATAACAGGCTTTACAGAGAATTAATGAAAAGTTATCAACAGTGATGGTGGATTGACTTCCTGTATCTAATGTGCCATTATCATTGATAGTTCTTGTTGGAAAGCCTTATGCTTTTGCAGGAGTATTTGCTATTCTTAATAAGAAGTTATATATAATAAAATGGTTATATTTTTTCTCATTTTTCAGATATTTTGTCTGAAAATATTTTATCTGTAATATTTTATCTTTTTTTTTTTTAGTTGTAGGTGGACACAATATCTTTATTTTACATTTATGTGGCGCTGAGGATCGAACCCAGTGCTTCATGCATGTTAGGCGAGCATACTACCACTGAGCCACAACCACAGCCCTTGTCTTTTTTTGTTGTTGTTGTTTTAATATTTGTTTTAGTTGTAGGTGGACATAATAACCTTTATTTTATTTTTATGTGGTGCCGAGTATTGAACCCAGTGCTTCATGTGTGCTAGATGAGAGCTCTACCACTGAGCCACAACCCCAGCCCCAATATTTTGTCTTTTACTGATATGTATGCTCAATTAATTGCTGATGATTATACTAAAATTTTATCCTTAACAGGCATGGATATTCATGTTTTATACCTTGCTTATGAAAAAAAACTTTATATATCTCTAATAATTACAGTTCATACTATTATCAAGTTATATTAACAGATTTTTTAGCACCTGTTGATTTTCACATGCTTCATAATAGACAATTCTCTCTGTTATATCAGGTTCCTTAATTATATCCCTTTTCCTTAATTTCTACTGTTCCACTTGTAGATGAAATAATGGTGTATACAGATGGAAGTAAACAAAGAGGAATAAAGTCTGTTTTTATTAATGGAGAATGGGCTGACTATTATACCCTACCTCAAATTTCTCCACAGTGAGCTGAGTTAGCTACCATTATCCTGATGTTAAAACTGTTTTCTACTATTTTAAATGTTATTACAAATTCTCAATGTATAGCTAAGCTTGTGCCTCATATTTCCATGGCTGTGTTATGCCCTCATTTGGTTTCCAATTTACTGTCTCTAAAACCCTTTAAACTCTTTTACAGCATCGTATGTCTCCCATCTTCCTTGCTTATGTACACAGCCACACCAAGATTTCTAGACCTTTGATGGAGAGTGACGCTTACACAGATGAAGCTATAAAATCCCTTTATCCTTTGTTTTCAGGTGCTGTGAGATCCCATGGATTTTTTTTCATCAAAATGTTCAATCACTAATAAAAATGTTTTCCATCTCTTCTCAACAGGCTCATGCTATAGTTAACAATTGTTCTGACTGTGTACTCTTATGGGCCCCTATGTAAAAAATTATGAATCCACAGAGCCTCCATTCTAATGCACTTTGGCAAATAGATGTTACTCATTTTCCTCCTTTTCATCCTTACTCCTTTCTTCATGTTTTTATTAATCCCCATTCTGGGTTTATTTGAGCTAGGTATCTGCTTATATTTCTCATTTATTTCTTTGTTTTGCCACCAGGGGCAAGCCTATTCATTTAAAGATGGATAATGCCCCTGCATATACATCTTTTGCTTTTGCACAATTTTGTAATCAATGTAATATAATTTTAAATCATAAAATTCCTCATAATCCTACTGGACAAACTTTGGTTAAATGAGCACATTGTACTCTTAAAACTTGCCTTTTAAAACTAAAACGAAAAAGGGGTAATCTAGCATCTCTCATATTAATAATGCTTTAAATATTATTTTATTTACAGTTAATATGCTCAATATGCAATGCAAAGTTAACACTCACAATTAGTTGTCTGCTTTGGATAGACATTTTATTCCCAAACAGCCATTACTAAAAATTTATGTAAAATATAGGGTTCCAGACCCAGGATGACAAGACCTATGCCTCTGATCACATGGGGAAAAGGATAGACTGCTGTGCTTACACCAACAGGTCCTGCTTGGACTCCAGCTCCATGTATGAGATCTATTGATTGTGAATGGACAGCAGGAACTTCACAACCCGATTCCCAAGTTTCGTTTGATCCTGGATGAGGAGAGTCCCACCAAACAAAAGGACAATTATTACTCTCCTCGATAGAGAAGAAACATTAAAGGAGGACAGATATGGAACACAAAAGAGAATCCCAAGCTGCTAGACTTTCACTGACTTGGGGGGATATAAAATCATTAACAGCCTCAGCTCAACAGCTGTTGGCTCAAAGGGGGTTAAAATGTGCTCTGGAAAACTTAGTTACTGCTTTGTTTGCTAAACTCACACAAAACTCTGTAAATGTTTTGATCCTTATTATAATGTTTTTCTGCTGTTGTACCCCAGCTGTGGGAAATTTAGTACAGTCAGACTTCTGGACTTCTAGAACCTATTATAATATCTGGGTTGCTTGGCTAAAATTGTTATATACCTGCAAGAATGTCACATGGTACTCATTGTTGTCTCAACAAATTAACTGTGTTCTCACCATCCTCGCAGGATTTAATGGGCCACCATCCTGCACAACATATTCATAAGAGTTCTATTCCCCTTGATGAGAACTGTGATGATTCCATACATCTTCTCTCTAAGGCAGAATTTGATGCTTTGGCATTTTCCTTAGTGGGTATCCCTGGACTAACTGTCGGGACTTATAAAACCACTATGAAGCTGGCCTGTGCTGTGGTAAAAAGTATTAATCCTACTTCTCTGGCCATGAATATGCTTAATGAGAACAAATACAGCACTGTCCAGCCATTCTTGACAATCAAGCTGCTATTGATTATCTGTTGTTGTTATATCATAAAGGATGTCAGGAGTCTAATAATATGTGTTGCTTTAATTTGAGTGATAACAGTTAATTCCATTTCAAAGGAGCTAGACCACCTTAGGGACATTGTTAATAAGGTCCGACAAGATGATGGAGGTTTAGACTTGTAGGATTGGCTAATTTCACCTGGGTCAAATAATTATTCATAGGTGGATGTCTATTGCTATTGGAATTGTTGTGCTGCACTTGCTGTTATCAATGCCTTTGCTATTTTTTTGCCCCCACCAGCATTAAGAAGGAAACCGACATTATTAATCCAAAAAGCCTTAAAAAACAAAAGAGGGGAGCTGTAGGAATTCTGTGTTTGGGATTGGGATCTACAAACTTCATCCCTGTTTCATGGTTTCATGCTTGGTGACTAGGAAGTTTCTGTGCAAAGACACAGATGCCTGGCTGCTAGGTAAAACCTGGTGACTGGGAAGCTCCTTGCAAAGGCACAGGACGCCTGGCTGCCACAGCACTGTCCTTCACAGGTTTACCCCGCTTCCCAGACCTGGGGTGTCCCGCTCCTCCCTCTGAGCTAGTAAGAAAACTCGGCTGGTGCACTACCTGGTTTCCATAGTGACATACTTTGAAGGAGAGAGGCTCTGTGTTTGTGTTAACCTGGACCTTCTCAACCAGCTAGCACTCAGGGTTAAAGGAATACACCGGTTACAGTGTAGTCATTTTTTGGGTTATTAAAGAGGACAGTAGAGAGGAGTAGACACCCTTTTGTTTACCATCCTTCTGTCTGTCTGCAGCTTCCCTGTGTGTCTGTGTCTGCCCTTTATGTGTCTCCTTCACAGATCTCCCCGCACAGGAGTTCCTTTTCATAAATGAATAAATAAGAAGAGAACTTAGAGGGCTTGGGCTGTGGCTCAGAGGTAGAGCACTTGCCTAGCACGTGTGAGGCCTTGGGTTCATTCCTCAGCACCACCTAAAAATAAATAAAATAAAGGTATTGTGTCCAACTACAACTAAAAACCAAAATATTTTTTTTAAAAGAGAGAACTTAGAATGCATGACTTACTAAGCATATCATTTTTATACAAAGCAATACATCAAATAAACATTATCCTAACTTAGAAGTGTTACATAGTTATAGGACTTAGTTATTCTAAACAACGCAGCTAAAATTTTAAAAACAATCAACAAATATACTTTGAAATATAAACAAAAAGTACAAAGTGGGAAGTGAGAGTTAGGAAACAACAGTTATTAGCAATTCTAAGTTCCAGGAATGGGGTAATTGCAGTTTTTACGACTTTTTGTTCCTCAAATGTACCAAATGTGCTCCTTCCTTAGAGCTTTGCATTCATTTTCCATTGACTTGAAACCTTTACTACATTACCTATTTTGCTTGCTCCCTGACTTCTATCAATTCTCTGCTCAAATATCACATTATTTATGAGGACTTCCCTCACCATCCTAACACACACAGACCCCTCAGTGCAGCCACCACCCAGGGCCCTTCCAATCCCTCATGCCTTGCTTTATTTTTCTCTATTGCACTTCTCACCATCTAGCATACCATACATCTGCTTATTTATTTACTTATTTCTCATCTCTCCCACTATAAAATAAACTCCATAATAACTGGAAGTTCATTTTGTCTCCTGCTGTATACTACCCAAAAGAGCATTAGGCAAGAAGTAATTGCATAATATTTGTGGAAAACACAGTTTGTAAAGAATATAATTTCAAAAGGAAGCATTTTGCTCCAGTAAGAACCCCATCTACCTTTTGTCTGTATTGTTTGCCATAGGTTTTCTTCCAGAGCTGCCAGTGGTGATCCAGGGCAGGGTCTTTATGCAGCTGTGCCATTGCAGAGAAGCACACCAAGGACACATAAAGCAGCCACTTCATTCTGTTTAAGGGAAGCCTCACTGTTAGCTACATATGTTGTGACCATGTATTTTCAAAACAGAAAGTAGCAATGCAGAGTCTACCAAAGGAACACACTCCTACAAATCAGAATTCTACAGGCAACTTCCTGAAGTACACAGTCAGGAGGAATATGTGTAGAATTATGTCTAAAATATTATTTCCAATACTTAGCAGCACTTTAAGAAATGATTTTCAGAAATTCCTCAGTATCTGGTAAACCAAACACACTTAGGGGTTAAAAAGACGGGACTTTTTAGGATTTGCCAATACATCTAATCTAATTTTCTAAGGGAAAATTTCCTCTTACTTTCCAAAACAGAAAATCATGCTAAAGAGGAGGATAAGGGCTGGGTGCGATGGCACACACCTGTAATCCCAGCAGCTTGGGAGGCTGAGGCAGGAGGATCACAAGTTCAAAGCCAGGCTCAGCAACCCCGTGAGGCCCTAAGCAATTCAGCAAGACCCTGTCTAAATAAAATATAAAGGGCTGAAGATGTGGGCTCTTTTAAGCACCCCTGGGTTCAATTCCCTGAACCCAAAACAAAAGAACCAAATCAAACCTAAACAAAACCAAAAGAAGAGCTGAGGGTTCTGTGTGTAGCTCAGTGGTGGAGTGCCTGCCTAGCTGCCTAGCATGTGCAAGGCCCTGGTTTGATTCCCAGCACCAGAAAGCGGGGTGGGGGAAACCCTTACAAAAAATCAATTCATCTTCTGAATTTTTGAATACCTGAGCTCATCTTAACTTCTATTTAAATATCCACAATCCAGGGCTGGGGATGTGGCTCAAGCGGTAGTGCGCTCGCCTGGCATGCGTGCAGCCCAGGTTCGATCCTCAGCACCACATACAAAAACTAAAAAATAAATATTAAAATTCTCTCTCTCTTTAAAAAAAAATTAAAAAAATAAAATATCCACAATCCAATGTGTATATGTATCAAAACATCAGATGATACCCCATTAATACGTACAAATTGTATGGTTTGTTTTTTTAATATTTATTTTTTAGGAATAGATGGACACAACACAATGCCTTTATTTTTATGTGGTGCTGAGGATCGAACCGGGATTCTGCCCGTGCTAGGCGATCTCTCTACTGCTGAGCCACAATCCCAGCCCAAAATTGTATGTTTTTATGTAACAGTTAAAAATGCATTTAATTAAAAAATAAGTCAGGTGCAGTGGTCAGGCAGGAGGATTGTGAGTTCAAAGCCAACCTCAGCAATTTAATGAGACCCTGTCTCTCAAGAAAATATTAAAAAGTCTGGGCGTGGCTGGGTGTGGTGGTGCAAGCCTGTAATCCCAGCAGTTTGTGAGACTGAGGCAGGAGGATGGAGAGTTCAAAGCCAGCCTCAGCAATAGCGATGCGCTAAGCAACTCAGTGAGACCCTGTCTCTAAATAAAATACAAAATAGGGCTGAGAATGTGGCTCAGTGGCCAAGTGCACCTGAGTTCAATCCCCTGCCCCCAAAAAGGCTGAGAATGTGGCTCAGTGATTGAGCACCCCTAGGTTCAATCCCCAGTAGCTAAATAAATAAATAAACAAAATGCCCCAAACTTTTGAAGATAGTTAAAAGGTAACTGCCGTCTATTGGTTTCAAATCCTCAGGGCATTTTCCTTTTTTAACTTTTTCAACAATCAAATATATATTTCAAAGAAAGTAATTATGTACTCTTTAAAACACCATTACTATATTTAATTCAAAGAACTTCAACAGAAGTTCAGTGACTAATTGCCTCAATCTGGATTCTACTTTCTTTCTCATTTCTTTTTTAATTCAAAACAGTTGGAATTTTAAACACATGAACCTTCAAATATATCCCAGAGAAAGCTAGGGTTTAGCCTCAAGCTTAGATGTTCAAGCAAATATTAACTTTTCAAAAATAGATTCTTTTAAATCAGAAAGACCAGAGACTGAGAAACATGTTTTTGGTCTACTTCCTGAAACCAAAGATTTAAAATCTGGCAGGTAGAGCAAGCTAAAATCATAAATGAGAGTGTTCAAAGACCAAATGGGGGGAAAAGAACAGACTACATACGTGATAGAATCAGCAGGTGTTCCCATAGAAAAAATTCCTGAATTGATGTGATCGCTTCCAAGATTTCAGAGTAGCAAGGAGACTTTAGTTAACTGACTTTAAAAAGAAATTGGAACTTGTCACATGAGGTATCCACAATGAGGAAGTAAACTTTGATTTCAGTTTCATTTAAAATATTGTAAGATCAACTACCTCTACCCTGCTCCCTATTGTCTTAGGGACAGAGTGGGACAGAAAGCCATCAAGAAGAGCTCCCAAATAGAAGAGATCAATAAAACAAACTCAGTAAAGTAAGAAAAGCAGTACAAATTTACCCTTTAATTTTGTTTATGTCAACTCTTCCTCATGAAATTTTGAGTCAGTTATCAATTTCCCTGGAAAATTCTGTCAAGTTACATGTTTGGGGAGTCTGAACATAATTACTGAAAGGAAAGTGACCACAACAGACAGAGATCTGTACTGCAGCAGTGAGAAAGAGGAGAAAAGACAAAGAACGTGGGAAAGAGAGAAGAACGAGAAGAGAAGAAGGAGAGAGGGAGAGAGAGAGAGAGAGAGAGAGAGAGAGAGAGAGAGAGAAGAGCGGAGAGCAGAGAGAGAGAGAGAGAGAGAGAGAGAGAGAAGAGCGGAGAGCAAAGTGCAAGAGAGAGAGAGGGTGAGACAGAGGGTGAGAGAGAGGGAGGGAGGGCAAAGCAAGAGAGAGCCAGAGTAAGACAGGGGGGCCAGGCAGGACAGTTTTTATAGTCAAAATCTAACGAGGTCTCTGGGTCTGCAGGCTGCCTTGTTGGCGTTCAGTTGCTAAGGGTGTCACCTTCTGCCTTCATGCAGACTGGGCGGGGCCAGATGTGGGTTTCCATTGCACCCTTGAGTGGGGCTGAGGGTTCAGCCTTGAGGCAAATAATCCATAAGGAACCAGATGGGTGAGGGTCAAGTGTCCAGGCTACCCTGCTGCTACCATTTGTTCAGTCTGCTCCTCAACTAACAATACAATGTTGGATTTTCTCATTTGTAGTAGACATTTTCATGTTTGTGGCCATCTAGATTTTTCTTTTAAAGACATTTTATTATGGAAAAATGTAAGCATATGTAAAAGTAGAGATAATAGCATAATGAACCTCAATGAAACCATTATTTTATTTCAACAATTATAAATAAATGACCAATCTTTACTTATACTCTCACTTTTTAAATTTTTATTTATTTATACTCTCATTTATTTATTCAGATTATTTTGAAATAAATCCTAGACACCATATCATTTCATATGTGAATGTTCTTGAATGCATCTCTAAAGGTTGACTTTCTTTTTATAAGAACCTCAAACATGATAGGTATGTGCTCTATAACTGAGCTATATCCCAGAGCCTCTAAAAGATAAAGACTATCAATTTTTTTAAAAGAGAGAGAGAGAGAGAGAGAATTTTTAGTATTTATTTATTTATTTATTTATTTTTCCGGTGGACACAACATCTTTGTTTGTATGTGGTGCTGAGGATCGAACCCAGCGGAATGTATGCATGCTACCCTTTGAGCCACATCCCCAGCTCAAGACCATTAAATTTAATCACAATAGTGTTATCAGATCTAAAACAGATGACAACAAATTCTTTTCTTCCTCTCTCTCCCCCCCTCCCCTCCCCCCTCTTTCTTTCTTTCTTTGTTTCAGAACTGGGGACTGAACCCAGGGCAGCTAGCCACTGAGCTACATTCCCAGCCCATTTTATTTTTTAATTTGAGATAGGTTCTCACTAAGTTACACAGGGCCTTGCTAAATTGCTGAAACTGGTTTGGAATTTATGATCTTCCTGCCTCCACCTCTCAAATTGATTGGCTTACAGATGTGAGCCACAACACCCAGCTATCTCTCTTTTGAAACGTGGTAAAAATTTCAGTTCTCTAAAATACCAACAAAACACCCAATTTATCCTATATTTCAGAATAACAACAAACCTGCCACCAATAAGATTATTACTGAGAACAATTTTCAGATTCTAATGGAGACATATTTAACCTCACTTAGGCCATATCCTATTAAGGACGTAAGTCAATAATTATGCTTTAAAGTCACTCAGAATCGTTTATTGTACATTTATGCCACACCTCTATACACAGGTTTATTTGTTTCCTTTTTATTTCTGATTTTTAGGGATTCTTTTACATGTTTGTAACTTTATTTTATTATTTTATTTTTAATTTTTTGGTTCCAGGGGCGCTCAACAACTGAGCTATATCCCCAGGCTTTTTTATTGTTTTATTTTAAGACAGGTTCCTGTGAGTTGCTTAGAGCCTTGATAAATTGCTGAGGCTGGTCTCGAACTTGCGATCCTCCTGCTTTAGGCTCCCTAGCCGCTGGGATTACAAGGCATGCACCACTGTGCCAAGTAGTAACTTTATTTTATAATTATGTGAAATATTTATTTAGATCTTAATAAAAATCAGCAAAATAAGGTATTTTCAAAGAAGTCTTGCCTGTATTTCCATCCTCTCTTCACTTTTCCCTTTCTCCTTTGATAACCATTTAAAATTCTTCCTTCCACTTAAAAAATGTGTGTGTGTGTGTGTGTGTGTATATATATATATATATATTCCTCCTTTCTTAAATGAATAATAACATATTACACACATACTTTTTTCTTTTTTTTTCCACTTAACATTATGTTAAGAAAAATTAGGGGCTGAGGCTAGGGCTCAGTGGTAGGGCACCCACCATGTACGTGTGAGGCCCTGGGTTCGATCCTCAGCACCACATAAAAATAAATAAAGATATTTTTTTTTAAAGTTATTCAGTACTTAGAAATAGGCATAACAGATTATTAGGTATCCTTTTAGGGGAGTGCTGGGAGTTGTTCAGTGCACACTTGGGGGAGTCGTTTGATTCTATTCAACTCCAATAGGGTAGAATTAAATTGTAAAACACTGCAACTAGGCACATGATTCCTGTTTATAGCAATGCAAACAATTTTGTCTAGTAGATTTTACTGAGAATGTAAATCACTAAAATTCTTGTTTAAACCAGTTTCAATCTCTCACTGACTCCTTATTAATTAATAAGTTGAATAAAATCTTTGACATGCTCATTGTATATTTATACAAGAGTAATGTTCTCAACTTTTTGGAAACTATTTAGCAATGAAACCTTGAGATAACATATATATATATATATATATATATTTTCTAATTTCTAATTTATTCTAATTTTCTTATGTCCTCCTAGCATCTTTTAAATAATCTTCCTATGTTTGCAGAATTTCCCACATAATAAATTTTGCTTCTCCAAGTTGAAGCCAAAACTCTGTCTCCAAACTTTCACTGCAGTTAAGGCACAGACATGGTCAACCTTTCTTAACAAGACACACCTTTAAGACATCATTGTGGCCACGTGCCATGGCACAGGTTCTTCACAGAATCCTAGCTCTTTGGGAGACCGAGGTAGGAGGATTGGAAGTTTGAGGTGAGCTGAATAACTTAGTGATGAACTGTTTCAAAATAAAAAGTAAAAATGGCTGAGGATATATGGGCTGGGGTTGTGGCTCAGCGGTAGAGCACTTACCTTGCACGTGCGAGACCCTGGCATCGTTTTTTGGAGCGGGTATGTGAAAAACTAGACCCATGTGGATTCTTCCTGTTGGTCAGGAATGTCCCCAGGGGTGATATCTCCCAGCAGCAGATCTGGCATCTAGTCCCCAATATCGTGTGTGCTCAGTGGCATCATAAGATGAACAACCAGTCCACTTGATAAGGTTTGGGTTCCTAGTTACCTAATTTCCAAGCCTGACTAATTCTGGTCTTTTAGAGATTCTGGGAACCTTCCATAAGTTCTAAACAAATTATAGTACTCAAATAAATGGGCCCGGTAATGACACACACAGGAGTGTTGAATTTGAAAAAAAAAAAAAAAAAAAGGCTGAGTCTCAGAAGGAAAAGGTGGTTTTCTCAGGCTGTGAACAGAAAAAAACTCAAGAAGTTGTGGAACTCTCAAGAACTTCAGATTCTCTTCTGTGTCCTTCTTTTACACATCTGATGTTTCAGCTGATTTTTTTTGCGTTTTTAGCCTTGATACATTTATATGTATTTGTACTCTCTAATATAAATGGTTCAACTTCCTTAATAAGTAAATGAGCATAAAACAATTTCTTTTCGTTAAGATAAAAATTGCAGACATCTGATTTTACAAGGAACCATGTATTTTTCTTGACATTATTTCTCTGCCTGGCAGAGCCTATAAACCTATGCTTAGTGCAGAGCATGAATGTGGTAAATGGGCAACATTTTCTGAGAATCACACACACACACACAAAGCAAAAAAGGCTTCAGCCTCCATTATTGGATAGTGCCTAAACAGAACTGTGTATGAAATTATCCCTCTAGCTGTTTCAGAAAATCCTGTACCAAGTGGGGACGGAAATGAGCAGTTTTATTGCCCAGGGATGTTCTTCATAGAATGCAGAGCAGCGACTTCCCTTTAAATGTCCTCCCAGGCTTGTTTCTAAAGTTATAAATGAATAATAAATTTAGCCTGAAAGTTGAGTTGGTCCCAAAATGAACAGGACACTTCTTTCCCTCCTACCTTTGGATTCAATAATTAAACATAGAAAAATATGGGTTTGATCACACACACCTATAATCCCAGCCTCTTAAGAAGAAGAGGTGGGAGGATCACTTGAGTCTAACAGCTGGAGGCCAACCTGAGCGACATAGAGAGAGACCTGTTTCAAGAAGAAGGAGGAGGAGGGGTAGGAGGAGGAGGGAGAAGAAGAGACATTTATTTCATTTTGATATTCATGTGAATTAATGTCATTTATATACATGTGAATTAAACCCAATTCATGTATAGGGTTTAAAAGAAACCAAAGTTTGCAAAGTTTGACTGATGGAAGGCAGGGAGAATGCAAATAAATTTCCTTTTATGGAAAAAAAAAAAAAAGTGAAATTGCATTAGTCAATTTTGTGTCCCTATAATGAAATGCTTGACACAGGCTACTTATGAGAGGTTTTGTTGGTCACATGGTTTTAAAAACTCAAGTTTCAAGATTGGGCAACTCCATTAGTTTGGTGGGAGAATGTATAGAAACAAACTGTTCACATCATGAACCAGGAACAGAGAAAGAAAGGGTGAGGTCCCATAATCCCTTTCAGGAGCACAGCCCAATGACTCAAGGACTATGTCCCACTCCTAAGTGCTCCACTACCTCCCAATGGCACCTCCCGGAGAGCCAAGCCTTTAATACTTGGACCTTTGGGGGACATTATTCATATTCAAACCACAGCAGGCATATTAACTGCCATTGTTTTTTCTGTTGCCACATCATGAGTAAACACTTAAAAACTTTTGCATTTGTCTTGGTTATGCTGCTTATTGGTTATGTGACCTAGAGCAAAAAATCCCTTTGGCTTACTTTGCCTACACCTTAAGTAATTCAGAAATACTGACTCTACGGCAGCTTAACAGTGGCAGACACCAGCAACAGAACATAATTACAAATCTCCATGAGGTGGTAAGATTTTATGGTTCCAGTTAAGTACTCTTAGGTGTGTTCTCTTTGCAGAACAAGATTCTAATGATGTAGTTATTGTTAAGATAAATGGTTATGGGTTGGGATTGTGGCTTAGTAGTAGAGAGCTTGCCTAGCACATAGGAGCACTGGGTTTGATGCTCAGCACTGCAAATAAATAAATAAATGTATTGTGTCCACATACAACTAAATTTAAAAAAAAAAACAACTCTATAAATGTAATAAGAATTGTAATGCATTCCACTGTCATATATAAAATCTGAAAAAAGAATAGATGGTTATGAGCAAGAGCTATCATTTGGGAGATTTATTTGAAATAGAAATATTCATGGCACTCATTTATCCACATTCCACTGTGCATCATTCTGTCTTTACAAGTGAGACAGGCCTAAGTACCACCACTTACACACACACACACACACACACACACACACACAAAAAAAAAAAAAAAAGTTTATTGTAGGAAACAAACACTTAAGATTTTTTTTGTTATTTATGCACTTTTTAAGCATTATTTAGCACAGTACCGATTCTAGGCATAGCCTCAGAAGGAGTTGGTGGCATAAGGATCTGCAGGAACCTTGATCTCTCTTTAGCTGAAAGTTTATCTCTTAACACTACCAAGTCTATCTCCTTCCCCAATTATTTTTCTGTCACAAAAAGTGAGAAAGGGTACATGAAGCTAAATTGGTCTACACTTCTAATATCATTGGGAATGTGGTAAAGATAAAGATGCATGTTAGATTCTACTACAGTTTGGATAAATGTTTTTCAAAAGTCCACATGTATTTAAGGCTTGACCAGCCTGCTGTGTTGTTGGGAAATGTTGGAATCTTGAAGAGGTGGGGCCTGCTGAGAAAGTGAGTTCATGGGGTGGTGTGGCACGCCCTTGGACCCTGGCCACTCCCCTTCCTCTCTCATTGCTTCCTGGTCACCAAGAGGCCAGGAGCTTCCTCTGCCTTGTGATGTACTACTGCCTCACCACAGGCCCCAAAGCAATGGAGCTGATCCATTATGAACTGAAATCTCTAAAACTGAGAGCCAAAATAAACTCCTCCTTCCTTTACCTCAGGTGTTTTGTCACAGTGATGGAAAGTTGATGAACAGATTCTGATAAATCAAGGATAAATTTATGATCCTTAGGATAATTATTAGAAGAATAGTGACAGGATATAAAACAGGCTGACAGAGGAGGAAAATGAAGAAATAAAAATATATGACTATTCTAAAACAAGGCAATAAAAGAGAGGGAGAAATAAAACAGGTGGGTCAATAATGACACCGAATAGGGGCTGGGGTTGGGGCTTAGTGGCAGAGCGCTTGCCTATCATGTGTGAGGCACTGGGTTCGATCCTCAGCACCACATATAAATAAATAAAAAATAAAGGTACATCAACAACTAAATTTTTTTTTAATCTTAAAAAAATGACACCAAATAAATCTAGACTTGACAAGATTGTCAGACTGAATAACAAAAGCAAAATACAAGAAAAACATCTTAAATACAATAAGCTATGCCAGGTGTGGTGGCACACATCTGTAATCCCAGTGGCCTGGGAGGCTAAGATAGGAAGATCACAAGTTCAATGCTGCACGAAGTTAACGAGGCCCTAAGCAACTTACTAGACTCTGTCTCAAAATAAAAAATGAAGAAATGTCTGGATATGTAGCTCAGTGGTAAATTGCCACTGGATTAAATCTCTAGTACCAAAAACAAAACAGAAAAACACCGAAAGGTTGAAAATAATAGGAAAGTAAAAAGATGATATTGTTAGACCAGGATGCAAGAAAAGACCACTGACTCCAATTAAAATCAAATTAAAGTAAGCTTATTATTTCGACCAGCCGGGCTGTGTCTCCCACCCAAAACCACGGGAACAAGACAGTAGCCACAGATTTCTTGCAGCCCAGCTTTACAGCCCAGAAAGTTACACAAAGGGGGGTTACAGATAACAGAACTCTGACAAGCATAACACTAATGGTAGTTTACATTTTTGCTGGCCCCGACATCAGAATTTATGAAGGTCATTAGAGCCTCAGAGAGGGTTGTTACCTGGCCAGGGAAGGCCAAGATTGATGAGGCCTCACTAAAGTTTGAGAGAGGGCTGCTATCTGGTCAGAGAGCCAGGCATGGGTGAGTTCAAGGCCCGGGCAGGCATTCCAAGCAGGTTCAGAATTTGCAGTAATTTATAGTAGAGCCAAAATTATCTTTTCATGGCTTTGTGGCGAGATGGCTCCCAATTTTAAGAGAAAATCAGGTTGGGTCTATCAGATATAAATGCTAACTGCAACAAAAACCTGGTATATATGGGCTGGGGCTCAGTGGTAGAGCTCTTGTCTAGCACATGTAAAGCACTGGGTTTGATCCTCAGCATCACATTAATAAAAATAAATTTATTGTGCCCATCTACAACTAAAAAATAAAAAACCTGGTATAGTTATTCAAATATCAGTCAAAGTAGATTTTAAAATCAGAAGCATTACTAAAGAAAAAGAGAACTTTCATAATGCTAAAATAAACCCCCATAAAGAGATTAGAATCTTAAATCTGTATGTTCCTTGGGCTGGGGATGTGGCTCAAGCGGTAGCAAGCTCGCCTGGCCTGCGTGCGGCCAGGGTTCGATCCTCAGCACCACATACAAACAAAGATGTTGTGTCCGCCAAAAACTAAAAAATAAATATTAAAAATTCTTTCTCTCTCTCCCTCCCTCTCTCACTCTATCTTTAAAAAAAAAAAATCTGTATGTTCCTTAAAAGAAGCCCTCAGTGTATATAAAGCAAGGATTGACAAAACCGAAAGGAGAAACACACAAATCTGCAATCATAGTCAGAGGCTTCAAGATACCTATTTTGATAGTTATTGGAACAAGTAAGTAGAGTGAACCAGAAAAGATAACAGAAGATCTGAAGGACACAATTAGCAAACTTTTTTTCTTTTCTTTCTTTCTTTTTTTTTTTTGGTACTGGGAATCAAACCCAGGGGTGCTTAACCACTTGGATATAACCCCAGAACTTTTTATTTTTTATTTTGAGACAGGGTCTTGTTAAGTTGCTTAGGGTCTTGCAAATGACTGAGTCTGGCTTTGAACTCGCAATTCTCCTGACTCAGACCCCCATGTCCCTGGGATTATAGGCGTGCACCACCGCATGCAGCAACAGACTTGTCTTAATTGAGATACATAAAGTATATTCTCAACAACAAAGGAATACTTATTTATTGAAGGTACATGAAATATTTACCAAAATTGTCTACATATGTGCTGGGCCACTAAGTATTAAAGTTATTCAGTGTATGTACTCTCTGACCACAGTGAGATTATCCTGGGGTACCAGTAACAAAATGATAACTAGAAAATCTCCCATTAAATTGATACACTGCTTAATAACCCATGGGTCAGAGAAGAAATCACAATGGCAATTAGAAAACATTTAAAAATTTTTTAAATTGCTAAAAACATAAAAGCATAAAAATTATGCATTTATGGGTTACCATATGGTGTTTTGATATTTGAACATCTTGTGTTCATGTTTTTTTTTTAATATTTATTTTTTAGTTTTCGGTGGACACAACATCTTTATTTTATTTTATGTGGTGCTGTGGATCGAACCCAGCTACCCACACATGCCAGGCGAGCGCACTACCGCTTGAGCCACATCCCCAGCCCTTGTATTCATGTTTAAATCAGAATAAATATATCTGTCTCCTCATTTGTCATTTCTTCATGATGAAAACATTACAAATCATTTATTTTAGCTTTTTGAAATATACATTATTGTTACAAAATATTTTGAACTGAACAAAAATAAAAATATAACATCAAAACGTGTGGAATACAACTGAAGCTGTGCTTAGAAAGAAATTTAGATTTTTCAATGCATTATATTAGAAAAGAAGAATGGCTGAAAAATCAATGGTCTAAGGTGCTAATTCAAGAAGCAAAGGAAAGAACTTAGAGGTTATATTTTTGGTTTTATTGGTTTACTTTGTTTGATGACAGTGCTGGAGGTTGAACCTCATGCATGCTAAGTAATCACTGTACCACTGAGCCACATCCCTAGTCTAAAGGATATGTTTTATATTTCTTTTTTCTTTTATTTATTTTTTAGTTTTGGGTGGATACAGTATCCTTTATTTTATATTTAGATGGTGCTGAGAATCAAACCCAGTGCCTCATGCATGCTAGGTGAACGCTGTACCACTGAGCCACAACCCCAGCCCTATTGTATATTTCTTTTGGATTTAATAAAGGCTGTTGAACCTCTTTGGCAGTATTCTTTTAAAAGAAATTGCAGCAAAAATTGATAGTGCTTTCTAGAAACCATATTAAATTGGCTTTCTTCTCTCAAAATGTTATTTTCCCTCCAAATAGGAACCTTCCAGTAGATATATAAATGGGAAGTGCCAAAGTGGACATATTTTAATGAATTACAAATAGATATTGTGCATCTTCCGTACCAGGCAAAGTACAAGTCACTGAAGCTCTCTCAAACACATTATTATTTCTTTTGATCTTTACAATGACCTATGAAGTGGTAGTGGTAGCAGGGATATCACTAGTCTATGAATGAGGAAACTGGAACTTGGAAAGGCAAGATCATTGAGGAAGGAAGTGATGGAAAGGTGGGCACTGTGACACAGACATTAGAAACAGGAACACATGAGGACAGCGTCCCATCCGGAGAGACCAACTTTCCTCTAAATAATTTCTCCTTTTCACATTTTACCAAACCTAGTAAGTAAATCAGCAAAACCAAAAGGCAGAGGAAGGTCCTTAAAGTGCTTTTAAGGCTATAGATGAATGACAACAACTTCATTTTATTTGTGAAATTTAAATGCTGGAACAGTAATACCTTTCTTTAACTCAGTGTATTTTAGGTCCTGTTGATACAATAGTTTCCAACTTGTAAAAATGTGTTCTAAAAGACATTGTAAGGAGGTTTTTTAGGACCAGAATACACTGGCCTACAGAGGTATCAGAATGTTGCGATTAGTGTGTTAGACATGCTAATAAAAGCCTATCTAAGCACCATGTTCAGCCAGAGGGAGAAGGTGTGCTTCATGTGTATACAATGTGTCAAAATGCATTCTACTGTCATGTTTAACTAATCAAAACAAATTTTATTTATTTATTTATTTATTTATTTATGTATGTATGTATGGGTACTAGGGATTGAACTCAGGGGCACTTGACCACTGAGCCACATCCCCAGCTCTTTTTTTGTATTTTATTTAGAGACAGGGTCTCACTGAGTTGCTTAGCTCCTTGCTGTTGCTGAGGCTGGCTTTGAACTCCCAATTCTCCTGTCTCAACCTCCTGAGCAGTTGAGATTACAGGCATGCGCCACCGCGTCCGGCTTAGAACAAATTTTTTAAAAATTAAAATGAAATTTAAAAACCTATCTAATCCATAATGCAGCTGGAAAACTACACTTATACAACGAAAAACAGTAGAAGAAATGCAACTCCAAGCATAATAGATTCAACTTCAATGTTTCCTCAGCTCCCTAGACTCTGTCTCAATTGACTGAATTTTGGATCTGAATTCCAATCTCATGGATACAACAGTGGTAGCAAACTCTTATAAATCTGACATTGGCTAGGCATTGTTCAAGTACTTTACATATATTAACTCATTTCATCATCACAAAAATTCTGTGAGTTAGAGATGATCATTTTCCATATTTTACAATTTCCTTGTCCTAGCCCAAGAACACCCTGCTAGTTGAATGGAAAAGGCAGATTAAAAATCTAGGCAGTTTGGCATGAGAGTTCATGCTCTTAGTCACTATATTATGTTGCCTTTCACTAAAACACACCCGGCTTTTATCATTATCAATCTTTAATTCAATAGAGAGGATATGAAAAGTAACTGATTCCTGAGGCTGCTGGTGTGGCAGGCAAAAAGATACTTTTTCAGGGTGGGGATATGGGGGATTGAACCCAGGGACACTGTACTACTGAGTTACATCCCCCCATTTTTTTTTTAATATTTATTTTTTAGTTTTTCGGTGGACCCAACATCTTTGTTTGTATGTGGAGCTGAGGATCGAACCCGGGCCGCATGCATGCCAGGCGAGCGCGCTACCGCTTGAGCCACATCCGCAGCCCACATCCCCCCATTTAAAAAAAAAAAATTTTGGTACCAGGAATTGAACCCAGGGGTGCGTAACCTCTGAGTCACATCCCCAGCCCTTTTTATATTTTATTTTGAGACAGGGTCTTGCTAAGTTACTCAGGGCCTCACTAGTTGCTGAGGCTGGCTTTGAATTTTTGCTCCTCCTACCTCAGTCTCCCCAGACACTGGATTATTGGTGTGTGCCACAGTGCCCGGCCCTAACTCTTTTTAATTTATTTTGAGACTAGATTTTACTAAATTGCCCAGGCTGTAGATGTCCACCAACAGATGAATGGATAAAGAAAAAGTGGCATATATTCACAATGGAGTTTTATTCATCAATAAAGAAAAATGAAATTATGTCACAGGAAAATGGATGGAACTTGAGACCATATGTTAAGGGAAATAGCCAAACTCAGAAGGTCAAGGGTCGTATGTTTTCTCTCATATGTGGAAAACTAGAGAGGAAAAAAGCAAAGAAAGATGGGGGGATGGGGATCTCATGAAAATCAAAGGGAGATCAATAGAGGAAAGAGAACAGGTGGTGGGAAGAAGGGAGGGTTAGGGTTAGCAGGTGGTGGGAAAAGATATTGGTCAGATTATATTATTATCATATTGTGTGCATGAATAAATATGTAACAACAAATCCCAGCATTATGTACAATTATAACACACCAATAAAAAATGTGGAAAGAAAAAAATAAAAATAAATTGCCTAGGCTGCCCTACACTTCAATCCTCTTGCTTTAGGCTCCCCAGTTGCTGGGATTATGGACATGTGCCACTTCCCCCAGTGAGAAAACTTTCTTAAGCTAAAACCAAACCTGGTATAGAGGAGATACTAAAAATATTTCTTCATTGAATGCAAGCAATAAATTATTATTATTATTATGATGATGATGATGAAAAACTTAAGGATTCATTTTTGTAAGTTTACTATAGCTAGAGTGAAAAAATATTGTACAGAAAAATCCATATGGAAATTTCTACTAGATCTAGGGAGGTACTGGCCTGATCAAATATCTCATGATCACTGTTCAAAACTGCAATGCCATTCAAGCTTTTGGATTTTTAATGTTTTTATTAATTCATTATAGTTATACATAATAGTGAGGTACAATTCAAGCCATTAATCTATCTCAAATAGTCCTCATTGCTCTTTTAAGTCTCCGAGAGCTTTTTAAAATTTTGTCCAGCTTTTCTACTTGCCCTCAATGTGCAGGCTGGTCTGAATTACCTAGTTTATTATATTCTAAGGGCAAATTTCTGAATGCCTATTTACTATTTTATCATCTTCTACCACTTGTAGAACAGTGCTATCCAATAGAAATATAGTGCAAGCCAATTTTAATTTCTTAGGTAGGCTATTTAAATGGTTAAAAAAAGGAAAAAAGCAAGTAAAAATTTTTATTTAATTCAATATAACTGAAATATTATCATTTGTACACAGAATCAATAAATTATCAGTGAGATTCTTTTTGTTCTGTCTTCAAAATCCTGTTGTACATTTTAAATTTATAACCTATCTCAATTTGGACTTTTTAAGTGCTCACTAGCTATTTGTATTTAATGGCTACTATATCAGACAAACAGGTCTAAATCTTCATCATTTCTCCCAAAATAGAAGTCTGACCAAAATATTTTCTGTCTTAAGAATTCTTCACTGAGCTGGGTGCAGTGGTGCATACCTGTAATCCTAGCACTTCTGGAGACTGAGGTAGGAGGATGGGGAGTTCAAAGCCAGCCTCAGCAACTTAGTGAGGCCCTAAGCAACTCAGTGAGACCCTCTTTCTAAATAAAATATAAAAAAGGGCTGGGGATGTAGTTCAGTGCCCCTGGGTTCAACCCCTGTACCAAAATAAAACAATAAATAAAATTAAAAATAAAAAAAAAAGAACTCTTCAATGATTCCACATTGCCAACTAATTTAAGAACAAATTCCTACCAGATGTGGATGTGCACACCTATAATCTCAGTACTTGGAAAGTGGAGACAGGGGGATTGCAAGTATGAGGTCAGCTTCAGTAATTTAGTGAGACCCTATCTCAAAACAACAACAAAAAATAATTTTAAAAGGGCGTGAGGTGGGGGGGAATGCAGCTCAGTGACACAGCACCCCTAGGTTCAATGTACAGTACGAGAAAACAACAAAAAGTTCTTATTCTAGCATTCCAGATTCTTTAACAAAAAAGCATCACCCTGTATTTTATAGCCTCACTTCACTACCCTCACACATGAATTTTATACATAAAGCAACTGAACTTCTTCATGTTCCCAGATCATCTATTCTTATCACCCTCTACACGTTTTTTTTTAATACGTGTATTTTATTTACTTATTTTTACGTGATGCTGATGATGGAACCCAATGCTGCACACATGCTAGGCAAGCGCTCTACCACCAGCCCCAGCCCCAGCCTACCTTCTGCACTATTTACTCACCTTATTATAACAGTCCTAGCTAACATTTGTTGGATGACCAGTATATGCCAGTGAACATGCTATACTCTTCCTGCATTATTGTTCACAATAGTTGCACAACTCTATGAAGTAGGGACACTAATTATCCTCATTTTACAGAAGAGAAATTAAAGTTCTAAGAGATTATATAAATTGTCCAACAGGACAGAACTGATCTCTGACCTGGGATTGAACCTATTTTAAAAGAGGTAGTTTCCCAACAGTGTCATGTTGCCTGCCCCCTCTGGAATTTCCTTCTTTCTTTCTTTTTTTTTTTTTTAGTTGTTGATTGACCTTTATTTACTTACTTATATGTGGTGCTGAGAATCGAACCCAGTGCCTCACGCGTGCTAGGCAAGCGCTCTACCACTGAGCTACGACCCCAGCCCATGGAATTTCCTTCTTTCATCTCTGTCTCTTGAAATCCTCCTCTCCTCCTTCATGGCCCATCTCAGAAAACATCTCTGAAAAAACCCTTCATCCCCTTCTGGATGTCACTCTTGAGCCTCTACAGTGCTTTGAGGCTTTCTTCTAGCAGACTCATAACTCTGAAAACAGAAAAATTATTGTCTTAATTTTCTGCCCCATACAATTATTTGTGTCTTTGACTTACATGGTATACATCCACTAGCTCTTTAAGAACCAGAGTTATGTATATCTCACTCACCTTTTTATCTTCTGCAGTATAAAATGAAATGATACTATAGGTACTCAATAAATATTTGCTGACTTATTTCAACAGCCTTCAATTCTGTTTATTGTGCAATCTCATCCTTCAAATCATAGACAAATTGTTTTCCTAAACACATTTTTATTCTGTCATTTTCTACAGATGCTTTCCGTTGCTTGCTGCATGAAAGTCCAGTGTTCTGCCTCTCTAGCTTTGTTCCCCACATTCCGGCCTTTCTTGAGCATTTTACTCAACTTAGAGCAGTTTTGGTTTTTGTTTTTCTAACTCTCACTCTCTCCTGTAATCACGCTGGTCTCATGGGCTTCCCACCTTTCCTCCTTTGGGAATGGCTTTTTCGATTCCTTGGCCTCTCTATCCTGAAAGATTCACTTCAAAAACAGCCTCTGCAGATGTGGCCCCTTCCCTGACCGCCCCACTCATCTTTCCTCCATCTATACTTTCGTGACCCTTACAAATCCTACTTTGATATTTTAACCATATTCTCTATTTGCATCACAAAAGACAATTTTATCTTACCAGCTAAGTTGAAAATACAGAATCCCATCTTTCTCATCTTCATATTGTTCTGTAGCTGAACACATGTTTCAGCAACAACTAAAAAATATTCCTTGGATTAATTTTCCTGATTATAATATTCTACATATTTTATCCTTCCTTCTGATTCATTACCATTTGACAGTGGCTTCTGAAGCTCTTAACCTTAGGTTTCCCAGCTTCTTTTAATCTCCTCCTGGTATATTAAAGTTTGTTAAAAAAAAAAAAAAAATACAGGGGCCAGGAATGGGGCTCAGCAGTGGAGTGATCACCTAGCACGTGCGAGGCACTGGGTTCCATCCTCAGTACCACATACATATAAGTAAATAAAATAAACATATAAAAAAATACAGTATTTGAATATATTTCAGGAACATGCAATAGATAATCTATCCCTGTTTCCACTTAAAGTATTTTATAAACTGAAAAGCCATCCTATGTGGGTGCAGTGGTGCACACCTATGATCTCCTTAATCAGGGGGTTGAAACAGGAAACTACAAGTTTGAGGCCAGTCTGGGCAATTTAGACTCTGTTTCAAAATAAAAAGGGCTGGGGATGTAGCTCAATGGTGCAGTGCCCCTGAGTTTTATCCCCAGTACAGTAAACAAACAAACAAACAAACAAAAACATCTGGTAATATTTTAAAGCTGTAAATCAGATTTTTACACAGTAAACTCCCCCCAAATGGAGCACATTTACTATTCAAAACTTAATCAGGTTAAAAGCAAAAAACAAAGCAAGTCTCAACAGCACAATACTAAATCTTATCTAGAACACTGGCACCCTTACATCAAAAATGGGGAAACATGATTTGTTTTTCCTTTTTGATTAGTTTTTCCTTTACTGTACTATCTCTCACTGTTGGTTTTCATTGTTATTTTTCATTTCCTCTTCATGTAATGTTTTGCCAAGGATTTTTTTCTAGCTGCAAATTCTTTTGTTTATCGGGAAGGTTTTTATTTCATCTTCAAACCTGAAGTTTAATTTTGCTGGATACAAGATTCTGGGTTGGAAACCATTATCTTTCAGCGTTTGAAATATGTTGTTCCAGGATCTTCTAGCTTTCAGAGTCTGTATTGAAAGATCAGCTGTTAACCTAGTTGGTTTACCCCTAAATGTAATCTGCTTCCTTTCTCTTGTGGCTTTTAAAATTCTCTCCTTGTTCTGTATGTTGGGCATTTTCATTATAATGTGTCTTGGTGTGGATCTCTTGTGATTTTGCACATTCGGCATCCTGTAGGGTTCTAGGATTTGGATTTCCATTTCATTCTTCATGCCTAGAAAGTTTTCTAACATTATTTCATTAACAAATGGGATGGATTCAAACTAAAAAGTTTCTTCTCAGCAAAAGAAATAATCTGTGAGGTGAATAGAGAGCCTACATTCTGGGTACAAATTTTTACCCCTCACACATCAGATAGAGCTCTAATCTCTAGAGTATATAAAGAGCTCAACAAGATAAGCACAAAAAAAATAATAATCCAATCAGAATATAATATATATATATAATAATCCTTCTCAGAAGCGGATATACAATCAATCAACAAATATATGAAATAATGCTCATCATCTCTAGCAATCAGAGAAATGCAAATCAAAACTACTCTAAGATACCATCTTACCCCAGTAAGAATAGCAGGCATTATGAAGACAAACAACAAGTGTTGGTGAGGATGCAGGACAAAAGGTACACTCATACACTGCTGGTGGGACTGCAAATTAGGGCAGCCAATATGGAAAGCAGTATGGAGATTCCTTAGAAAGCTGGGAATGGAACCACCATTTGACCCAGCTATTCCTCTTTTCGGACTATAGCCAAAGGACCTAAAAACAGCATACTACAGGGATACAGCCACATCAATGTTTATAGCAGCACAATTCACAGTAGCTAAACTGTGGAGCCAACCTAGATGTCCTTCAGTGGATGAATGGATTAAAAAAATATGGCATTTATACACAATGGAATATTACTCTGCACTAAAAAATAATAAGATCATGGCATTTGCAGGGAAATGGATGGCATTAGAACAGATTATGCTAAGTGAAGTTAGCCAATCCCAAAAAAACAAATGCCGAATGTCTTCTCTGATATAAGGGGGGTGACTCAAAATGGGGTTGGGAGGGAGTGCAAGGGAGGAAGATTACCTCTAGATAGGGAATAGGAGTGGGAGGGAAAGGGAGAGAGAAGGGGAATAGCATGGATAATGAAAGGAGACCCTCATCATTATACAAACTTCATGTATGAAGATGTGAATTTGGGGTCAACATACCTTATATACAAACAGAGATTTGATAAATTGTGGGATAAGGGTGTATTAAGAATTGCAATGCAAACAATTATGAATGTAATGCACTCCTCTAATGTGATGTATGTAAGAAATAATAAATAAATAAGTTTTTTAAAAATGAGGAAACGATTCCTGAATGACGTGGGAGAACGGAAATGAAAGCAGAATAAGGAAGCTTTGTGCCTATTACAGTTGTGTCTTTTCTTAGACTTAATGTCACTGTCTTTTAGCTTCATGCACCCTGAAAATCAGCTGCTTCAAGTTTCTGAGTAACTATCTTACTTAAACTTAAAAGAAAATGACTCTGAATTTTAGATTTGATTACTGATGCTAGTTTCAATCTTTATTAATCTACACAAGTGTGCTGGGAACTTAACAGCTTACTTAGTAAATTACTAACTTTTCTCCCAAGAAATACACAAAGGTGAGGTGAAGACAATAGACTGAGGAGAAAAGGGGACTGGGGATACTTTTAACATAAAGTTAAAATACTTTTAACATGAAGTTAACTGAGTTGGGGGGAGCCTTCTCAATAAACTTTTTAAAAAATATATATTTATTTTAGTTGTAAATAAACCTTTATTTTATCTATATGTGGTGCTGAGACTTGAACCCATGGTCTCACACATGCTAGGCAAGAGCTCTACCACTGAGCCACAACCTCAGCCCCTCAGTAAACTTTTGTTGATTTTTTCCCCCCAAAGGAATTAAAAGTTTATTTCAGTTCACAGTTTCAAAGGTTCAGTCCATGGTTAGCCAACACTGTAGCTTCGAGTCTGAGGTGAGGCAGAACATCATGGCCAAAGGGTATGGTGGAAGAAAGCAGCTTGGGACACCACAGCCAGGATGCAGAGAGAAAGAGTCTTTTGTATTCCTAGGTTCCCAACGTGTCTCACTGATACAGTTGAGTAGTTCATAGAAAGCGCATTTCCCGGTCTGCGCCCATCTCTGGCATAGCCCTAGAGAAGAGATAGGTTCTTTGTCTATTAGAAGGACCTAGGAACCATGGTGAATGGTCAAGAAGATTCCCCACAGAGGGTAAATGTGGAGGTTCCTGGCTCGTTGAAGAACTTACTCTGTTTCCAGGGAGGGATTCTTCCATATTCTTGCCCAGCAGGATAGAATATGTGATATGAAACAAGAATAATCATGTGCTCTTTTCCATCCATTCTCCCTTGTTTAGAATCACAGTTTTCAGGACTGGGGTTGTGGCTTAGCGCACTTGCCTGGCACATATGAGGCTCTGGGTTCCAGCTTCAGCACCACATAAAAATAAAGGCATTGTGCCCAACTACAATCTGGACTATAAGAGAAGATAAGAATCACAACCAAACAACAATTAAGCAATATTTAATTCAGAATCATATAGCTGGATTAAAAAAAAAGCTTTGAATAGTTACTAGACTTTCTCTTATTTTGCAAATGTGATAAAAACACATAAAATTTACCATTAACCATTTTTCAGTGTAAAATTCGGTGGTACCAGGCACACTCACAATGTTGTTTAAAATTTTGAGTAGTATTGTTTCCAGAATATTGTGTAAGCCTATTTTTAGAGTAACTTTATCTTCACAGCAAAATTGTATAGAATTCCAGTATATTCCTTGCAGCACACATCCAACACTCTCCTATGTCATAACCTTTTTTTTTTTTTTATCATCCCCAATAGAAACAAACTCTACCCATTAAGTGATAACTCCCCAATCCCACCCCTTCTCAGTCCCCGGTGTCCTCTGTTCTACTCCCTGTCTCTATGAATTTGCCGATATTAAATGCCTCATGTGGGTGTAACCACATATTTGTCTTTTTGTATCTGGCTTATTTCACTTATGTTTTCAAAATTTATCCATGTGATGGGATGTATCAGAATTTTTTTTTTTTTACAGAAAAATAAAGAAATGTTTATCCATGCATCTGTTGATTGACATTGGATTTTTTTCCACTTTTTGGTTATTATATAAAATTCTAAAAACACTTTTATTTAAGAATCTGCCTGGATTCTTACTTTTGATTTTTTTTGGATTTATATCTACAAGTGCAATTTCTGGATCATATGGTAATTCTATGTATAACTTTTTGAGGAACCAACAAACTTTTCCAAAGCAGCTTCATCATTTTACATTCCCACTTGACAGGGTTCAGGAATTCCAAATTTTCTCTATATCCTCACCAGTACATTTTATATTCTGTTTTTTACTTCATTTTTGTAATCCTAATTGGTATGAAGTGGTACCTCACTGTAGTTTTTTGTTTGGTACTGGGGATTAAACCCTGGGGTGCTTAATCACTGAGCCACATCCCCAGCCATATATATAATATAAATTATATATACATAATAATATATATTGTTATATATATAGTATTGCCTAGCATGCACTCAGGGCCTTGTGCATGCTAGGCAAGCATTCTGCCAACTGAACTATATCCCCAGCCCCTACTTAAGGTTTTTTTTTTTTAACCATTTTGAATTAATTTTTAATGTATGGAGTTAGGTATATTATAAATAATATATATTGTTATTATTATTAAAGATAAGATCTCACTGAGTTGCTAAGTGCCTTGCTAAGTTGCTAAGACTGGCTTTGAACTCATGCTCCTCCTGACTCAGCCTCCCGAGCCATGCTAGGCAAGCTCTCTGCTACTGAGTTCCCCAGCTCCCACCTTTAGTGGATATTCTTTATTGGGGGTGGGAGGTACTTGGGATTGAACCCAGGGGCACTTTACCACTGATCTACATCCTCAGCTCTTTTAATTTTTTTTTTTTTGAGACAACTCACTAAGTTGCCAAGACTGGCCTCAAACTTGTGATCCTCCTGTCTCAGCCTCCCAAGTCATTGAGATCACAGACATGTGTCACTGTACCTAGACCCTACTTTTTTTTTCTGGTGGTGCTGGGGATTGAACTCAGGGCCTTGTGCATGCTAGGCAAGCACTCTGCCAACTGAACTACATCCCAGCCCCTACTTAAGGTTTTTTTTTTTTTTTTTTTCCTTTTAACCATTTTGAATTAATTTCTATGTATGGGGTTAGGTAGTGTTCCAACCTCATTCTTTTGCATATGATCATTCAGTTGTTCCAATATGCATTATTGAGAAGACTATTCTTTCCCCCATTGAATTGTCTTGTCACCCTATATCTACTGAACATAAATGTAAGGGTTTATTTCAATACTCTTTATTCTGTTCCACTGATGTATATGCCTATTCTTATGCCACTCTGTTGAAGGTACTGTTGGTCTGTATTAAGTGAAGTATGAGTCATCCAGTTTTGTTCTTTTTCAAGATTATTTTGACTATTCTGGATCCCTTGAATATCCATATGAATTTTAGAGCCAGCTTGTCAATTTCTACAAAGAAACCAGCTAGGATTTTGAGAAGTATTTTGTTAAATCTGTAGATCAAGTTTACCATCTTAATAGTGTCTTCCAATCCATGAATATGGGGTTTCTTTCGATTTATTTAGGTTTTAGGGGTTTTTTTAAACAACATTTTATAGTTTTTAGAATGTACAGTTTTTATTTTTTTTTGGTCAAATTTGTTCCTAACTATGTTTGTTATTGTTTTTTTGATGCTATTGTAAATGAAGTTGGTTTCTTCTTAATTTCTTTTTGGTTGTTACTACTATACAGAAATAATTGATTTTTTATATGTTGATCTGCAAATATGTTGGACTCATTCTGTTAGTTCTAATAGTTTTTCAATTAATTCCTTAGACTTTTCTATAAATTTTTTCATACATAAAAGCACAGCACCTTTATCCAACCAAATCTATACTTAGAGAGCATCTCAGGAAACCAAGCTTTAAGGGTATTAAAACCCAGAAGTGAAGGACTAGGTTTCTGGAGCCCTTGACAAATTGAGCTTATATTTACTATGAAGCCTTATAGTTACTATGAAGTAAGGAATTTCAATTTCCAGTTGGGAGCACATATAGACACACATATATAATCCTAGTGACTCAGGAGCCTGAAGCAGGTTTGAGGCTAGCCTCAGCAACTTAATGAGACCCTGTCTGAAAATAAAAAGGAAGGACTAAGACTGTCGCTCAGTGGTAAAGTGTCCCTGAATTCAATCCCCAGTACTGGAAAAAAAAATTTAAAAAGAAATTTCAATTCCCTCCTTTATTGACAGCAAAAGTTTAGGGTACCGAATCTCAGAAAGACTCAAGACATTTTTCAAGACTCAGGTATGGGTTTCACTTAATCTGGTTGTCCCACAGGTAGTATTAAATATTGAGATCTCCTCAGGTCCATTTTTTTTAATATTTATTTTTTAGAAGTAGTTGGACACAATAACTTTATTTTATTTATTTATTTTTATGTGGTGCTGAGGAGCAAACCCAGGGCCTCGCACATGCTAGTCGAGCATTCCACCACTGAGCCACAATCTCAGCTCTCCTCAGATCCATTTAGTCCCAGAAATTTAGTACAGTTCTTGGTGTGGAGTAACTACTCAATAAATGCTGGCTAAAGGAATGAACAAATAAATGAATTGGAATGAATTATGTGATAGTTTTTCCAATCAGACTGTGAATACATATTTTGGGAACATACTTTGGTCATATTTTTGTCTCTAGCACCTAGTACAATACCCATCACAAAATGAATGTGTTCTAAATTCTGTTTATTAAATTGTAGGCAAGAGATAAATACTTTATTCCAAAAATACAAGGAAGGAAAAAGAAAACATACTTTTTATATCATGTAAACTTATACCAAAGACTTGTGAATTGGAGTGGAAAACACAGAAATTTCTACCTTGAGGATATAAAAGAACTTGGGAACTGAGAAGTCAGATCACCTTAGTCCCCTATGGTGGTTAAAGCTAACTAGTCCCAGTGAATGAGAATCTAGCCTACCCAAAGATCACCAGCCTCTATCAGTACAGCATCAGCTCTAGACAACACAGTCAAGGCAGGCTGTGATCACATCTCACCTATGTACATTCCTCCAAGGAAATTCCTCCTGTGGCCCAAATAAAATGGCCTTGCATATAGAGAAAGAAAGTAGTAGGGTTGTCACTGAGTAGAATAATTAAACAGACAATCTCAGGGTCACCACATCTGCTTCAAGCGGTCCACCTACTCCCTTCCAAAATACATCATTATATTGCACCATCATAGAAGGAATGGAAGAAAAGGATGAGACTGTATGGTGGGAATCACATCTTGGGGAAGCTGGCCAGGTTGGCAATACCACAGGCGTTGTTCTTATTCCGAGCCATGAGAATGTAGCCTTTGTTTCCCCAGTTCTCTCCCCAGCTGTAAGATCAATCAAGAAAAATACTTATTACCATCAGTTTATTTATTCTTTAAGACACTTACTATATTGTGCTAGGTACTTGAAAACGTACAAAAATAAAAATGAGTAAGATGGTTTTTACCTTTAAAGATAAGTTTAAAGTAAGAAGTGGAGCGATAATGTTATTCATCCCAAAGGTAGACTAGATTACTTATGATCAAGAGGATGTAGAGAGTTTGATGTATGAAGTGGCATTTGAGACTGTGCTGAAAAGCTGGGTAGAATTTGGACCTGTGGGAATGGGTTGCCAGTGGAGGTGTGAAATTAACAATAGAGACAAGAAATGTGTTAGGATCAAGTGACTGAAAAACAAAGTGCCTGACAGAGTGTAGTGGGAGATAGGTCTGGAAAGGTAGTTGGAAATCAGGTTGAATTATCAACTGAAAGTTGAGTTAGATTTACTGAGACAAGAAAGACTGAGGCCAGTGATCTTGAACTGGGAGTAAATTCCAAAGATAAGATGGATGAAACTACAAGAGCAGACGAGATTACTGAGGAAAGGAGCTGGTTATTTGTGCTGCTTTATGTCATGGTTAGTTAAGTCAGTCTTTCTTTTTCAGTTGTGAGTAAATGTCACTGAAAGCAGACATTTACTCATTTGTACATGGGACTAAGCATCTTGCATATGGAGCAGGTAATCAACATATATTTTAGCACTACTGTCTCAATGTTAGCTTCAGAATTAAGAATCTCTGAGAAGGTAGAACTAAAGAACCTGAGATAATTTTCTATTGATTTGGGAGAAATAAAAAAATATCCAGAAGCTGGAGATTAGTTTGAGTATCATAAGGGTGATTTAATGATAGAGATAGTGTCCCCATCATTACCTGTTTTTAATTATCCAGTGCTTCTTTCCCTTCTGGATCCCGTATCCCACTGCCAAAACTGCATGGTTCAGATTATCACTATTGCAGCTTTCATCATAATACACACCTAGGAAACAAACTGCCAAGATGAGACTCTGCAATCCAAGAGTTGCCCAGTAGGGTCTCATTCTAGGAGATTCTAGGATTCTGTCCCAATTAAGAAGGTTTACAACAGAGATGGCTTTACATTGTGACAGCTGTCAGTTTTTCTCTAGTAGACTGAGTCTGGATATGAAAACTTAAGTATTGAAAATGCTCAGGATCCTTTAAGAAGTCACCAAGCCCATCATAAAAGAGTGTTCTATAGGCGCTGCTTCTTACCTTTGCTGTAAAATTGGAAGGAGGTCAGGCTTGCATCAATGGCCACAGAAATAGGTCCCACTCGGGCCACTGCTCTCTTCAGAGCTTTCTCATTCCCTGCAGGGATCTCTCTGTACCCTTTGCATTTAGCTGCCTTGCCTGTTGGGTTGTACATACAGTTTTCCTCCTGGAAAGAAACAGTTTGTAATAGGACTAGGACCAAGCATTAGGGAATGAGTTGGGGAGTGAGAAACTTAACCAGTGTTCTGAGTAATGTCAATGAACTAAGAAGGGCAGCAGACTAGAATCTCTAGGTCTGTTCCTCTTTACCATTTTAGAAAGCTATGAAAACTGGATTGCTACCTTCTGCCACTCATAAACATCACCTCTAGGTTGTTTAAAGACATAAGGAAAAACTATAGAACTTAAGAAAGAGAGACTGTTTTTATTATACCAGGGTATGAAAAGATTTCTGAAATAAGATAATGATGATAATTTGGAGATATGGGAATTGAACCCAGTGCCACTCTAGCACTGAGCTACATCCCCAGTTCTTTTGAGTTTGAGGCAGGGTCTCACTATGTTGCCCTGGCTGGCCTTGAACTTGAGATCCTCCTGCTTAGTCTCTTGAGTATCTGGAATTACAGGTGTGCACCTACCATGCCCAGCTCGAAATAAGATTTATTTTTTATAAAGCACAAATCATCTTTTGGCTGTGTAGTATGTGTGAGCCTCAGAGTACAGGAGGTACCAGATGCTCTGTGGGGAAAAGGCCAAGGCCAAAGCTCAGTTAGAAGGAGGACTTGGGACCTCTGAATCTGTATCAGGGAACCTAGTGCGAAGCAGAATTTTGGCTGGACCTTTGTGCAAATATTTAAAAAGTATATAACACAGTACTAAAATAGATTAATAGCAGCAATTTAGTTTATGACCTCCCAACACCATATTTTGCAAATCTAATTAGGAATGTTTTTTTAATATATATATATTTTTAGTTGTCAATGGGCCTTTATTTTTATTTATTTATTTATTTGTATGCAGTGCTGAGACTCAAACCCAGTGTCTCACACATGCTAGGCAAGTGCTCTAACACTGAGTGACAACCCCAGCCCAGCAATATGTTTTATTGTTAAGCCACAATTATGGAGTCTAATGGCAACATATCTTCCTACAAACTATTCCTTCAAAATCTTAAGTTATATCTATAAAAAGAATGTATTGTCTAAATATTAAAGTAATGGGAGCATTTGATATGATATTCTAAGATTACTGTGGTCTACTGCCTTAATGATTTATTGAGAGCCCTTTGTTCTCTCCCATGTGATCCAAATCCATGATGCTTCCTGGTGTCAAAATTGCACATATTAGGCTAGGAATGTAACTCTAATAGAGAGTTTGCCTAGCATTCATGAGGCCTTCGGCTCAATCCCCAGCATCACCAAAAAAAAAAAAAAAACAACAAACAAACAAACAAAAAAAACACACACAGATTTATATATAAGTAAAACAGAATATTTTGACACGGACTCCAAAAGACATCAGGTGATGATGCATTAAAGTCAGAAAAATCTGCAATGTGACTGGAATAGCTTTGTTACTGTCCTTTAAAATATTCCTCTCTGGGCCTCTCTCTCATATAGAGAGATGGCCTTTATTTGTCAGCTCTGATAAATTAACTCTCGTGTGTATCTCTGCTTGGTCTCCATCTTTCATTTCTCGCTTACCCAGCTCCCATTCCTTGGCTTTTCCTTCACATGGGATTTCTTTTTCATTTTTAAAATTTTTTTTAGTTGCCAATGGACCTTTATTTTATTTACTTATATGCAGTGCTGAGAACTGAACCCAGTGCCTCACACATGCTAGGCAAGTACTCTACCAACTGAGCTTTCCCTCTTTCTTTTTAAAGGCATTAGACAGGTTTATTTAGGAAAATAGATACACATGAAACAGTGGTCTACTTCATGTTTGATATACAGCCCTTGCTGCTCTGCCACTGCAACTTTTAAAAAAATGGACATATTTCTTTCTCTTCCTCCCTCCCTGCTCTTCCCTAATCTCTCCCCACTTGTCCCTTAGGGAAATAGGATTACCTTCCTTCCCCATTTTAGGCATGAGTTATCTGTCCCTGATAACTCACCAAAGGAACAAAGAAATTCAGACTTTGGGGATGGTACCAGAAGATCTCAGAAATGACCTTCTCCCAAATTATCAAGTGAATACCTTCTCCCAAATTATCAAGTGAATTACAACTCTGACAGAGAACGTGGGGGGAAGCCTTTGAATCACTTCTTTGGAACCCCTGCTTCTCGTGGTGGGCAAAATCACAGCCTTTGGGACAGGAGCTCCCTGTGTTTCTCCTTTGCCGGCAAAGCAATAAATCTTCGTTTTTCTTTTTCTCAGAAAAAAAAAAAAAAAATTCTTATATGGCTGCTACCCATCAGATCACTTCTTTAATTTTTTTTTAATCTCCCCTCCATTCATTCACAAGCTCATTTGAGAAGAAAAATTACTTTGGGTTTGGACAATAACTGCTTTTAGAAACTGTAAAGTCCAAGCAAAAGTCAGACTATGAAAAAATGGAATTTGTGTCTTCACACAAATTGTCTGGTTAAGTCTTCATTTTAACTGATAAAAAGGCCAACTTTATTCCACATTGCTGTAAAATGATGAAGAAATTATTTGAGGGTGAAGGAAAACAGAAATTAAAAGTCAAATTTTCCTTTCATCCCAAAATAGAGTTTAAAGTATTTTATAATTTTCATTTAAATTATTTAGAGTATCCAAGCCATTCATTAAACAATTTCTTAACAAACAGATTAATATAATGTAAATGATGCAAGTTTTCAGTGGATGAACTATTAGTTCTGGTAGTATTTATTTGTTTCTAATATTGTGACATATAACTTTAAATTAGCTGTGAATTATAAAGATGCAGAAAATCATAAAAACAAATTTGTTTTCTGCATATACCATTGGAATTTCTTTCCTTTCTTGTTTCCTCCTTCCTTCACTTCTTTCTCTTTTTTTAATAGCATATGAGAACAAAAAGTTAAGACCAAGCTCAGGTTATCTCACTAAATGATGATGTAGTCAGAATTAAAAAGCTAATCTATTATGGTAACTTTAGTATGCTTTGCCTTCGTTCAAGTTCATATATGGACTTGGATGGGAACTATCAGTTCTGGAAATTATATATGGATTAAAGACTTTTTATTTTATTATTATCATTATTTATTTATTTATTTATTTGGCACACTAGGGATTGAACCTAAGACCTCATACATGCTAGGCAAGTATGCTAATGCTGAGGTACATCCCCAGTCCTTTTGGAAATTTTATTTTGAGACAGAGTCTCACTAAGTTGCCCACGCTGACCTCAAACTTGAAATCCTCCTGCCTCCACCTCCCAGAGAGTAGAATTACAGGTGTGCACCACTGTGCCCTGCTCAGACTTTCTTTTCCAGGTACACTTCCATTTTCTTTGCCTTCTATGTCTGACAACTGAAAAATCATAACATAGAATGATTATGGAATAAAATCAACAAAATAAAGCACTGTTTTGATGTGGCCATTTTCATGAGGATATATCAAAGTAGGTTGTTGAAGATCCATGAAAATGGGTTTCTATAGTCATTCATATTAAATGAGCACTTTATTGCAGTAAATATTTCAAATGACAACATATGAATAAAAAAACTTGGTGCATTAGGTTTTTTAAAGACATAAATTGCAAAGAAATAATTAATAATTTTACTACATAAAAAATTAACTTTCCTAGATTGAAAGACATCATAAAAAGAATAAAAAGACAAACCTTGACTTACAACACATACAGAATTAGTATCTAAATATCTTTTTGAAGTTCATAAAAATCAGTAACAGCTGGGCATAGTGATGTACATCTGTAATCCCAGTGGCTCAGCAGGCTGAGGCAGGAGGATCATGAGGTCAAAGCCAGCCTCAGCAACTTAGTGAGGCCCTAGGCAACTCAGTGAGACCTTGTTTCTAAACAAATACAAAAAAGGGCTGGAGATGTGGCTCAGTGGGTATTATTTAGTATTGGGTTTAAGCCCCAATACCAAATAATAATAATAATAATAATAATAATAATAATAAAAAGTAAATTAAAAATTTAAAAAATCAGTAGCAAAGATAAAACACAATTCAATTTAAATACTTTCTTTTGACAGTATACATTTTTCAAATACTTTGATAAATAATTTGATATTATGAGCTGGTCTTGGTGGTATGTGACTGTAATCCCAGGCAGGAGAATTGTAAATTCAACACCACCCTCAGCAATTTAGCAAGATCCTGTCTCAAAATAAAAAATAAAAAGGGCTGAATGTGTAGTTCAGTGATAAAGCACCTCTGGGCTCAATATTTAGTACTGGGAAAAGAATTGACATTATGTAATAAAGTTAAATATATACACACCCTGAGGCCCAGACAATTCTGTTCCAAAGTACTTTATCCAGTACAAAATTCTTATAAATGTGCATGGAAGACTTATCTAGGAAAGTTTACATCAGATAAAAGACCTGGCTGATAAAGCTTGTCTTTACTACATTCTAGTGGTATGAATTTGAGTAGGTTCATCTCCTTAAATATTAAATTCCTCACCTTTAAAGTGAGAACAAGTCTATCTTACAGAGCTCTTATGCAGATCAAAAGAAAATGTACTAGGGATACAGCTTAACACATAATAGTTATCATTTTCATTGTTCAAACTTGCTATCTTTTCTGTAAAGTCTCCATGGCAAAAGCCCTTATTATGTTATCTATCAGCCCAATGAATATTTAAAAAACCCTCAGATTGCCTTCTTTTTAGGCAAGAAAGATCTCCTTCCTATTACTAAAGAATCATGTAGGAGGAAATGAGCTAATTCTTTATCTCTAAAATAAATATAATGCAACTTGATTTGTTGTCTCATTTTATATGTTAGCATGTTAACTTACATAATTTTCTTAAAACCCCACTAAGATCATATAAACTAAAGCCACATGATCATAAAAATAGCATGGTGGGTTTCTGAGTTTATTTGTAGGAATGCAGATTTTATCAGAGGGTTATAGAGACCTGCTTAGAGTTCTATGGAATAATATCCTCTTTTTATAGCTATGGTATCTTAAGCTCCCAAAGTTCTCCCATCTTGTAGGAATCTTCTTGGCCTTCTGTGGGAAATCATCCCTTTAACTCATTTAGTTGCAATCTTTCAATTCTGTGAATATTTCAACAAAATTGACACAGGTGCATTAAAATAGGTTAGAAATAATAATCTAGAGTTTCTATATTATTATATTAACATTATAATATAGGCACTATATTATAATACAATTATATTATACTTAAATTATTATATAATCAAAATATACTATTATATATTTTATGCTATATTTAAGTTTTTTTTAGGTATTCCACACTGGGGCCAAAGCGACAAAAGAGGTTAAGAAAGCAGAATAGTACAAAAGAAAACAAGATTTCTCGAGTTGTTTCCAATTAAAAAAAAATAATAATAATAATGTTAGGGAAAAAGGAACCCTTACAGAGCTGTATAACTGTACCAAGCAGTCTCACCTGTCCCACATATGGGTAGGCATCTTCAGAGTCAATACCGTGGTTCTTCTGCACGTATTGGAAGGCATTGGTCATGTAGCCCCCTCCACAGCCATCATTCTCAGACACACAATCCACCAGATTCTGGGGACTCAGATTTAAGAGTCTGCCAGTTTTCTTCTTGAGTTGACCCTCCAGGGCACCCACAGAGCTAAAAGCCCAACAGGAACCACACTGACCCTGAGAGGCATATAGAGCAACTTATGAGTCATTCCTGGTCACACATTCTATATCTTGTATCTACCTGCCTGATGAAATTTCATGCATTTCATAAGTTCTGACACAAACACTGCCATTGTTGTGAGGTCTATCTATTCTCCTTCATTTAACATTTGTTGCATTATTCTATTGCTATTGATGCTATGATAACAGTTATTATGATTAGCTGCCATAGAACAGAGAAAATAGCATACTGGCTTTGGAGGTAGGTCTCCTGGGTTCTAACCCTAGCTTTGCACCCACTAATTATGTGACCTTGGGTAAATTACTAAATCTATATGTGCTTCAGTTTCATCTGGAAAATATGCATAATAGCATACTTAATGGAAGTGTTTTGGGATTAATAGATTTAAGTCATATAATAATTTATAAGTTTCTTACTCATAGTAATCTCTCAAAAAATGCTAGTTATTATTAGTATTTGTTCTGCTAGGTTGCAGTTTTTCTTCTTTCCTGCTCTTTCTAAAATGGAGAATTTCTTGAGGACACAGCTTGTGTCTTAGCCATCTCGAATCTATTGCCCAGCACTGTGATGGGATCCAAGGGGGTGGTATATGTAAATGAGTGTTAAGTCAAGTGTTCATCTTATTGATAACAATCCTCTGTTAAGGTTATGGGAAAGCTGACATTTTCATGCTAATAAGAATATAAAATTGTAAAAACATTTTTGGAAAGGATTCCAAAAACTGTGACCTAGCAATTACAATTTTAGGATTTATTTTGTATAACTATTTCTAACATGTGCACAAAAATACATGCATGAGAATGTTTATTGCAATACTATTTATAATAAGCCCCAGAAGCAACCTAAATTCAAAAATAGGTGATGAGTTAAATAACAGGCTACATTCTCTTAGTATGAGATATACCTTAATTCTTTGTCCCCTCTTCATCGTGTCCTCCTATCTTGACAACAAAGCAGGAGAAAAAGGAACAGATCATGCCAGATTACTTACACATACCCCAAAAGAAGAGTACCTGATTTTTCACAGGAGTGACATAACCTTTCTTTCGATAGTCAATGGAGTCTGGGGCTCTGCCTTCCCAGTCTGGGATGTAAAGGGTGTCATTACTTTGAGAATGAAATGGGGGTACTTTGAGTCCAGTCATCTTCTGAACCACTTCTTCACTGGTCTGAGACAAAGAAGAAAGAAGCCAAGCTTTAGCAGGGAACTAAGGCAAAAATGGCAGGTAGGCCAAGAGCTGAGACTCAACTCACCATATCCCCCAAGTGGTTCATGGCCAATTCATATGTATGGACACCAAGAGAGGCCTCAAGATTATGGATGGAAATATACTTTAGGTTTTTTTCCCAAATTAAACGCCGAGAGATTTCATCCACCTAAACAGAGCATAGTCAGTACTTGCATAGACTGTACGCAAATTTATATAGGTGATATTGTGAAGAAAAGATGCAACTTACAATCACAAGGGGTTTACAATGTACTTGGGGAACTAACTATGAATTATTAAGAGCATGCAAACAGTAAGATGGGAGCAAATCAAACAATACAATGTAAAGCTATGGAGAAATCTATAGAAATATTACTCAGATTAATAGCATTAAATCTGACAAGTCTTCCCAAAAGACAAATATAAGACAGTCACACTACTTTTCTTTTCTTGTGGTACAGAGAATTGAAGCCAGGCAGTTATAAAGCTAGGAAGGATAGGTCTTGATAGATTGTGAGTTGAGGCACCAAAATGAGAATCACATGTTAAGAGTTAGGGGTCAGGTTTGCTTGGTTGGAGTAAAGTACAGTATTTGGATTGAAGAAGGGAGTCTGGAAGCTAAGACAGGAAATCTCAGGTTCCAGCTCTCCTGCCATGCTCCCTTTGGGTTCCCAGGCACCTTGCCATTATACTGTTTCCTGTAGGTCTTCTTCCATAGCTCCCATTGGGTGTCCAGTATCTCCTCAGGATACAGAGCAAAGCTCACCATGGGTAACAGCAGAAGCTTGAGCCCCCACATCCTGGGGAAGGGAATAATTAGGGGAGACACTTCCATTTGGCATAAGTTCACAGCCTGGCTTGGAGTGTGGAAAATAGCTAGAGCCATATTTCCACCAGGTGGCTTAACCTTCTAGAAGTCATAGATGACTCCTTTGAGGCGCTAATCATTTCTCTCACCAGAAAAATGCATGCACACACAACAATCCTAGGGGATTCATGAACCCAAAGATAGAACCCCTTCCTTGGAACCATGTGGCACAGGGAAACTTGGCTCTATAAGGGAGGTCAGCAAGGAACTGAGAGTGATCTTTATATAATAGAACAATGACAAGAAGAGGCTAGGTTTCCATCAGGTGCTGGTAC
The DNA here is from genome assembly GCF_047511675.1 of Marmota flaviventris. Classification (NCBI taxonomy): domain Eukaryota; kingdom Metazoa; phylum Chordata; class Mammalia; order Rodentia; family Sciuridae; genus Marmota; species Marmota flaviventris. Next base: position 122,884,432 of record NC_092507.1, on the reverse strand, counting down.
GTAAGTTCTAAGTATTCTGACATAGGGAGATTCAACCAACATTCACATGCACACTTGTACAATCAGAAATGGAGTGGAAATTGGACGAGTGGGTTCAGCATTTGTTTTCTTCATTGTCCTCTACAAGTTTGAAGATGGACAAATTAAGTGCAAAGTGAGAATGGGTTGGAGAATACACATAGGAGAGACTTCCAGCTACATTTTGCTTCCTAATCATTTCTTCAAGGCATTCATTACTTACTTGCCTTAATTCTGAGTTTTCCAGATCTTGTCAGGAGGGGACAAGGGAAAAGTTGATAGCATTTCCTTATTTAACAATGAGATGTTTACTGTCTCCTCACTCTCCTTATGCATTTCTTCTTCCTTGCTCATACCCCCTCCCTCCATAGACCGGAAACTGACCTAATTTTAACCAGATGTTCGTGGGTAGGTTTTCTTTTCTTTTTCCAACAGTGAAAAATCTCTGTGACTACCTCACAGTGCAAAAGGATCAGAATCAAAGTTAGAGTGCAGGATGGAAAAGCATTTTCAATGATGATTAAATCCACAGCATTTCAGAAGTAAAGTTTCACTCCTTTCTTGAACTGGCTTAATTGCAGATCTTTCAGTTCTAAGAAGTTTGCAGTCTCTAGGAATTCTAAGACTTGCATGAACTAAATGTATAGTCCGTTTTTACGTAATCTTTACAAATCCGTGTTAAATTTCTAGCAGAGCATTTAATAGCTAGAGAGTTAAAAAGTTTGGGGATGTCTCAGAGCAGAAATACCCAGTTACTGGTACCACTCCTCCTCATTCTCTGTAGTCAATTAACCCTTTTGGGCAAAGCAAAAACGCTCTAGAAGCTATTTTAAAGAATGGGTAAAGGATTCCCTTTTTTTTTTTTTTTTGCTTTTAAGAACAATCATGTATGCATATATACGAATCATACAAGGAATCCTAAAGATTTCCAGACAGATTTTATTTGTCAAGGAGAAGAACTAAGAAGGGCATGTTTTCAATATGCAGAGATTATACAGTTTACTTTCATCTCCAACTCACTACATCCCTAATACTCTCAAAATAAAGTGGCAGAAATGATAATCTAAAAAAATCTAGAAAGTCAAAAATTTTACCTGCTGCTGGGAATCGGCTGTCTGGGCTCCTTTCAGACAGGAAGTGTCGCTAATGTGGGTGGAAGACTAGGAGTGCTAGATTTATTCCATCAGGATTGCGGAAGTCAGCTCTAGCGGTTGGCTGGAAAATTTGGATGAGGAAAGGAGGCGGGAATAGAAATGTTGAGAAAAGGGGGGTTAGGGTGAAAGGAAGGAGGAAGCAGATTTGCACATTTCTGTGTGCAGTGTAGTATGCTAGGGTGGAGAGCTGCTAGGTAGGTGTTGAGTTTCACATGACTCTCTGGAGGCAGAGAAAAGACATCAGTACACACTACTCTAGTAAAGGGGCTTACCTTTTCCTTTGCTGGGGAAATGGATGTATAACCCTGATCTTCCCTCACCTTTCTTTAAAATCCTTTAATATTAAGGGATTGCATCGTTCCCTACCCTTGTTATGACCCACCTCCCTAAAATCCTAACAGCGAAACCTATTTTCAAATTTGTGTCTGATCCTCACCTCTGGGATGATGGAAGAAACACAAAAGGCTAGAAATAAATAACATAAGGAGAGACATAAGCTTCAAAATTGTATTTTATGATATTGTTGGTTAAAAGGCATCATGTTTTCCAGGCGGGAATAGCTTTCCTAGCCTAATGTGATTTTGCAGAGGGAGGATCTGCCCAGAAAGTTAGATGGAACTGGTTCTAAAAGGCAGCAGAAACAATACTCCTAGTTATTTATAACACTTGAATCAACGGACTGATGGACTCACATGTGACACTATTGCTAAAACTCTCAGATGGTGGATGTCTGATGAGCATGTCTCAATTATTAAAATCCCCAATCCAGTCACATGAGCTTCTCCAAATGCTTCCCCCAAATCCAGGCATGTGACAGATCATAAGAGTCTAATTCAGTTACCAAACCACACCCCCAAGATCCATTTTCTTCCATAAACAGATGTGGGGAAAGAGGGTCACTGGAATAGAAAGGATAATACATGGGATTCAGATTCAGTTCTTAGCTGGATTCCACGCACTTACTCTCAAGAACTCAGGCTTATTGTGCCTCTGGATTTTAAAAGTGGCTAATGAACCACATGGTCCTAGGGAAAAACCAGGCCCAGACTTGAACAGTTTAGATTTCCCAATTCCTCACTTCCCCCCGCCCCCCCAAAGACATACTGGAAAAGGCATCCATATATGTGCCCTAATGGTTTCAAGTCCTAACTCTTCCCCTTTCCCCCACAGGCTTAGGCAACTCCACCCCCACCCAATGTGGTCAGAATGTCTCTGATAAATTTTACTCAAAATGTGTCAAGATCAGGAGGGCAAGTGAGGAGGAGGGGTGCTGAGTGATCAGGGCCCTATGATTTCTGATTCCTGAAATTAAAGACTCACACTGTGCTTTATGCTTGTGTGTTTGAAGCTCAAGCAGTGGCTCCCTTTAGTTGTGGGTGTCTGTTGGTTTCTGACCAGAAAGGAATAATAAAGCCGCAATCAAGATCACACAACACAAGAAATTTTTACAAAAGGAAAAAATATTTTGTTTTAAAATATTTGCTACATGTCGTCATTTTTGCCACTGTAAGGCTTAGCACAGATGCCAGCAATACAGAAATGGCCAACAAAGGAAAAAAAAAAACAATCAAAAATAAAACCCTGAAGGAAAAGCAGAAACAAAGCCCCCAGAGCATCTTCTCCCTGCCCTCCCCTTCCCCCAAGGCCCTATAATAACTGTACAATATTATAGTCCTGATCACATTTAAAAACAGTCGATTATTAAAAAACAAGGATTCCATTGGAAACTCAACTTTTTGGTTTTGTAAATTGTGATATAAATATATATGTATACTGTATGTGTGCACATAGAATAAAAAAATAAACTGCCTCCTTTCCATCCCACCATCTGGCACCAGACTGAAGACAAAAGGGAGAGAAACCCAGGAAATGACATTCCCTCAGCCTCTCCAAGGCCACCTTTGATCCTCAGTCCTCTAAGAATACACTTAATATGTCTTCACTTCTTATTTCCGTCTTGCACTTAGATAACAACTGAAGCCAATTAAAAAACAAAAAGGCTAATATATATGACTTACCTGAGGAAGGCAAAGGGTGAAAGTAGTAGCCTATTTTTATATGGCTATAATGACCAACTAATCCTGCTGGGATAGGAGTCCAGGCCCCACCTAACACATGGAGTTATCATACTTGCATTCTAAAGCAAAATCCAATCTCAAGATTGGAAAGGGAACAGAGAGGAAAGAACTATAGGCCCAGGAGGAACCTAAATTTGTTTCTTATTATATGGAATATTTTGAGGATGACATGGAAGAGGCTACTTTACAATAGGACTTTGTATTTGGTTTTCATTCCAACAGTGAGGATTTTCACTGGGACTAATCCAAGAAGTTGAGTTTCCATGCAGAAAATAAGCTCCATAGAATACACATAATGTGTGATTCTGACAGAAAATTGCAGCATTATCTGTATGGCCAAGTCTGGGGTTTCTGGAAGCATTTGTCAGCCTATTTCAGTAATGTTTGCCAATCTTCCAGATAAGGTGAGAGCACCAAAAGCAGGAGTAATCCAGCTTTATCACTGAACACGTTTGAGAGACCAACCATATTAACAGAAGACTTTACCTATAGTTGCATATTAGCTGAGCACAGATATAAGTGCAGCAAAGACATTTATTTAAACACTCTTTGGCTGCAATACTAAGTGAAAATACCTGGAAGATTTATCTTCTTAGAACTCATTGAAGAGCACAAAGATAAAAATCTGACAAATTTTGCATAACTCCCTAATAGGGAGAAAGAAATACAGAAACGTGTGCACCACATATATACACACACTGAGACACATATACATACATAAACACTCACTCAATCTCACGTTTCTCTCCAGAGGAATTGCTCACAGGTAGCAGAAAGGGCCTATGTTCACTTCCCAAAGCCCCATATATACCTACCATGTTTCATGTCCTCAAATATGAGGACATTTCTCCTCTCCTTGAATTTCTTTCCAAAAAAGCCACAGTGTATCCAAGGCAAGTAATGGACATCAGGTTCTAACCTGCACCTTAACCCGAGCACAAATCATTGTTGTTTAGCTTCTGGTCAAGAGACATAAGAAAAGGCATTCTAACCTTGCCTAGCCTCAAATTTTCAAAGGGTCATAAAAGCCTTGGGGATTCATTTCATTTCTTCTATAACTGTTACCTCAGAGAGGCAAGAGAAGGGGAGGGCAAGGAAATCCCAGAAGGGAAAGGGGTATCCCTTAGGGGTGAGGGAAGGGAAGGGGGAGGAACTTTTATTCTGTTTACAAAAGTTTTGCTTTTAAAAAACAAACAGTGATTTTTCTCCCCCACCCCTTATCCTCACCCCAATAGTTCTATTCTGAAAAGGAGGGAAACATAGTTAGATCAGGAAATTCTTCATTGTTGTAACTGTTGCTTTGGTCTCCCAGCATGGACAGCATCTCCTACGGAGAGAAAATTTAAAAAATTAAGATTGGGTTACATACCCTTACGTTCACTGAGCTGCCTCCTAATATTCCTCTGTACTCTATCCCTGACCCCAAAAGGTCTCTGCTGTGCTAAGTTTTCAGCCTTCCTTATTCTCAGCAACTGGTTCCTTTAGATTACAGACTTTTTTTCCTGGTCCAGTCTCTGTCTTCCCCTACACTTGCACATTTTCCTTTTTCTAGTCTTCAATATTTTCAAGAGGAGAAAAATATGCTTGCCACATTTCATACACCCACTAAAGATATAAACGGAGTGTCTCTCATCCTATTTGTTTTCCACCAAAAGCTGTTTTGCCTTCTTCAATCTGTGCTTTACATTAGCCCTTCCTTTGTCTGAGGCAGGCGGATTGCAAGTTGATGACCTGAGAAATTAGTGAGACCCTGTCTCAAAATAAAAAATTCAAAAGGCTGGGGCTTTGGCTTCACTGGTAAACCACCCCTAAATTCACTCCCCATTACAAAAAAAAAAAAAAGCAAAGAAGCAGTTTGTCACTGATCTGTTTTCTAGTACTATGAAACATGAGTACGTGAGCTAAGGAATAGTTTCTCTTGATAAATAAACTTTGAACAAATATTGAAAAAAGAAAAGAAAAACTGAAATTATCCCAAAATTTTATCCATGGCTCTCTCGTGGTAGAATTATGACTCTTATTTAGAAGCTGAGGAAATGTTATTTCATGTCTTTGAAAACTCCACTCATTCTGCAGAAATAGACCTTTAGAGCTATATTTAGTATTTCTATTTCATACACTTAAAAAAATTGTTCTGCCTATTTTAAACCCAAAGCTACTATGAAATAAAGATATAGATCTTCATGGATGAGCTAAAATAATTTTCTTTGGCATCTTTGCATGGTGCTTCACATAACTATTTTGTCTAGTCTCTTTAAAGGATATCACACTAAGTTCAAGATGTTCTCAATTACTAACACTAAACCCTCCCTGTCTTCTCCCATACACCTTCTGTCTACACATCAACCAAGGCATGCTTCCTTCTCCATCTTTCCTTCTTGACCCTCTCTCTCTTTCCCATTTTCTGATTTTCTGAAGTCTTCACCCTCTCACCTGGAAGACCTCAGGCTGGCTAGGTTGTTGTGCTGAAGGCTGCTGAACATGTTGCTCGCTAGAACTTGAACGATGATGAGGTTGCTGGCCTTGCCACTGTGGCCAGACACTCACACCCTCTGCTGTCCGTGTCTGGAATTGTCCTGCAGTCTGTCCAGTCTCAGGAGCTAGAAACACAGTAAGAATAAACAACTTCAATCTACTAATTTTCTACTGGAGAAGAAAAACTAGTACATAGCTAAACGCAAGTCAGTAATTTCACTTGGGTTTTCTTCTGTCCTTGAGTTTATCAATGTCTTTTCTATTTCAAAATCCAGTCGCCAATTAACTTTTCTTCTTTAGATAGCTCTTTCCAAAGAGCACTTTGGTTATTTAGATTAAATATGCATGCCATTATATGCATATGCTTTTAAAAAATTATATAGTGTAAAATTACAATATTTTGCATGGTTTTGTTATATGTGCTAATGTATTTTTCATGTAGGTAGGTAATTAGGTCAGTATATCCAGGACACAAGCAAACCATTTTAACTACAAAATCCGCTCTTTCTCTTTAGTGGTAAAGTCTTTCTGTCATCCTTCTTCTGGTCTGAACTTACCAAAGTTGGATCCACGATTGGTTAGAGTAGGATAGGTGGCAGCACCGGGTGATGCAGTAGGAGCACCAGAAAGCGACATGGGGCTGAATGAGGATGAAGTCTGAAAGTTGCCCACACCAAATTGGGAAGAACGAGTTTTGGCTGCAGCCTGAGTAGCCACCTGCTAAAGACAGAAGACACAGAGAACAAAAAATGAAATATTATTATTACATATGTTGCTTCTTTTTTTTTAGTTGTAGTTGGACACAATACCTTCATTTTATTTATTTATTTTATGTGGTGCTGAGGATCGAACCCAGGTAAGCGCTCTCCTGCTGAGCCACAACCCCAGCCCTACATATGTCATTTCTTAGGAGTCATACTCTGCCAATCACTACATTCATCTGAATAAATTTCATACTTATTTTCAGCTGTGTATTTCTTCTGCTTAACTCCCAATCCTTGACACTATTTTTTATGCAGCTGAGATAAAATTGCAAAAAAAATGCATTTAATAAAGCTGTGAAAATTAAATAAAAGCACTTTATAAACTGTAAAGTTAAACAAAACGAGTCATTAATAAGTCATATATACACATAAAAAAGCATTTAAAAAATCTTTTTAGTTGTAGATGGATAGCACTGCATTAAAAAAAATAATAAAATAATAAAGGTATGCTAAGGATCGAACCTAGTGCCTCACACATGCTAGGTAAGTGCTCTGCCACTGAGCTACGACTCCAGCCCCTAAAAAAAAATTGATATCCTTTTATTTTTCAGTCTGTTCTGCATGTACTTGTTCGTAATGTCTTTTCTTTCCTTTTCTTTTTAAATTTTTTTTCCCTCCAGGTGCTGGAGATAAAACTCAGGGCCTTTTATGTGATAGGCTAGTGCTCTAGCAATGAGCTACATCCCCAGCCCTAAACAATTTTTTCTCCTTAGAATAGTAATGCACATGCATTGTGAAATATTTAAAAAGGAAAATAAGAATTAATCAAAATAAGAATCATAATTCTACCACAAGAGAGCCATGGTTAACATTTTTGGATAATTCTAGTTTTTCTTTTTCTTTTTTAATACTTGTTCAAAGTTTATTTATCAAGAGAAACTATTACTTAGCTCACATACTCATGTTTCAGAGTACTGGAAAACAGATCAATGACAAACTGCTTCTTTGCTTTTTGTAATGGGGAGTGAATCCAGGGGTGCTTTACCAGTGAAGCCAAAGCCCCAGCCTTTTGAATTTTTTGAGACAGGGTCTCACTAAGTTGCTCAGGTCCTCAACTTTGCAATCCTCCTGCCTCAGCCTGCTGAGTTGCTAGGATTACAGGCATGCACCACTGCACCTAGTTCAGAGACAAACTTTGTGAAACTCAATCCAAAGAGATTATTTATTCCCAAAATATTTTGCACTTATGACACCAGCCTTTATTTCCTCAAAATCTTTCATGAAGTCACAATATCTATAGAAATCTTCAAATACATCTTTCTTGGTTCTGTCACAGCAAACTTATAGAGAGCTGCAACCCTCAGGAGATAATGAATGCTCAAATAATAGGACATCCCAGAGGCATGGCTTTCTTGGTCTCATCAAAGTACTGGAAACCACGGTAGTAATTATCCTCAGTACCAGTGTCCTTGGCTGATGGAGATGCCTTTGGTATATTTTTCACACAGTTGAGATTACAATGCAAAAACAATTTTGGAGTATGCTTTTTTTTTTTTTTTTTTTACTTCATTAAAATATTATATACTATAAACATAATAATATAATAAAGGATATTTGCTTTAGGCTTAACATTTATTATGTATTATACCCATGGATATTATATAAGGATTTTTCCTTTTTGTAAGCAGACATCACTATATAAAATTAGCAATTTTCTCCTTTGTTCCTATATCATGTAGTTCTAAACAAAGAGAAAACTTCTTTGAATTTACTTCAAAATAAATCTAAAAATCAAACCTGCTCTAAATGTTCTACATGAACAATTCCAATTTATCTTTAAATTGAAAACTATGGACTCTAATGAGGTTTTTGGATTATCTGTGTTTTAATTATCTAGCTGCTCTTAAGAAAATCAGAAGGTATGCCAGGTATGGTAATCCTATAATCCCAGCAGCTCGGGAGGCTGAGGCAGGAGGATAGCAAGTTCAAAGCCAGCCTCAGCAACTTAGTGAGGTCCTAAGCAACTTAGTGAGGTCCTAAGCAACTTAGTGAGACTCTGATTCAAAATAAAAACTAAAAAGAACTGAGGATATGGCTCAGTGGTTGAGCACTCCTGGGTTCATTTCCTGGCACCAAAAAAAAAGAAACAAAGAAAAAAGAAAATTTACATATGGAAAAAACCCATCTAAACTAAAATGAACACATAAGCACAAAAAGCTGAGAAGATTTACCTGGGTAGAGAAGCCTGGGCGGGTGCTAGGGGTCCAAGTTGGGGCTGCTCCTTGGGTAGGATTGGAGTGGCGGGAAATCTGGGCCAACATTTGCCCTGCAGAAGATGATGGCTGGACAATGGTTACAGGAGGGGCCAGACCACTATTCCTAGGAGTGAACAAATGATGAAGTAAAGTATTAAAAGGATGGATTTATCAGATAAGGTAGGCATCAAAGGATAATCTAGTGCTATTCCTAGATTCCCTTGACTTCCTTGGAGTTAAGGAAAACTAGATAACAGAATTTGGAAAAAACAAGGAAGACTGACAGCTGTGACACACTGACCAGGACACAAAGAGATGGAACCTAGAACATGGCAATAAGACAGGTGCAAAGAAACAGGAGGAAAAAAAGCAGCTTCTTTGCCTCACCCTAGGCCCTATAAACTCCACTGCTTTGTCTGAAAAAAAAAAAAAACAGAGAAAGCAAGGGAAAAATAAACTTGGATTCATCAAATGAATCCCTCAGGGCCCTGTAAAGCAGCACACATATATGGGGCTCACCTGAAATTCTCTGCCGGCCGGGGGGTAGGAGGGAATGAGTTGCCCTGGGAGAATAGCTGTTGGGTGGCAGGGACAGTGCTGGAGGAGATGCCTTTACTCTGATCTGTAGACCAAAAGGAGTCGGGGGAGGGCCAGTCAAGGGGCTGTAGTATATAGTTCAGCAAGTTCCTACTTACTTATGAAGTATTATGATTAAATGGAAATATGTTGGAAGATTACTGATAAGGTAGTAGCAGACCCATCAGTAAGTGATCTAAATGAGAATTTACAAGAGGAGTGAGGAAGAAGCATACCTGCACTGATGTTGGAATAGATTTCTGAGTATCTTGGGTCTCTATCCTGGGTAAATAAACCATCTGACTTCTCAAGAGGCTTGTTATGTTCTGGCCCTGTAGCTGTCACAGGCTGAACAGAAACCTATGGAGTAAAATGATAAAATAATCACTAAGAGTTTAACATGACAATTCAAGTACCCTAAAACTCACAAAAAATACACATACAGTCCAATTGGCAGTGGGGGACTTGTTTTCTTTTCTTTTTAATATTTATTTTGGTTGTAGTTGGATACAATACCTTCGTTTTATTTATTTATTTTTATGTGGTATTGAGGATTGAACCCAGTGCCCCACATGTGCCAGGCGAGTGCTCTACCACTGAGCCATAACCCCAACCCAGGACTTGTTTTTAAGGAAATGTTCACTGTCCTCTTCAAGAAAGAAGACACACTCACCTGGGAATGATTGTAGCTGGCTAGTCCATCTCGTCCTGACACCACATCCAACTCTGTTTGCTGTTGCTGCTGCCTATATGTTCAAGGTCAGTGAGGAGAGAAATGGGAAAAAAGATTTTTAAAAATAAAAATCTTTGGTGTTGCTAGGCAGTGGCCCAGGCCTGTAATGCCAGCAGCTCAGGACATTGAGGCAGGAGGAATGCAAGTTCAAACTAGACTCAACAACTTAGGCCCTAAGCAACTTAGTGAGACCCTGTCTCAAAATAAAATATGAAAAGGACTGGGGATGTGGCTAGTGGTTTAGCGCCTCAGGTTCAATCCCTGGTACCAAAAAAAGAAGAAAAGAAAAGAACCTGGTGGCAGGCTCAGGAGTTTAAGGCAGGAAGATCTCCGAGTCTGAGGCCAGCCTTAGCAACTTGAGAGCTTATTTGGAGGTTCTAGCAGGGGAGCACAGCTACTCGTATACCCTTGACCGAAGAACGGTCTTCCTCTATCGGGGAAGGTTTGTCCTCTTGGACCGAGCGCGCAGCTTCGGGAAGGACGCACATGGAGCGGTGAGGGAGGAAGGGGACACCCGCCTAGCCAGCCAGATCAGCCGAATCAACCCTAGCGATCAATGGGGTGACAGATGTCGCAGCCAGATCGCCCTCACATCCAGCCTTAGCAACTTAACAAGGCCTGAAGCAACTTGGTGAGACACTACCTCAAAACAAAAAATAAAATGGGCTGAGAATGTGACTCAGTGGTTAAGCACCCCTGGGTTCAATCCCCAGTATACAAAAAAAAAAAAGAGAAAAGAACCTGGTGAAAAGGAATTTTTTAAAAAAGCCATCTAACAAATAAAGTGGGGTTGCAGATGGCCACCATAGCTTAGTGACTGCTCAATACATGATTATTTTACCATTTCTTACCTGGGTGCCAGCTGCCCTGGGCCCATTTCTAGGGTTAAATTAGCTGTGGGGCCTAGCTGTGATCTCTGGATTGTGTTAGACAGTGTAGGCCGTGGTTCCTGGCTAGAATTCCTGTGGAAATAGACAAGAGCAAAAAAATGGAAAAAGAATGAAAGAAATATGATTCTGTTATATAGATGCATCTATAGGTGGGGTAATCACTAATAGATATCCTTTAAAGTTTAATCCCATAGGTAGCCTATGACCTCAGTTTTAGCAAAAAAAAATTCACATTATTGACAAATGGTATAAATATAAACAGTCCTAAGGCATATGGGTTAAATTCATCCTGTTTAGTTTGTAACTTCTACATGTTCAATACTTGGTTGTTGTGGATATGTGTATATCCATACATTGTGTTTTTAAAACTCAGATAAAAAACTGAAAGTACTGAAATATTACCAAAGATTATCTAGAGGGCAAGAAATATTTTTTCCTTCTCTCTATATTTCTCAGTATCCTCTAATTTTTTTTTCTTTTTTTAAAAATTATTCCTCTATTTTTTTAACTTTATTTTATTTATTTATTTTTATGTGGTGCTGAGGATCGAACCCAGAGCCTTGCATGTGCGAGGCGAGTGCTCTACCACTGAGCCACAACCCCAGCCCCAAGTACCCTCCAAATTTTCTATAAATAATATTTACCAGAAAGAAAAAACTAGAAATATTTGTTTTTAAAAATAAAATATTGAGCTGGGATATAGCTTAGTTGGTAGAGTACTTGCCTCGAATGCACAAGGCCCTGGGTTCAATCCCCAGCACACACAAAAAATATATATATTATATATATATATATATAAAAAACTGAAATTAATCATGGTCAGGAAAATTGTATGTAAAAGAGGGGAAAGCAATTATTTCTCAAAACTCAAGTCCTTAAAAGGACATAAAAATTTCAATATTTGGGGCTGGGGATGTAGCTCAGTGGTAGAATGTTTGCCGAGCATGTGCAAAGCCCTATGTTTGATCCTTAGTATTGCAACAACAAAAAAAGTTTAGAAAAAAAAAAAAAATTCAAAATTTAAACAAAAGGGAAACACAAAATAATGGTTGTTATGTAATACAAAGATGAAAAAAAAAAAACTGTAATAATCATGACCATACATACAATTAAGTCTTAAATTTACAAAATATTCTAACTTAATCCACCGTTTTACTAAGTTAATTGGTAAAGAATTAAACTTTACAAGTCCTATAGAATGAACTGGACAATACTATTATAGCCAGGGATAATGTACACTTAGAAATTCTTCAAGAGCCAGTTTCAAAGCCAGTTCTACAAAAGTAGCTTAAATGAAAAAGAAGTAATCTGACAACTGATATCCATTAGGGTGAGTATAATAAAAAAGATAATGGTGAGTGTTGATAAGACTGTGGAGAAACTAAAATCTCCATGTTTTGTTGGTGGGAATGTAAAATGATGGGAAAGCTTTGAAAAACAGTTTGACACATCCTCAGAAGGTTAAATAGAATTACCATATGACCCAGAAATTCTACTCTTGGGTATATACTAAATGCTACTCTTGGGTATATACTAAGAGGAATAAAAACATATCCATACAAAAACTAGTACAGAAATGTTCACAGCAGTGTTCTTAATAACCAAGAAGTATAAACAACCCAATGTCTATCAACTGACAAATAGTCAAAACCTGTTAAGTCCATACAACGGAGCATGTTTTGACAATAAAAAGAAAATACTGATACATGGTACAACATAAAAGACTCTTGAAAACATTATACTAAATGAAAGCTCAATCACAAAAGAACCACATATTCTGTGATTCTACCCATATGAAAATGTCTAGAACAGGTAAATTTATAGAGATAGCAAATCAGAGGGTGCATAGGACTTTAGAGGGAAGGGGAAGAATAGAGAATGACAGCAGGTACAGGATTTATTTTAGTGGGGATGAAAATTTTCTGAAATTAAGATTGTTGTAATTGTTGCACAACTGTGTAATATATTTTTTAAAAAACTGTACACTTTAAATGGGTGAACAATATGGTATGTGAAATGTATTTCAATAATTGTTTTTAAAAAGCTGAGAAAGAAAGCCCAAAGAGAGAACAGAAACTTATGAAAGAATGGAATGTAACTATGCCCTGAGGCAAACCATGATCCATGGACCAATCAGTCCACTGCTGATTTTTGTAAATAATAATAATAAAAAAAAAATTGTAACAGTCATGTTCTTTCATCATTTCTCTATGACTACATTCATCATGCAACAAAAGCAGAATTGAGTAGGTGCAATAAAACTGTATGGACCACAAAGCCTAAAATAATTACCATCTGTTCCTTCACAGAAAATGTATGCCGAATCCTGCTAGAGATCAAAATCCTGCCAGACTAAAGCAATAAACTAGTGTATGAAACAAAATCCTTTCTAGAAAGGGCCGATAAAATTAAAATATAAACCTTTTCATTTGAAGATGAAAGTCTCTGAACTTTTGCTTATTAAAATCTTATTCTACCTTGATCAACTACATCAAATCCTGTAAGAAGTTAGAAAATCAGAAACTTCAAACTAATGGTATTTACTTATGAAAACAAAGAAGAAAAGGAGATATCTTATAAGGCTAAGCAGACTGGGTCATGAGAAATCCCAACATTAGAAAAGGACTAAAGGGTACATACTTCACATTGGTGTTGGTACAAATGATGTACTCAATTTCATCAGAGTAAGGGTTCTGGAAAGTAAAGGAGCTGGTTCTCATCCAGAGCCATTCTCGGTTCTTAGATCGAAAACGGAACATGACAGACAGCACCTGGCCTTTTAACTTCACTACCTGAAAAGGTTTTCATGCCATCAGTAGAACTCAGAGATATTTTATAAAATTAAACAAAATTTCCCATTTCTATAATCCTAAAGTTCTTTTGTTGTTATCCTTCAAACACTCGTCTTTTTCAATGTTAAAACAATACAAAGGAGTGAAAACTAAGTTACTAAATAAGGGATATATTTATCACATTTCTTCCCAGGGTTCCAAGCTATCTAACCACAGTAGTCCAAGTCAAACAGCAATAACAATTATTTCCAGACAGAAATACTATTTCCCCAGTTTCCTTGAAAAGTCCATGAAATATACAATGAGCTACTATAGAATTCTACAACAGAAATTTAACTTTAATGACACTGAATATAGCTTATATACTATTCTGCAATTCCAGCTTTTCCTCCCAAACTGGAGAATTTGTTTTCACAATATCAATAAAGGTTTCTATATATAACACCAAGTTTGTTTTGCTTGTGTTTTAAAAGTTAAGTACCCCCCCCAAAAAACATTAAAAGTAATTTTAGATTATTTTACTTTCTAGTCTCATGGAATAGAAAATAATCTTTTGATTCTCCCTAACAATAAAAAAAGCTAACAATATTAGCAAGTTAACATTTTGAAATTTTATGTGTCAGGCACTGGGCTATATTCCTTATTTGTATTTTCTGGTTTTAAAATCTTCCCAAAGACCCTCTGAATTTACTTAAGTACTATTAGTATGCACAATGTTTTTATAAAGACACCACTAAAATGTAAAAAATTAATTGTCCAATATAAAATGAGGACCAATATCTAAAACCATGTCTAAATTCACAAAATATTTTAAGGAACTAAGGCCTAAAAATTATATTAAGAGTCAGAAATCGTTTAACTCTAATTACTTATAAAAGAACTCTGTGAAATAAATTTTTTACTGCAATCCAGAGATTAGTAAACCTACAATATTTTAAATACTTTGAAGACAGTTTCTTATAGATGGCTAACTGGATACAAAACAGTAAAGAACCAAAACCAAATAGAAATACCTTGAACACTAGCTATAATTTTAAAGTATTATATCTTTCTATTTCTTAAAAATATAGGTTAAGGGCTGGGGATGTAGTTACTAATGGTGGAGTATTCGCCTAGCATGTGCAAGACCCTATGTTTGACCTCCAGTACTGCTAAATAAATAAATACAGGTTAGTTCAAGGCACACAAAACTCTAATGCCTATTACAGTGTTCAACTAATCAGTGACCACTTCAACTAATCAGTATGAAGTAATGTGATACATAGATTAAAAATATGTATATTCAGACCCAAACCAGGAAAAAACTTACCTGTTGAAAGCTATCTCTTAGAAGCTGCTGGTCTTCAGGATGACAGAATTCTACAATATTCTTTCCTAAGAGTTCCTGGAAGGGAGAAAGAAGAGTAAGATACACATTTTATGGTCATCTAACTTTCCTGGTGAATCAGCTGAGGACTTGGACTTTGGACTTCTGTAATTATCCTAAGAT